>NW_027332040.1:0-300000 GCF_048418815.1 Hemitrygon akajei
TACTCAGTACTTTGGTCCGTGAAGGCCAAAGTGCGGAAAACTATTTTTACGACCCTGTCTAATTGTTCCGCAACGGTCATTGAATTTTCGACCCGCATTCCCAGATTCGTTTTCCTATCGTACTCCTCGGTGCCCTATTTCTCATTGTGTCAGACCAACAGTGGCTGGTCCTCCCAATGTGCAACATCTAAATATTTGCCTGTTTTAAATCCGATCTGCAGCATCGGCAATTTGCTGATCAAGTTCACAATATTATCATCCAGATCATTGATATTGAAGACAAACAACAACGGACACGGCAACGATCCCTGGAGCACTTCACACGTCACAGGTCCCCAGTCAGAGAGACAACCATCCATTACCACACTCTGGCTTCCCCAACATAGCCAATGGCTAATCGAATTTACCAGCACATCTGAAAGCCAAGCGACTGAACCTTCTCGAGCATTCTCCCATACGGAACCCTACAAATTCCTTGCTGAAGTCCCTGCAGACGGGATCCACGGCCTAGCCTGCAACACCATTCCTGGTAACTTCCTCGTAAAGCTCTGTAAGATTGGTTAGACATGACTTAATTCGCACTGGCTCATACTGACTATCGCTAATGTTCCTGTTTGTCCAGATACTTCACTGCAGACCCCATGACCAGCGTAGTCTGAACACCGAGGACAAATCCTTATTACCATATACATGACGAGTCCCTTCCAGGCAAAACAATCGATTTGATCCAGCGGTCGGCATTGACATTTATGGTCTATTGTTCTCAAATTATCTTGTAATACTCTCAGGAGCACTGAGAGCAGTCTGGAAAAGGAAGGCGTCGTAACCTGAAATGATTAATCGCCTGGACTTAAATAGTAAGTGCACTGGATAGAGCATAGAACGCCGACTACTACAGCACAGTACAACCCTTCGTCTCACGAGGTTCTGAAAGTCTTTCCACTAATTTAGGTTGAACCTAACACATCCCCTCTGCATCTGAATCAGAATCGGAACCAGATTTGATACCACAGGCATATGTGGTGAAATTTGCTCACGTTACGGTAACAGTACAATGAAATACAGGATAAATAATTATAGAGGAAAACAAAACAGAGTTGCAGGTGGCAGAGGGGATGTAGCTGTTCCCGAATCGCTGAACGTGAGCTTTCAGGCTTCTGTCTCTCCTTCCCGATTGTAACACTGTGCAGAGGGCGTGTCCTGCTGGTGGGCAACTTTAAACATGGGCGCCACTGTTATAAGAATCATCTCATGTAATAATGATCAGTGAGGAACAAATAATCTGTATTTACCGACAAGTAATATTGATTATTTCAACTAACAACACGTAGATTCACACGCTATGCACTTGTCTGGACCCTACTAGAACCCCTGACACTCCATGAACAGACAATAAAGAAATAAAAAAGTAATACCCGGGAAAGCAGTCCACGCTGGTCAGACGTTCCTCATGATTTCGATCTTCACTTTTCCGTGCGGTCCTGCTTATCAGCGTTGGTTGGTCTCTGGCTGCTGGAGAGTTATCGCCCCTGCTTATTTGGAGATCCTGAGTCTTATACTGTTCCTCATCCAATGAAATATTGGATCTCCAACCTCGGCTCAAGTTCACCTGAACTAGCTGGGTCACCTTCTTACTGATCATTATCCAGGGCTACAACCAAAATTGTTTCATAGCTCTGCCCACCTCAGCCTTGTGTATTTGTATCTTTACATCCTGACTGGTCCAAACCAGTTAAATGAGGCAAACCAGATAGAGTCTAACGAGACCACAGATTCCTTGTTTGGTAGGCCTGGCATTTTACATAAGTAGCTACTCCTCTCAATTTAGTTAAGTTCAGTTTCAGTTTATTGTCATTTAGAAAAAACACTGCATTTTTAACAATGCAGTTAAAAAATGAGACAACGCCCCCCAGAATGATATCACAAAAGCACAAGACAAAACCGACTACACCAGAAAATCCACATAACATTTGGCAATCCCCAGATCCAGAGTCCGGAGAGGCTACTGCGTATTGATATCGCGTTACCATCTTAGCACGTTTCCCGGAAAGGAACTCCAAACCCACCAGACAAAACAAAACTACCCAGACAACCAAGTCAGGAGACCAACTCTACCACCCAACAAACCAAAACCTAAAGCGACAAAACCTACACAAAAGCACATAGTTACATATAGTTACAGCAATGGTCTCCGGATTATGGCTCTGATTAGATTGTCCCAGAGTCAAGATCAGTTCAGAGTCCGCGCCCTTCACATTAAAAATGGCAACTTGTTTGAGAACGCTATCAGGTTTAGCAGATCATCACAAGAAGCTTCCTGTGTCCACATTCAGTTGCTCTGATTAGATTATGACAGAACAATAATCAGTTCATAGTCCACAAAATGGGGGTTGGGGGAACAGAGAGAACTGGTTTGTCTGCTTCCCCTGTCCTTGACCAGACTGTAGTTTCTTCTGGCCAGCAGGGAGTATTATGCGCCCTGCCATCTGCCACGGACGGCGTCTTTCTAGGGTCTGCTGTCGCCAGGGTGGATGATGGAAGGTTTTGCTGAGATGACAAGTGCTGCAGGTGTGGGAGAGGTTTAAAGAAATGCGGATTGATGTAGGGGTTGAAAGTGTTTTTACAGATGGCGAGGGGTGTCAGGCCACTTCTCCACCAATGTGGAAATATAGCTTAATTGTAGTACCAAAATGGAATTTTTGATTGTAACAGGATGTAAACTATATGGTATCGGACTGTTTTTGCTTATAAATGTTCATTCAACATTATGCTAAGTGAGCCTGAGTACCTGACTGCACAAGGCAGTCTCAGCACAGTATTTCATCTGCCATTTCATTGCCTGTTCTCCAAACCTTTCTGAGTCCTTCTGTAGACACCCAGATTGCTGTAAGCTGCCTGTTCGGCACCGACTTTCGTATCAACTGCAAAGTCGGTCATCAAACCATCAATTCTGTCATCCAAATCGTTGATTTTAATATAAACGGAAGCGATCTAATTACCGACCTCAGTGAAACGCCAATAGCTACCGGTAGCAAACAGAATAGGCTCGCCTTGTTCTAACTCCTTGCCTCCTTCCAGTAAACCAATCCACGATCAATGACAGTGTATTTCCTGTAATAACATGAACTATGATCTTGTTAGGCAGCCTCATGTGCAGCGCATCCTTAAAATCCATCTGAATATCCAAGAGAACAACATCCACTTCTTCTCCTTTGTCTATTCTCTTTGTTATTTTGTCAAAGTATTCCAAAAGATTTGTTAGACAATATATACCTTGAAGAAAACGCCGTACTTTAGCATGTGCCAGGTACCCCGAAAAATCATCCTAAATGGAATCCAACCTCTGAGGTCAGACAAACTGTCCTATAATTTGCTTTCCTCTGCCACCCTCCCCCCCCCCCCCACCTTCCTAAAGAGTGGGGTGACATTTGCAACTTCCTAGTTTGCCAGAAACATTCCAAAATCGAGACACCCTTGAAAGATCATTACTCATTCTTTAACAAAAACATGAGGGGGAACCTCTTCACTCACAGGCGTTGAGAATGTGGAATGTGCTGCCAGAGTAGGCGGCAGGGTCGTTTTCAACATTTCAGAGAGGCTTGGATGGGTATATGGATGGGAGGGAATGGATGGCTATGGTCCCGTTGGAGTTTGCTGGAACGAGGCAGATTAATGGCCTGGCACAGACTAGACTGGCCGAATTGCATTTTCCTGTGTTGTAATGTTCCATGACTCTAATGCCTTCACAAACTCTTTAACAAACTCTTTCTGAACCCTGTGGTGTACATCATCTGGTCCAGGAGTCTTATCTACCGAAGGCACATTCTCTCGTTAGCAATGTCTTCTATCCTCACTTCTGTCTATAATTCCCTTGAATTATTGTTTTGTTTTTGAAAAAAACAAGATGATAAGTCAGAGTAAAAGTGTAGGGGGCAGGGGAGGAAGAATAACAAGGAGGTACTTCATCGGTAAAACTGGGAGATGGTGGGGGTTAATTAATGAAAGAAAACACAGGATACATTTTTCTTAACGAAAGCAAGATTCAGCTGTGCATGCCTTCATGTGTAAAACTAATACGAAATAGACTCCACTAAACTTAAATAAGAGCGCAATTCAGAAAAATGAGGAAATGGTCACTATTGAAGGTCAAGTGAACTACTCATTTTTCTGCATAGAATACATCCCAGCGATTTGATCAGACAAGTTCCTAGCAAACCAAGAAATTAGTGTGTTTCGCGTTGGCCGTATCTCAATATCAACCAGCTCAAGCTGAGAAACAAATAAAAGATAATAATAACTATCATAGGTTGACAAACCCTCTGTAGACAGCCGATCGCTCCATCATCATCAAAGGTAGAAGAATTAATTAATTAGCAGAACTATATTCTAAAGATGGAAACATGAACTTTAGATCGGAACAGTGCAGAGCAATATTATGAAAGTGGCAGTAGAGATGGTAGATTATGAAACAGATCAGTAAGATACAATACAACTGCGGGATGGATATGAAACATAAGATCAAAAGGCGTGGGAGCAGAACTAGGTTATCGAGTCTGCTCCGTCATTTCATCATGGCTGATCCAATGCTCCTCTCAGCCGTATTCTCCGCTTTCTCCCTGTATCCCTTCGTTTCCTGACCAGTTAGGAATCTATCAACCTCTGTTTCAAAGTCTTGGCCTCCACGCTGCCTGTGGCACCGAATTCCACAGATTCACCACACTCTGACTACTCTCATGAACCTTGCAAATAGACGGCGCTCTGTTCAGAAACTGTCTCCTCTGGTCCTAGACTCTCCCACCATAGGACGCATCTACTCCACACCCAGCCCATCGAGGTCATTACTCAGGGTTAAATTATATCACCCATCAATTTCTCTTCATATGACAAGATATTCATCCCGGAATCATTTTCATAAGCCTCTCTTAAACTCACTCAAGTGAAAGCCCATCCTTTCCAAGATCGGAGGCCACAATGGTTACAATCTCAAAGTGAGCTTTTATAACTTTTTTAGTTCACGGCTGGTGTTTACAGACCACGTGAGGTCCTCTGTGATGTGGATGCTGAGGGACTTAAAGCTTTTCACCACCTCAAACCAAGATCCATTGATATCAATAGGGGTTAGTCTGCCTCCATTTCCACTGTAATCGACAACCAGCTCCTTTGTTTTTGCGACATTGAGGGAGAGGTTGTTTATTTCTCTGACATTATGTCAGAGAAGTAACTTCTTCCCTGTAAGCCACTTTTTTATTTTCCTGAGATTAGGCCAATCAATGTAGTGTCTTCAGAACATTTAATGAACAGATTGGAGCTGTGGGTAGCGAAACATTTAAGGGAGGATAGGAGGGGATACAGTACGTGGCCGTGAGGGGCTCCTATGTTGAAACTCAAAGGAGTGGAGGTAAGGGAGCCCGCTCTTACGCCCCGCTGGCGATGTGAAAGACAGGATCCAGGGCGAGATCTCTGAGCTTCCTGTCGTGCCTGGTGGGAATTATGGCGTCGAATACTGAACTGTAGTCCAAGAATAGCATTCTCAAATAAACATCCTTCTTCTCCAGATGTGTAAGGACGGTGCGTTGAGCAGAGCTATTGCGCCGTCAGCGATCGGTTGTGTTGGTAGCAAATTAAAAGGGGTCCCGCACCCTTCTGTCGTAAAATGGTTACGGACAATAATCACACAGGCCTGTGTCAGTCACAAAGTAATCTCAATGCCTGGCTGTGTTCCCACAACCTCGTGCCACTTCCCATACCGATTCCATTGCACCACTCTCTGCCCACTGCACCTTGTCAGTTCCCCAAATAAGTAACTGTGTAAGTGGAACTATGATTATATTAGGCTGGTAAATCAGTAATTCAATAAATCAGGAACGGATGTGTCCTGGGAAATGCACAACGGAAATGTGTAATATTTTATGCTGTACTTACATGGGGCTCTCGGTAGGTTTGCCCCATTCAGGCAGGGAAATGATGGCAGGGTGAAGGAACCATGGTTGAAAACAGATGTGAAACATCTGGTCAAGAGGAAGAAATCTTTAGGAAGCTGACCTCAGGATTGGAAAGCAACGATCAGACATGATTGTAGATTTAAAAAGTAGCCGGGGACAAACTGAGCAATGGAATTGGGATAACTAGAACCGTCTGCAGAAGGTCTGCAGTAGTTTGAAAGGAAACCCCAAGCCATTCTTGATGTATGTGAAGAAAAAGATGACTGAAGTGAGTGTAGAACCGGTCGGGAATAGAAAATGAAACAAGCCTCTGAAGTCCGGGGAAGAAGGGCAGGTCCTGAATGAAGACTTCAGTTCAGTACTCACCAGTGAGAGGGACATTTGTGAGGACAACCTTAAACGGCCCGATGTGCGACAACATATCGAGGTTAAAAGAGAGGATGTGCTGGAACTTCTGAAAAAAAATTCATTAGAATCAGATAAGTCCTTCTTTAGTGTTCGGGAGAAACCCTGGGTGACTGCGGGAAACTGTGAATCCTACTTCAGTGACGGGCAAATTATTGCAGAATATTCTTAGAAACAGGATTTACGAGAATTGGGAGAAACAGTACTTGGTTTGGGAGAGAATGTTTGGCCTTGTGAGAGGCAGATCATGTCTCACGAACCTGGTTCAATTCAGTGAGGGTGTGACGGTTATACTTTCGGTTAACCATGGTAGGGCCTTTCGGAAGGCTGAGTATCCTGGGAACGTCGTCTTGTGGATTCAGGACTGACGCCCAAGAAGGCAGAGGGTAGTTGTGGATGGAGAGTTTTCTCCCTGGATGTTGGTGCCGGTAATGTCCCGCAGAGATCTGTTCTGAGACACCCGGATTTTTGTGCTTTAAAAATGATGTGAATAAGGAAGTGGAAGAGTGAGTGATTGAATTTGTAATGATGTGGAAGTTGGTGGAAACATGGATAGTGCGGAAGGTTATCACAGATTACAACAGTACAATGACTGGACGGAGAGCAGATCTGAAAAGTTACAGGTGGAGATTGACCCGGAACGTCACGGAGTGATTCGCTTATAAAAGATGTATTTGAAGGCAGAGGTGAAACTTTCTCGTGGCAAACGAGGGCCGCACATTAGTAAGAGTTCTACAATAGAAACAGAGTGGTGAGACTTTCTCCAATCAGCCGAGGCACGGTCGTCGGTACGAGTATCACAATAGTCATGGAGTGGTTCACTGCAGGAGCAGGAAGAAGTGTGATTGGCAGGTGAGCTTGAACACTTCCGCTGCTCTGAACAGACTCACAGTGACGCTCGAAAGGCAATATAACTAACAGTAAATAAGGAGAAAAATATACAACTTTGTGGCAAATAATAGAACAGCTTGGGAACCTGCGGATAGTTCAGAGATTTCACTTGCTACATCTGTGCAAACAGCGAATGGCTGGAGAAAGCGTGGTAGAATTGTGACAGGTTTGAGAATATCTTTAAAGTTAATCAGTCTGCAACGCATGTCAAGGGTATGGGGTGGGCAAGTCTTACACTGGCAGGGGTCAGGTTCGTGTAAAACAGCCCATATTGTTCTTTAAACTGTCAACAGCCCTCGCTAATTTTCCGAATACACGCTCCGTTTTTTTTTCTCGCAAGTTGCTATTAGTGAATCATGGTTGCAGGAAGGGTGTGATTGGCAACTAGATATTCCTGGATTTAGTTGCTTCAGGTGTGATAGAGTAGGAGGGGCCAGAGGAGGAGGTGTTGCATTGCTTGTCCGAGAAAATGTTATGGCGGTGCTTTGGAAGGATAGATTAGAGAGCTCTTCTAGGGAGACTATTTGGGTGGGATTGAGGAATGGGACAGGTGTAGTAACACTGATAGGAATGTATTATAGGCCACCTAATGGGGAGCGTGAGTTGGAAGAGCAAATGTGTAAGGAGATAGCAGATATTTGTAGTAAACACAAGGTGGTGATTGTGGGAGATTTTAATTTTCCACACATAGATTGGGAAGCTCATTCTGTAAAAGGGCTGGATGGTTTAGAGTTTGTGAAATGTGTGCAGGATTGTTTTTTGCAACAATACATAGAAGTACCGACTAAGAAAGAGATTAGAAAAGCTAAATGAAGTTACGAGTTTGGTTTGACAAATAAGGTGGAAGTAAATCCGAAAGGTTTCTACAGTTATATTAAAAGCAAGAGGATAGTGAGGGATAAAATTGGTCCCTTAGAGAATCAGGGTGGTCAGCTATGTGTGGAGCCGAAGGAGATGGGAGAGATTTTGAACGATTTCCTCTCTTCGCTATTCACTAAGGAGAAAGATATTGAATTGTGTAAGGTGTGGGAAACAAGTAAGGAAGTTATGGAACCTATGACAATTAAAGAGGTGGAAATACTGGCGCTTTTAAGACATTTAAAAGTGGATAAATCTCCGGGTACTGACAGGATATTCCTCAGGACCTTGAGGGATGTTTGTGTAGAGATAGCAGGAGCTCTGACGGAGATCTTTCAGATGTCTTTAGAAACGGGGATTGTGCCGGAGGATTGGCGTATTGCTCATGTGGTTCCATTGTTTAAAAAGGGTTCTAGAAGTAAGCCTAGCAATTATAGACCTGTCCGTTTGACATCAGTGGTGGGTAAATTAATGGAAAGTATTCTTAGAGATAATATTTATAATTATCTGGATAGACAGGATCTCATTAGGAGTAGCCAGCATGGATTTGTGCGTGGAAGGTCATGTTTGACAAACCTTATTGAATTTTTTGAAGAAGTTACCAGGAATGTTGACGAGGGTAAGGCAGTGGATGTTGTCTATATGGACTTCAGTAAGGCCTTTGACAAAGTTCCACATGGAAGGTTAGTTAAGAAGGTTCAGTCGTTAGGTATTAATGCTGGAGTAATAAAATGGATTCAACAGTGGCTAGCTGGGAGATGCCAGAGAGTAGTGGTGGATAATTGTTTATCGGGATGGAGGCCGGTGACTAGCGGGGTGCCTCACGGATCTGTTTTGGGCCCAATGTTGTTTGTAATATACATAAATGATCTGGATGATGGTGTGGTAAATTGGATTAGTAAGTATGCCGATGATACTAAGGTAGGAGGTGTTGTGGATAATGAGGTGGGTTTTCAAAACTTGCAGGGAGATTTATGCCGGTTAGAAGAATGGGCTGAACGTTGGCAGATGGAGTTTAATGCTGAGAAGTGTGAGGTTCTACATTTTGGCAGGAATAATCCAAATAGAACATACAGGGTATATGGTAGGGCATTGAGGAATGCAGTGGCACAGAGAGATCTAGGAATAACAGTGCATAGTTCCCTGAAGGTGGAGTCTCATGTAGATAGGGTGGTGAAGAAGGCTTTTGGAATGCTGGCCTTTATAAATCAGAGCATTGAGTACAGAAGTTGGGATGTAATGTTAAAATTGTACAAGGCATTGGTAAGGCCAAATTTGGAATATTGTGTACAGTTCTGGTCACCGAATTATAGGAAAGATATCAATAAATTAGAGAGAGTGCAGAGACGATTTACTAGGATGTTACCTGGGTTTCAGCACTTAACTTATAGAGAAAGGTTGAACAAGTTAGGTCTCTATTCATTGGAGCGTAGAAGGTTGAGGGGGGATTTGATCGAGGTATTTAAAATTTTGAGAAGGATAGATAGAGTTGACGTGAATAGGCTATTTCCATTGAGAGTAGGGGTGATTCAAACGAGAGGACATGATTTGAGAGTTAGGGGGCAAAAGTTTAAGGGAAACACGAGGGGGTATTTCTTTACTCAGAGAGTGATAGCTGTGTGGAATGAGCTTCCTGTAGAAGTAGTAGAGGCCAGTTCAGTTGTGTCATTTAAGATAAAATTGGATAGGTATATGGACAGGAAAGGTGTGGAGGGCTATGGGCTGAGTGCGGGTAGGTGGGACTAGGTGAGATTAAGAGTTCGGCACGGACTAGGAGGGCCGAGATGGCCTGTTTCCGTGCTGTGATTGTTATATGTTATATATGTTATAAGTCTCTGAGAATTTCGCTGTGTATCTTTTAATATATTTGGGGGAACATAAGTGCAGTGTATTTTATTGTAATGAATGTCAGCTGTCACTGTGACTTCCATCATTCAAAGCGCCCGGAATGGCTGGGAGGAACGAAAGAAGAGATGAACGAATGCCCCCTTTAATAAAGAAGTGCTGTCTATTCCCCAGCCAGGAGAATTTCAATTTCAGAAGCGAATGTGCACCATCAAATCTTACAAAATAAATCGACTTCAAGATGAATGCCTACTTTAAATGCAACACAGATATAAAAATGTCCCATTTAAATAGCTGAAGCCAGGTATCATTGAAAATAACATGAAAAAACGCACATTACAAATTGTGCTAAAGTAAATAGATTGCAATATGACTTGAGGAGCCAAATTCATGATACGGCGAGAGAGTGAGTATAAATAGTTTAACGTAAGTGTTTGTGTAGTAGGTTGTCAGTAATGTCCCTGGCGTGATAGCCACGCTGATTGCCTCAGTGGAATTGCTCTCACCTCAATAAAAGTCTGCGAAACCGATTCCCAGTCCATCCGAGCAGCTGAAACGTTCTGTACAACTGAACGCTGCTTCTGACGGAAGCAGAATCCGGCGATTTACTACATCGCGGCCATTTTCTATCCCACACTGGTAGCGGTCGGTGTCCCCGGTAAGATGCCGGAGCTGGTCACTTTATGTATGGTGCCGTCGTTACTGCGCTGCGGTATCTGCGGATGCTGACGTCGGCTGAAACGTGTTTCCGGAATTGAGGATTCCAGCATCTGATAGTTTTATTTTCATTTTCGTAGTTTGATCGAAGTGATCTTTTGTTTGTCAATTACGTTCGCGCCGATATTGAAATTGTTTCATAATTTCACCTGGCTACGCTTTCTGAACTGATGCTGGTCTCTGCTTTTCAGCGTCCGAGTTTCTATCAGTGTGGACTCTTCGACCTTATAACAGCAAGGGCAGTTTATTTAAATAACGGTCCGGTCTATTTTCGACACGTAGGACTGTTCTTACATAAGTCAGGATAAAATGTTTTTTGTATCTTTTGATTCCACTTTTCACCGCTGCAAACAATCCCATCAGTATTTCACCTTTAATAATTAAAATGGTGTTTACTGGGACGATCTCCCGTTCACCGGTACGTGAGTCGTGGAACAGATTCTTTGCTCTGAACTGTGGGAAGGTCGCCAATGCACTGACGTTCACAAGCGTCATTGTCCTGCAGCCGGAGTGCAGTGACGGAGACCGCACACTCTGGACTACCGCTATCCACTTCCAAACAGACCATATCCATGGGGGCATTCAGAGAGTTGCCGCTGACAATATTTCTATTTTGCTTTCCAATTTCTTGAGGTTAATTTACCGGCTACTTGATCCGATCTCGGCGAAAATGCGGAGTCTGCAAATGGCAACAGCGGATCTGATGGTGGTTGTCGTTGTTGCTTTAGTGGAACAGACCAACAATATCTACATTTATTTTAATTATATTTCTTTATTTCCAATTCAATGCAGTAAATTTAACGTCGATTGTGATCCTATTTCGTGGAAAATGCGGACTCTCCAAATGCATCACCCGTTACCTGGTTGGAATGGCAACAGCGGATCTGATGGTGGTTATGGTTGTTGTTTTAGTGGAACACACCAACAATATCTACATGTATTCCAGATCCCTGCTCATCACTCCTGTATGCGCTCTGACACTTGTATTTGGGAGGGCAGCGACGCACTATTCTGTTTGGTTTACGGTCAGTTTTACATTTGATCGTTTCATCGCAATATGTTGTCGAAAGCTGCGGGAACGATACTGCACTGAGAGAACAGCAACCGCAGTTATCATGACCGTGGTTATAGTGAGCTGCGGGAGATGTGTCCCGTTGTACTTTGCCATTGAACTTTACGTCATCATTGACAACATGCCGTGGCGGTGCACCGGCTCATATGAATACGTTACTTCATCCACGTGGAAAGGATACGAATTACTGGAGAGTATTTTAACACCATTGCTTCCAATCGGCTTAATCCTGGTGTTTAACGGTTTAACTGTAAGACATATCGTTGTGGCAAATAAAGTCCGCAGAAGGCTTCGGCACAGCAGCGACAATCAAAAAGATACCGAGGTGGAAAAACGCAGAAGATCGATGATTTTGCTGTTTTCTATATCAGCTAACTTCGTATTATCTTGGATGCCCTATGTAGTCCATACCCTGAAATGGCAAGTGCAAAACTATTTTTACCAGGACAGATATTTGAGTTCCCCGGTATACATCCTACAACAGTTTGGGTTCATGTTACAATTTCTCAGCGTGTGCACCAATACTTGTATCTATACACTGACACAGAGGAAATTCAGGGAAGAGCTGAGGAATGGAATGACGTATGTGTTCACATTAAATGGTCATCTGTGTAGATAACGCACGCGTCTAATGATAATACCGGGGAGTTTTCAAATAAAGCTGTTTTACAATGAACAGGATTGGCAAATACGTCTTGAATTCAAACAGTCATATGCCCAGTCGTCCGGAAAATGCAGAATTGGCGGAAGATTGCTGACTTCATGCAGTTCTGGTCGGAAACAATTGAAACGTTCAATACTGCTGACGTGATTGTTACTTTGGTTGATGTATGTTCCAAACTATCACAGACACTCGACTGTCACAAGGGCTGGGATGGCTTCAGAACTTTCTGTGTTTTAGGGTCTGGTGAAAGAGTGTAATGGGAGTGCTCTGCAGTTGGTGTAGACGGGCAAGGTGAGATTCTCCGCAGGTGAACAACAAGAAATTTTGAGCTTTTAACGATCTTTACCGAGGAGCCGTCGATCTTCAGCGGGGAGTGGTCGCTCCGTGTCCTCCTGAAGTCAACAGCCATCTCTTTTATTTTGTTCACATTAAGAGACAGGTTGTTGGCTCTGCACCAGTCCGTTAGCCGTTGCACCTCCTGACTCGTCAGCTGGCTCGTCGTTCCTGTTGATGAGACCCACCATGGTCTTGTCATCGGCGAACTTGATGATATGGTTCGAGCTGTGTGTTGCAACACAGTCGTGGGTCAACAGAGTGAACAGCAGTGGACTGAGCACGCAGCCCTGGGGGGCCCCTGGGCTCAGTGTGATGGTGTTGGAGATGCTGCTCCCGATCCGGACTGACTGAGGTATCCCAGTCAGCAAGTCTAGGATCCAGTTGCAGAGGGAGATGTTCAGGCCCAGTAGGCTCAGCTTTCCAATCTGTTTCTGAGGGATGATTGTGTTGAATGCTGAAATGCTGAACTGAAGTCTATGAACAGTATCCGACCGTATGTGTCTTTTTTGTCCAGGTGGGTTAGGGCCAGGTGAAGTGTGGCGGTAAAGGCGTCATCTGTTGAGCGGTTGGGACGGTACGCAAACTGTAGGGGTCCAGTGAGGGGGGCAGAAGGGTCTTGATATGCCTCATGACGAGCCTCTCGAAACACTTCATGATGATGGATGTGACTGCAACGGGACGGTAGTCATTGAGGTAGGACACTGAAGACTTCTTCGGCACGGGGACGATGGTGGCGGCCTTGAAGCGCGTTGGAACGGTGGCGCTGCTCAGGCAGATGTTGAAGATGTCAGTGAAAACTTCTGCTAGCTGGTCTGCACATCCTCTGAGCACTCTACCAGGGATGTTGTCTGGTCCAGCAGCCTTCCGTGGGTTGACCCTGCACAGGGTTCTTCTCACGTCGGCCACAGTGAGACGCAGCAACTGGTCATTAGGAGGAGGGGTGGACTTCCTCGCCGTCACGTCATTTTCCGCTTCAGAACGGGCGTAGAGGTTATTCAGCGCATTTGGGAGGGAGGTATCACCTGCACAGTCAGTTGATGGTGTCCTGTAATTGCTGATGTTCTGGATGCCCTTCCACATGCGCCGCGTGTAGCCACTGTCCTGGAAGTGGCTGTAGATTAGCAGGGCGTTTATACGCTTTGACCCTCTGATAGCTCGGAATAGTTTGGCCCTTGCTGTTGATAGAGCTGCCTTGTCGCCTGCTCTGAAGGTGGGGTCGCGGGTCCTGAGCAGCGCACGCACCTCCTCGGCCAACCATGGCTTCTGGTTAGCGCGTATAGTGATGGTCTTGGACAGAGTAACATCATCAATGCACTTGCTGATGTAGCTGGTCTCTGATGCTGTGTACTCCTCTAAGCTGGTGGAGTCGCCATGAGTTGCAGCCTCCCTAAAGATGTTCCAGTCAGTGTGCTCAAAGCAGTCTTGAAGAGCAGAGATGGCTCCTGCTGGCCAGGTTTACACCTGCTTCTGAACTGGACTGGAGCGTCTGACGAGCGGTCTGTACGCTGGGATTAGCATAATATAAATGAGGTTTGAGTAACCGAGGTGGTGGCGGGGCTCTACCCGGTACGCGTCGGTGATGTTTGTATAAGCAAGTTCCAACGAGCCCCACTCCCCCCGTTACAAAGTCCACATACTGATGGAATTTGGGGAGCACTGATTAAGGTCCATGTGGTTAAAGCCACCGGCGACAATAAACAGTCCATCGGGGTGTGCGCTCTGCAGTTCACTAATAGCCCCTTACAGTTCACAGAGCGCCTCCTTAGCATTAGGAATGTAGACCAAAGGTGAATTCCCATGGTAAATAAAATGGTCTGCATCTAACAGCCACAAACCCCACTTGCGATGAGCAGTGTCTGGAATCCAGCACAGAGTTCTTACACCATTCCGTGTTGATGTAAATACACACACCACCACCGCGAGTCTTACCGGAGAGAGCTGCATCCGTGTCCGCTCGAAATAAGGCGAGCCCGTGTAGTTGAATGGCAGGGTCGGAAATTCCATGAGTGAGCCATGTCTCTGTGAAAACATACGCAGAGCAGACTCCGTACTCCCGCCGAGTATTTCGTTGAAGTCGGATGTAGTCCACTTTATTGTCCAGGGAGCGAACATTAGAAAACAGAATGGACGGGAGAGCCGGCCGGCTCGGGTTCGCTTTTGCCTGGCTCGGACCCCTGCCTGCTTGCCTCGCTTCCGCTTTCTCGCACATCGGTTACGATGTCTCCATCTCCGGTTACCAGCATCTGGGGAGTCCGCGGAATTTAGGCACGTTCCCCTCAGCAAGCCGACGTCGCGTAATTCAGCCAGCAGATCTTTGTGGAGGTTTGTTTTTGGGCGATCTCTGTATTGTAGTGGTAGCTGGCGATGTTAGATAGCCGCTCTGTTATCCATGTACCCTAATCGAAAATTGAGTATTAACCTGAAATTTGAAAATTAAATTAAAGTAACACCAGGTCTGAAAGGCCGCTGCTGCCGGGCCGCGCCAGTTACAAGCTTCAGTGGCGAGATGGGAGAGACAGCACACACAACAACTGTTGTCTGGGTGCTTCAGCTTTTTTTTTTCTTTTCAATAACCTTGTCACCGAGTTGCTTGGAGTGTTCTTTTGTCTTCTTGGTGCAGCTTTTGCCAGGACATTGACGCAACAGGGAATGGTCCCGGTGTAATTGAAACATCCTGACTGCGCACAGTGATCTCCATTTAACTAATTATAGGAATTCTAAAACCAATTGGCTGCACCAGTGATGATTTGGTGTGTCATACTAAAGGGGGTGAATACACATAGAATGGATTTTTTATCACTTTGTAGATTTCATTCTCATTTTGACACGAAATAGTCTTTCTGATATTCAGTGCAAAAAAAATTAAACCAGTGTGGATTAATGGTGTAAGAAAAAGCATGAAAACTTTGAAGTTGGGTATGAATACTTTCTGTAGGTGCCGTTACAGTAGGACCGATGTTGTCCTTGATCCTGCTGAATGTGTGTTCTCACTCCTTTATGTCTGCTGCCCAATGGAAGGTGTGAGAAGAAGGAATGATAGGAGCGGCAAAGGTCTTTGGATTATGTTAACTGCTTTCCGAGGTCAGCAGGAAATGCAGCCGGAGTCAATGGAGGGAGGAAAGTTTCGGTGGCAGACTGTACTATGATCACTAAGTCCTTCTCTACTATGACTTCAGAAATTGCCACACCTCTCTCATCTGGAATCAACATCATATACAATTACTGAGCCTACTCAACACGCTGATCAAGAATCCCTTTCACAAGAATCAGAATCGGGTTTAATATCACCGGCATGTGTTGCGAAATTCTAAAACTGTTCCCATCAGGTAGTAGGTACAGAAGCCTGAAGGCAAACACTCGGCGATTCAGGAACAGCTTCTTACCCTCTACCATGCGATTCCTAAATGGGCACTCAAACCTTACGTCACTTTTTCAATGTTGCGGAAAAGGTATTACTCGGACACGAAGGGAGATCGCTTTTGAAAGTCTTTATTATAACATGACACGTATTATGGAGAGCTCAACCTCTTAAAGCAGAGTTCTTGAGACTCTCCCCAAGTACACAGACTTTTCTCATTGTGCAGACATAGTGTATGCTATCAAAAGCTTCCAAGCATGTTTGTGAAATACAGAATGCAAGCAGATAATTCCTTTACTCAATAATCATGTCTCAGCACAGTACAAAACTATATAATCAGGTTACTATTTTCCTTATCTATTGGAAGCTACTTCTGCCTGCAGCCTTGAAGCGAGAACAATTACACAGTTCAAGTATAGAAGAAACAGAACATCACTCAGTCCAGGAGGAGTTGAAACTGCTGTGTAAAAAAAAACCCGCTTTAACCCCTTAGTATCTGGCTAATAACAAAATTTCTTCCACAGTTCTCCTTGTTGATCTTTTACCGATCAACAATCCTCACATGGTAATTCCTCCACTTCCTCATAAGCGGGTTCATATACATAGGGGAAGGGTCTTTACTTTGCAGGGTAGAACTTTTCGCCCCATCAGTGTACTTGGACTGGGACACTGGGACATTACCTGTACCTTAGGGCTGGTCGAAGTCCCTTTTATCAACTGACTACAGCCCATCCTCAAGAACCCACATACACAACACCCCAAAATACATACCACAGTCACTATTATAATTCCATGCATGATCTATTTTCCCGATCCGGGAAAGCATTCCCATAGCCCTTCCCACCGGTATCCTCCGCCATTAAATGTTTTCAAATTGTTCTCCCATCTTCCTCATCTCCACAACCTTTTCCATTACGTGCTGGATCAAGTCAGTTATATTTTCTGAAATATCAGGGATGTAGGTACAACATTATTTTCCTATCATATTATCTTAATTGCTTCTTTCTCATACTCCCAAACAGTCCACACTTTGGTCGCTCAGTAAAATTACAGTGATTGCATTATAAAAACAGCACGTGAAAAACAGAGTATTTGTCAGGAGTGGGGCTCGAACCCACGCCTCCAGGTGGGGACCAGAACATTCGCGTTTACTAGGAAGCGACTTGCTCGCCTTAAGTCAGGCGCATTAGGCCACTCGGCCACCCTGACAGCCCCTGCAGAACTCTCTCCACATGCCAGAAAAACAGCTGTATTTCGGAATAGTCTGACTGACTGTTTTGTTGAGCGGGTATACGTATAAACACACTCTATATCCTGGGATTTTAAATGAATATGGACGGGATGCATTTTCTCAGATTGCCGAGCATGTGCGGAATCAGAGCGTACAGCATCACAGCACTGGAATTGTGCTGCACTCCGTTCAGGCCATCCTCCAGAGAAAGGATGACGCGGATTCGGAGAGTGTGCAGAAGAGCATCACCAAGATGCGACCTGAATTAGACTGTTTGTGCAATAGCGAAAGTTTGGGCAAACTTGTTATTTTTCTCTGGAGCATCGGAGGTGAGGGGGATCTGACAGACGTTTCTTAGATTTTCAGGCATAGATATTGGTAGAGCAGCAGAAATTATCTCCGCTCCAGGGCATACATTTCAACTACGAGGGGATCGTTTTAAACAAGATGTGCCAACACACTATCACTCTATGTCGGCAGGACCAAGGACTGATTGTTGTCTTCAGCAGAGGGAAAACCAAAGGTTTTTGAGCTAGTTCTCCTTGGAGGATCAGAGGCGGGGCGCGTATTTAACTTTAAACTGTTGGTATGACTATTTCCTCTGCTTTCTTAGGAGACTGCGGTGATTCAGCATGACATGAAAAACCTTGATGTGCTTCTATAGATGTGTCGTAGAGAGTATATTGTCTGTCTGCATCAAGACGTGGTACGGAAATACCGTACCTTTGAAGGAAAATCTTTAAAAAGTTAATGAATTCGGCCCAGTCCATCACGGGAAATCACTCGCAAACATTAAGCAGATCCACATAAAACGGTGTAATCGGAAAACAGCATCTACCGTCAGAGGTCGTCACCATCCTGCCATGCTCTTTTTGCGCTGCTGTCATCGGGTAGATGGTACAGGAGCCTCAGGACTCGCACCGCCACGTTCAAGAACAGTTACTACCCATCAGCAATCAGACCTTTGATCAACAGGTGATAATGTACGCTCACATGCCCATCCATTAAATAATCTGACATCAATGATTTGACTTCAGAAACTTTTATATATTGAATAGCTGAGTATGCCAGGAAGAGCTCAGCGGACCAGGCAGCATCTGTGGAAAAGCGTAAGCAGTCGACGTTTCGGGTCGAGATCCTTCACCGTGTATTTTTTTTTCCTGAATAAATCACTCACCCAGAATTCGGTGTACGGTGACCTGTTGCAATACGATAAACATTGTCAAAAACATAATCTTATCCTCCAACAGTTTTTCTAATCCACCTCAACAACCCAGGGTTTGTTTACAGAAACAACGTCGCCTCGATTGAACGCTTAAAGACAAATTTTGTCAGGAGTGGGATTCGAACCGACGACCCCAGACGTCGGAAGACTTTCATTCCTTGAGTCTGGCGCCTTATATCACTCGGCCATCCTGACAACTTTTGAAATGTGTTTGAGAACGGAATATATGCCTGATTTGTAAAAAACGTCATATCCACTCAACCACATATATCATCCTGTCAATCGGAAATGAAACGAGAGTGTTACAGTTTGTTCAGGTTAGGCAACTTCTGTGTAAAGTAAAGCTGTAAAATATTACAATTCGAAGACTCGTGAGACGCGTCTCGGCAAGAATTTGGGAAGGACGTTTGTTGAGATGGATGAGAACGCTTGGAAGACTCATCGCTTTCACATTTAGGGAAGCGGAGAAATAAACGTTTATAGACAGGACTGAATCTAAAAACTGTGTGGGAGTTGATCGCAACAATGTCAACAGAAACTGAACGCAGGAGGTTCAATTATACCCGGCAACGCTGCTTTACAGATGGATGTTGGAAAGTAGACTATAGGGGCCAATAATCTGATGAATTTGGAATAAAGCGAAGGTTCAATGACAGTCAGAATGTTTTTCAGGTTTGTAGGTCAATGTTTAATCTGAGAATGGAGACGGAAACAGGGTCTTTTGGACGTTAGAGCAGCGGCCTTTCTGAGAGATGGGACGCTTAACAGAACGTAATTCGCTCAGGTTCTCAGATCCAGTGTTAAAGGCACAGAACACATTAATGTAAGACAGGGACAAGCGGGCGGCCACCATCTAAGTAAAAGGCTCCTCGCGGGATGTGGAAGGCGGGGATACCTCCGGAGTTCCTGATGACGACACCCGCGAGAAGTGCACACAGCTGCCGCTTGTAACAATCCGCCCTATGGCGTGATGGACTAGGACATACAGAGTGGTAGATACACCCACGGTGCAAGACACAGGGATCTGTGGGACAGTCAGGAAGAGGAAAGGATTTAAAGAGGCAGTGCAGACTATCCCTATGGCCATAACCATCAGAAACATCTGGATGCGGTTGGTGGTTGGATGACCTGGTAGGGAAAATCCACAGCGGTCGGACCTCTGGCACTGAGTCTGGTTTACTGACTCAAAAGGGAAGGGGAAGATAGATTCCTGGATGATATGTTACCTCCCGGGTGCCAGGGTCCGGGACAACTTGGATCAAATCCTGAACATTTTTCAGCAGGAGCGTGAGCAGACAGCGGTCGTGGTCCATTTATGTACCAATGACATCGGAGTGACGACTTTCTGCAATGGAGATTCAGAGAGTTAGGCGCTGAGGTGGAGGGCAGGATCCTCGGGGTTGTGACAGCGACACGTGGCGCGTCCTAATGAGGCGAGAAATGGAAATATGATATAGATTAACACGTGGCTAAGGGTTTGGTATAGGAGACAGGCCATACGATTTTTCGAGTACTGATCTCTTTTCCAGGGAAGCTGAGACCTGTGGATAAAGACGGTTTGTGCGTGAACTGGAAGTGCAGTAATATCTTGTCGGATGGTTAGCTAGAGCTGCATGATGAAGCTTAAACTACATTTACAGGGGAATTGGAACCAGGGTGCCAGAACAGCTGGTACAGAAATTGTGCAGACATGTTGATAAGGTCTCACACAAAGTCTGGAATGCAATCATTGAGCAAGGTCCGACTAGTGGCCTGAGCTGCGTATATTTCAGTGGTAGAAGTATCTGAGAATTTTGGTAACTTTGTTAATATTATTAGTCAGCTTACTTTCGTACTCTATCTTTACCTTCATAATGCCTTTCCGGTACTCCAACTTCCAACTAATATTGCTCAATTGTACTTTTTAATACTCAATTGCTCTTTTGCTTTTTATGTTGCTTTTGAAATCTCGTATTAAGACCTAAGATGTAGGAAAGAAGTAGGCCATACGGCCTATTCAGTCTGCTTCGCCAGTCAATTATGGACTGATCCCAACTTCCATTATTCTCACGACCCTGTCCCTTCACCCCATAACCTTTGAGGCCTTGGCTAATCAACAACTCATCTATCCCTGACATAAATACACCGAGTAGTCTGGTCTCCATAACTGCTCGTGGCAACAAATTCCACATATTTACCACCCACTGACTAAACAAATTTCTCCTCATCTCAGTTCTAAATGGTCGTCCTTCAATCCTGAAGTCGTGCACTCGTGTCCTAGAATACCCTACAATGGGAAATAACTTCGCCATTTCTGATCTGTTAAGACTTTTTAAAATTCGGAATGTTGATATGATATCCGGCTCATTCTCCTGAACTCCATGGAATACAATCCCAGAGCTGCCAAATGTTTCCTCATACGGTAACCCTTTCATTTCTCGAATCATTAAGGTGAATCTTCACTGAACCATCTCCTACAGCAGTATACCTTTTCTAAAATAAGAGCCTCAAATTGCACACAATACTCTAATGTGGTCTCACGAGTGCCTTATAGAGCCTCAACATCACATCCCTGCTCTTATATACTATACATCGAGAAAGTAATGCCAACGGTGCATTCGACTTCCTCAGAAACGTTTCAACTTGGAGGCTAACCTTTAGGGTATCTTGCCCAAGAACCCCCAAGTCCCTTTGATCTCTGTATTTTGAATTCTCTCTCCATCCAAATAATTGTATGCACGTTTATTTTTTCCTTCAAAATGCATGGCCATACAATTTCCAACGATGCATTTCATTTTCCACTTCTTTGCCTATTCCCCAAACCATCTAAATCGCTCTGCGAGCTCTCTGTTTCCTCGACACTACCCGCTCCTCACTTATGCTGCACCGGTGAATCACCACTGGTAACCGGCACCCAGACCAGTCGCGCAGGAGTTTCCTTTCAGAAAATTATACAGTCTTTGTCCTATCTTGTCATGTGCCTGCAGGTTCTCCGTAATCTTATCCCTAACATCGATTCCGACAACTTCCCAACCACTGATAACTGGCTAACAGGCCTTCTTAAATAGTGAAATAACGTTTGCATTTTTTTTTGTTATCCAGAACGCCAGAATCTATGGATTCTTGAAAGATTATTTTTAATGCCTCCACAATCTGTAGCCTTAAAAATGTGGGTGTATAGTTCAGTGGTAGAGCATTTGACTGCAGATCAAGAGGTCCCTGGTTCAAATCCAGGTGCCCCCTTCAAAAATAAAAAAGTGACCACAGCGATGATATAGAATGTAATTTCATTTATTGAAGTTTAATTGCGCTAAGTGTGAGGTGCCAAATTTTGCTAGGACTGATCAAAATAGACCACACGTGGTAAATGGTCGGGCACTGAGGAATGCAGTAGAACAAGGTGATCTAGGAATAATGATGCATAGATCCTTCAAGGTGGAATCTCATGTAAATAGGTTGGTGAAGAAAGTTTTTGATATGCTGGCCATTATAAATTAGAGAATTGAACGTATTGGAATTGGGATGTAATTTTAAAATTGTACAAGACATTGGTGAGGCCAAACTTGGAGTATTGTGTACAGTTCTGGTCACCGAATTATAGGAAAGATGTCAACAAAATAGAGAGAGTACAAAGGAAATTTACTAGAATGTTTCCTGGGTTTCAGCGCCCAAGTTACCGAGAAAGGTTAAAGAAGTTAGGTCTTTATTTGTTGGAGCGTAGAAGGTTGAGGGAGGCCTTGATAGAGGTATTTAAAATTATGAGTGGGATAGATAGAGTTGACGTGGATGGGATTTTTCCATTGAGAGTAGGGGAAATTCAACCAAGAGAACATGAGTTGAGAGTTAAGGGGCAAAAGTTTAGGGGTAACTCGAGGGGGATCTTCTTTACTCAGAGAGTGGCAACTGTGTAGATCGTGCCTCCAGTAGAAGTGGAAGAGGCAGGTACGATATTGACCTTTTTAAAAAAATGGATAGGTATATGGACAGGAAAGGAATGGAGGGTTATTGGCTGAGTGCAGGTCGGTGGGACGAGGTGAGACTAACCGTTCGGCACAGATTAGAAGGGCCCAGATGTCCTGTTCCCGTGCTGTAATTGTTATATGGTTATATGGTTAATCTCTCCCGCTATTTTCGTCAGAACCTGAGGGTGCATTCCATCAGGTCCAGGAGCAGGTAGCTTCCTGAGCACCTTCTCAGTCGTACTTTTTCCTGCACAAACTTCACTTCCCTGGCGCTCCTGAATGTCCGGTATACTGCAGACGTCTTCTACTGAGAACACTGATGCAAAATAAGCATTCAGTTCCTCTGTCATCTCTGCATCTCTTATTGCAATATATCCCGTGTCATTTTCTAATAATCCTATATCTACCCTCGACTCTCTTTTACCTTTAATGTACTTACAACAGTTATTAGTATCTTCATTGATATTAGTCACCAGCTTCCTCTTGTAATCCATCGTTTCCTTCCAAATGACCTTCTTTATTTATTTCTGCAGGTTCTTAAAAGCTCCCCAAAGTTTTATTTTTCCAATAGCTGTGGTTTCCTTTTACGCCTCCTCTTTTGCTTTTACTTCGGCTTTGATTTCACTTCTCAGCCACGGTAGTGTCCTTCCTCCCTTTGAAAATGTATCCCTATTTTTCTTTCCTGCAAATGTCCCTTTCCAGTCAACTTAGGCCAGTTTCCCTCCCATGCCATTGTAATTTCCTTTATTTCACTGACATATCGACACATTGGATTTTATTTTTCCCTCTCAAATATCAATATGAACTTGATAATACTGTGATCTCTGTACCCTCAGGGTCCTTTAACCTTGAGCTCTCTTACCAGTTCCGATCATTGCACAACACCCAAACCAGCACATCCGATCCGCTAGCGGGCTGAACAACAAGCTGTTGTAAAAAGCCATCCCTTAAACATTCTGCAAATTCTCTCTCGTGTGGTCCAGTAGTGACGTGCTTTTCCCAATCCGCTTTCATGTTAATATTTCCGATGATTATCATTACATTGCCTTTCTGACGCGCATCTTCTATCTCCTGCTGTAATTGGTAAACCAACAAGCTGTTTGGAGGCCTGTAAATAACTGTCATTAGGGTCCCTTTACCCTTGCCATTTCTTAACTCAACCCGTGGAGACTCTACACCTTCCAATCCTATGTCATCTCTTTTCTAATGATTTAATATTATTTTTAATACACAGAGCCACAGCAACCCCCCCCCCCCCGCCTACTAACCTATCTTTCCGATAGGCCGTATATCCTTGGACGTTCAGCTCCCGATGGCAGCCATCCCTTAGCCAAGTTTCAGAGATGGCCATAACGTCATTTTTGCCAATCTGCAGCTGAATTTTCAGATCGTCCATTTTATTCCTTATGCTGCGTGCACTCATCCTACTTAACAGCGACCTGTTCAAGCATATCAGCCTGTTCTAGTTTGCTCACATTTGTCAAGGTCTTTCTGAATCGTGAATACTGAGAGAAAGTATTCATTAATGACCTTTCCTACCTCTCCGATACCAGGCCCATGTTTCCTCTGTTATTCCTAGTCGGTCCTTTCGTGACACACGTAATCCTTCAGTTCCCACATACGTGGAAAACGCCTTGAGTATTTAATCACCTTCCTAGCGATATCTTAACCCTTTCTAATCGTAGATTCCTTGCCCTCTAACTGTAGTAACGCGTCGCCCAGCGCATTTGTGCCGCCGGCTCTCCACACTCACCCGGCCAAGCACTGCCGCTTTCTGAGATCGGTTCTCTGCTGACCAAAACAATCCCGTCAATAAAGGGACAGCGGTTGCACTGAGGAACCTTCTCCTCACCTCTCTCTGTTTCACCTTTCAGTAACCAGGTCTGGTTCGTTGCCACTGGCGAAATGGATTGCCCACTCATGTAAGGACGAGCCGTGGATCGCCCGCCTTGCTTCGTATCAATCACCGCTTTCGGCACGCTCTCCACTAATAACGTGTTCCCATACCGCTATTCAGTAATCACGGCAATGGCATGTTCACCCAGCCTGGCCTCGGCACCCTGTAACCAACCAGTGACGGATCATAACCCACTCTCATAGTAACCGCAATGTGGCTAGATTAGGAGCCCTGTTCTCGGACTTCCGTCCACCATGTTCCTCCACTGACACAGGAACATCTGACCGCGTTGATAACGGAAGCAGCCCTGAGAAAACTGTGCCCATGTCGGGAACAGACAGATGTGTCCTGCCCCGGGGTCTTTTGCATCCCTGGTGCAAGTGTGAGATCCGGAACACATTATAGACCCCGGGCCATGCAGGTTGACGCGTAGGGTTTTGAGGGATGTTTGTGTCTCCTCGGGGATCACAACTGGGGAAGATGAAGCCCACTGGGCACTTCTGTCTCACCGCCCGGGTTGTCGGCGCTGGAGCGGTGCACACACTGGGCAGAACGGGCAGCGGGTGTGCGATGTGATCTGCCTCTGTCTCTATGTAACTACAATAATTCTCCTGTGCTCTGATTATGGGAAAGGGTTACTGTTTTCCGGTGTTCACATTCCCTGGTATCGGAACTGACTATACACTGATCCCGCTGATCGCTGCCCCGCCTAGTACAACCATTACTCCATCCAACTGCATGACTCAATAAAGCTGACGCTGTTTGCATTAAACTGGTCTCTGTTTCTTGACAGAAACTCGCTGTATTCGGTACCGGCGAGCCTTTGGGAAGGTCTGTCAATCTCTACCCAGCGCATAGAATAGCCTGCTCCCAGAGTTGACAATGCAGAGAATGTCACCAGTGGGATTTCTCTCAAGGGCCCGATGGGCTAAACAAACTCCTGCTATGATGATGTCACCTACCGTGGAAGTATTCTGGTCTGAAGCAATGGCTGAGGTGGGCAGAGTTTAGCTGAATATTAGTCGGTTGACAGACAGGGTCTCCCCCATTCCGGGGCAGAAGGCTTTCTCACACTCCTCCCCCTCCAGTCCCACGTATGCAAATCACCACGGGGTCATTCACCGAACCCGTCTTACACGGGGAACCCGTATTACCCGTCTTAGACAGTAACACCAGGGATGCAGGACGGGGCCAGTGGGTGTCTGGGACTCAGGGACATTAATGTTAACTGTGGAGAGAGGAGCATTCACTGCGGGACAAGGAGAAGATAGCTGAGAGTAAGGGCGCTCTGGATGGGGGGCTTTTGAGAGACGGTTGGCGAGCGTCTAGGGAGGAAGTGTCGTGAGGTTGTCGGTGGGATGGATGGAGGTGGGTATGGCCGTGATGGCGTTCGGAGAGACCGATCAGCCAAGGATCAGGGGGAGAGTGGCGTGGGGTTGACAATGGGTAGTGGAGGGGAGTTGGAGGTGGATATTGCGGAGAATGGCATGTGGCTGAAAGTGCGGAGATCAGAATCCGAACTAGGCTTAATATCGCAGTCCTATGTCTAGAATTTATTGTTTTCCGGCAACAGTTCAGTAAAATAATTCCTGAAATGTTTTCGTAAAATAAGTATTTTAAGGTAAATATGTAGTTCTTAAACAGAGGGTAAATAGTGAGGTAGTGTAGAGGGGTTCATTCTCCAGTTAGAAATCTGGTGCTGGAGAGAAAGAAACTGTCCCTGAAACTGGGGATGTGGGTCTTCAGACTCTTTCAACTCCTCATTGACTGTGGCAATGAGAAGAGGGTATGTTCAGGATTGAATATCCTTAATGATGGATGCCCCGTTTCTAATCATCAATTTTCGAAGATGCCTTCGATGCCGGAGAGGCTCCTTCCCGTGATGCACTCGGCTGAGATTTCTGCAGCTGTTTTTATTATTTTCTTGGAAGTGATGGAAGTTCGGCCGGGTGATCATTGAAGGTTCAGGGCGGAGTTTTTGTTTTGGGAGTTTCACCGCCGGTGAGCACAGTGAGGGGCGCGGAAGTAAGACATAGACTGTGACCGTCAGTACACCGATATCCCGGTCCGACCTGTTCTCCCAGAGCTCACAGTAGGTCTCAGCAGAGGATGCCACTCGAGCCCTCCAAGCAGCCCCGCCATTCTCTGTGACGATGGGTATTCAAACCTGAGCAAAGCTCCTCGTCTGCACAGCTGACTTTGGCAATAAATTCCGCAGTTTCATCAGACTCTGGCAGAATAAATTCCACAATTTCATCATACTCTGGCAGAATAAATTCCACAGTTTCATCAGACTCTGGCAGAATAAATTCCACAGTTTCATCACACTCTGGCAGAATAAATTCCACAGTTTCATCATACTCTGGCAGAACAAATTCCACAGTTTCATCATACTCTGGCAGAATAAATTCCACAGTTTCATCATACTCTGGCAGAATTAATTCCTTTTCGTCTCCTTCCTTCTATTTTGAGGATGTTTTCTCCCAAGAAGTGGTCTCACTGACCAGTAATCTGAATCCGTGCGCCCTGCAGAAGTTCCTCAGCCACGTATTTACATGCCAAATTATTCTCTTCTCATCCTCCGTACGGTTCAGGGAGATTTTCAGAGGTAATAATCGTTGATGTCCTGTTCTGCCTTTTTTCACTTAGCATCATACAGTCTCTTTCCCACCTCCTTACTTGGATTATAGGTGTTGACATGTATCAAGATATCTGACTGCCTACACTTCCACGTCAATACCCTAGACCCTACCTGAGTAAACTTGACCTTTGCACCTGGGAGGGAACACACAATCCGGGTGTTTCTATGCACCCACGGAATCTCGACTCTGCTGCTCTGGCGTTTTAATCTCCTTTCAACACCGCAGTCCTATTCACCACTCTTCCTAAATTAAATGAGGTAAATGAGTGTTCACGGAGAGAAAGGGTCAAGTAAGTGTGAAAGCTCGGAAACTTGTTCAGTAAAGTCGGAGAGGTGGGAGTTTGGAGGTGACTGTGGTGGTGATTGGGGTCACAGGCGTTTGAAAAGCCCGATCTGCGGGGGTCCAGGGAAGAGGCGGCGTGTGGTTTCCGGTGGAAGAAGGCCTTGGTGCTGACGGTGGTGGTGATCGCTGGTGGTGGGGTACGTGCGTGTGGCTGATGTTGGGTAGGGGGTGTGGTGGGGATTATTAAGGTGATTATGCGGGTTGGTGTGGTTCGTAGAGATCGGTCAGAGAGGTTCAAGGGAGGGAGTGAAGTGTGGATGACGTTGGGAAGATCAGAATCAGAACCAGGTTTAATATCACCGGCAAGTGTTGGACAATCTGTTGTTTTACCTATGTATTAAAATACATAATTAGGTCTAATATAATTTAAGTATTTCAATTAAATATTTAGTTCTTATAAAGATGATAAATAGTGAGGTAGTGTATATGTGTTCATTGTCCACTCAGAAGATTGATGCTGGAGGGAAATAAACTGAGCCCAAAACGTGGAATGTGGGTCTCCAGGCTCCGTTTACTCCTCCTTGACTGTAGCATCCAAAGTAGAAAATCCTTCATGATGGATGCCACCTTTCTGATCATCGCGTTTGGCAGATGCCTTCTGTGCTGGAGATGCTGGTGGCCGTTATGGAGTTGGCTGAGATTTCTGCAGTTGTTATTTCTTCCCCGAGGAAGTGATGGAAATTCGGCGGTGTGATCATTCAATGTGCAGGGAGGGTTTGCAGTTTTGGGAGATTCATTGCTCATCCTGCCCATTAATGCAGTGAGGGACGTGGAGGCGACCGGCAGCTTGTGATTCCCAGTACCCTGACACTGAGTCCCTGCACGGTTCTCCAAAAGCTTGCAGTAGATCACAGCAGAGGACACCACTCGAACCCTGAACGCTGCCCTGGATAATCAAACCTGATCAACGCTCCTTGTGTATTCCTGGACCCCACTGACATCATTTAAATATTCAGCTGTCTCCACTTTAACTCTTCCCCATAGACCGTTCCGATTACCACCACAGCCACTAGCTCGGGAGTTAGAAGATTCCGCAGATAACACCATAAGATACAGGAGCAGAACTAAGCCAATTGACCCAGCGTGTCTGTTTCGCCTTTTCATCATGGCTAATTCATTTTCCCTCTCAGCCGTAGTCTCATGTCTTCCCCCGTTTCCCTTCACGTCCTACAATCTATCAAAGTCAGACTTAAATATACTCAATTAACTGGCCTCCATTGTTGATTAACACAATCAATTCCACAATTACACCCAGTTGTGGCTAAAATGAAATTCTTCTCCTCTCCATCCCTCTATGCTGCGGCTGTATCCTCCCAAGAAGAGATCTCACTGCCCTATAAATCTGAAACCCTGTCTCCTGCAGCAGTACCTCAGCCACACATTCATCTGCCAAATTATCCTTTTCTTATGCTCTCTGCCGTGTGGCACAGGAAGGGCTCCAAAGAAGACTACCATGGATGTCCTGTTTTACCGCTTTCATACAAACAGATATATAAAACATAGAAACATAGACCTACAGCACAATCCAGACCCTTCGACCCACAAAGTGCTGCCGAACATGCTCCTATCTTAGAAATTACTAGGCTTAAACATAGCCCTCTATTATTCCTAAGCTCTATGTACCTATCCAAAAGTCTCTTATAAGACCCCATCGAATCTGCCACCACCACCATCGCCAGCAGCCCATTGCACTCACTGTCCAATCTCTGAGTTAGAAAGTTACCCCTGACATCTTCTCTGTACCTTCTCCCCAGGACTTTAAATCTTTGTCCTCTTCTGGCAACCTCCAGCCCTGGGGGAAAAAAAAAACAATAAAAAACAAACCTCTGACTATCCAGACGGTCAATGTCTCTAGCAAATTAAATTCATCCAGCAATCTAAAATCTCTCCTCAGTACCTCTTTATCTTTTAAATCGATGTCATTCGCACTGATAGGTACGAAGACATCTGGCTGCCGACGCTTCCACTTCAGAACGCCATGGACCCGATCTGAGACATCTCTGCTCCGGGCACCTGAGAGCCAACAGACCATCCGGGAGTCTCTATCGCGCCTGCAGAACCTCCAATCTGCTCCCCGGACGTTTTATCTCCTCCCAACCCTGTAGTCCCCTTCAACACTCTTCGTGCCTGAGCGGCAGCACTAGATTCAGTGCCAAAAACCCGGTCTCTGCGACCCACGTTCCTCCCGTGTAGGCAGTCATCAACGGTATCCACAGTGTATTATCACAGAGGGGAACCGGCACAGATTACTCTGCTGTAGCTCCCATTTCCTTTCATTCTACTGACAATAACCCAGCTACCTCCTTCTTACAATCTAGAGACGCCTACATCCCTGTAGCTCCTACCTATCACCATTCTCTTGTGTGCCAAAATTCATCGAGCTACAGCGCAAGTAGTTTAACGTGTTTTCAGAGAAGCTACAGGTGGTTGCTTTTGATGGTAATGTGGTTATCTGGGAGACCATATCTGACGCACGGAAAAAAACACTGCCACCGGAGACATTCTCTCCGCACTATTGTGCTTACATGGACGAGGAATGAAGAATTATGAAGAAAAATAGAAACACACCTGATAATTAGCTCACCTAATTGCAAAATAGGGAGCAAGAAGACAGCCGAAATTATAAATCTTTATGTCATTCATTTCTGACGTTTCATGAGCTTCAACACAGGATTCCACGGGTATTTCACCGCATTCCTTAGTTCCTTCCGGAATTTGCTCTGGGTCAGGACGTAAATGCACGTATTAGAACAGGAACTGAGAATCTGCAGCATTCTGGATGTCGTTTCTGTGATGTAACGGGGATCAGTAACAGAATAAGCAAAACTCTTTGAAATCGTTTAATAGATAGAAAATATCACTTGTGTTACGCACAACAATATGAAGCTACCGGTAATGCTGAAGAGCAAAACGATGGATTTTCGTCGGTTCTCCATCTCCCGATCCCTCTCATTCTCTCCACTCATTTGTCCCCGGAGCCCCCTGCGGGCTCGACTGGCCGCTAGAATTCGTCTGACAGTCAAAATGTTGAACAACAAAATCAGAAAGAATGGGACTTACGGTGTAAAAATGCGATGAAATATCGCAAATGCAGCCCATGTGAGAGGGTTTTTGTAGCTCGGTGTAAGAACACGATACCAGGGAACACTATTAATTATTACCTTTTGCTCTGATGCAAAGCCCAGGGACATTCTACAAACAGGCCAGCACACTCACTGTCCCGATGACCACAGCCGCCGTTCTCTCGGTGCAATATTTTATTTTCAGCTTCTTACAGCAAATAGCCAGAAATCGATCGACGGTGAAAGCGACAGTCAGCCAGACAGAGGTCGCAGTTCTCGCAAAAATCAACCCGAAACGGAGTGTACACGCGGGAGTTATGATCAGGAATGATTGGGGAAAATAAAACGATGCAGTCTACCTCAGCAGCGGATCCGAGATAACGACCAGGATATCGGCCACTGCCATTCCCATCAGGTAGCGAGTGACACATTTGGAGAGACCGCACTTTCCCCGATACAAGCTTGCAATCGTCATCAAGTTCGCTGGAACAGAGGCAGAGAAAAGCAAGATCAGAAAATACAGAGCAGAAACTAATTCAGCAGTTTGAGGGGATCCTGCAATATTTCCAGTTCATTGTCGCATTTAGTGAAGTTGCCAAGAGATTGCACATGTCATCCAGAGACAGAACAGGATTTTGCACTGTAAAATGAAGTCGAAATGATGCCTATACTAATTCCGAAATTTGAAGTGGCAGAGGAAAACTAAAGTCCGGTTTTCACCCTCCTCAGCGTCATTTTTTTTTTTACCGCTGCCTTCGCGTCACGTTGGATGAAATTAGTAAATCCGGACACTGATGGCGGGATTCATACACTCCGATGGCGCCCTCGTCAGCGGCAGAGCAGCCGGCGTGCGGAACAATGGCAGGCAATGTTCCAGCCAGAACAGAATATGTGGAAAACATTTAAATTGTCTCTTCTCAGAAACACCCAGACATACACACACACACACACACACACACACACACACACACACACACACACACACACACACACACACACACACACACACACACACACACACACACACACACACACACACACACACACACACACACACACACACACACACCAGCAGAGATACGAAAGAGAGAACAAGGTCGGGTGACAACGGTCAAATGACGATGTTACTGTTGCACAAACTGAAGAAAATCTACAGAAATGGGAGGTCCAAGGCAACACACAGTGAGAACAGGAACATCTCTGCTGAGAATTGTGTGCGTGATGATGCTGATGTAAAAGAATTTTGTGAGCATGTCAAAGCTGCCTGAGGTCAGACGAAAGTTGTGAAGAAAAATTTCAAGTTGCCAAGTAATGGGCAGTCTGGTTAAATAATTCATCCTGTACCTGTCTGTCTCTTCTACAGTGTGAGAACGTAAGGTTCATACACATTTCCAAATTTCGTCCAGAAATCTGGCACTGAATCATCATTTGTGATTATCTTCATGTTTTCTTCAATTTACATTTTACAAAATTATATTAATCAATGCACCCATGCACACTCCCCAAACATGTTATCCCCAAGTACGTGATCACTCCATATCCACGTTTTTGTGGGTGTATCTGGGGGTTCAGGTGGATTTGGCGTGATCTTGATATGTCTACGGATGTGGCGGTCTCCTCATGGATTCTGAGATGCCTGGGGTTTTTGCTGTCAAGGCAGCCATCTCGTGTTTGAAACCATCCTGTGCCTGGATCATCCAATGTGTGGTTTGAGGTGTACATGCATTTTGGGGTGCGCTCTTATTTAGAGATCGGCGAAGATTTGGGGGTTCACACGGGTTTTCGTGATCTGTGCATATTTAGGTGTGTACTGTTGAGTATGGGAGTACACAGGGGTTTGTGGTGAGAAGCAAATTTCAGTGTGTCTGCCAATCTGTAAACAATTTTGGGGCATTTGTGAGGATTTATTTAATGTCGGGTCTGACATTTTCTGAACTGGTTGAAATGATTCCTGCTCTGAAATAATCCATTATGCGTTTGGAAGTATCAGCGTGTTTTAGGTGCGCACTGATTTGGGGATTGCGCAGATTTATGGGGATGTTCTCGGAATTCTGAGAACTCACAGAGTTTTGGTGTCTGCGGATTTGGAGTTGTGACTTGTCTAAATTTTGCATCATTTACAGATACTTTCATAATAGATTTAGGACGTTACCTACAAATTTGCGAAACACAATAATTTACGAAGACATCATGTGTACTACTCGAAATGATCATTTTCTGGGATTATGTAAAACGCATTTGAGGTTCCCAGCGGGTTTGATGCACACGTGGATTTTCAATGTGCTCTTTTTTGAGGATGTGTGCGTATTTGGGGTGCACATGGGTTTGAGATGTGAACTTAATTGGAAATTGCGCAGACTAAATGGTTTCTTCCCCAATAAAGGAATGCAACCCGATTGGGGGTTTGTACATCTACACTCCATCCGCCGAGCAGGCGGTATCTCCAAGTGGTCACCCATTTTATTTCCACTTCCCATTCCCATTCCGATATGTCCATTCATGAGTTCCTCCACTCTCACGATGAGGCCACACTTAGGTGCGAGGAACAGCAGCTTATAATCCGTTTGGTTAGCTTCCAACCTGACGGCATGAACATTGCTTTGTTAAACCTCTCCTTCACCATTTTTCACCCCTTTGTCACTCTCACTTAATATCTCCTTGCCCGCCATAGCCTCCCTATGGTCCTGCTCCCCTTATCCCATTTTTTTCTTTCCTCCATAGCCTTCTGTCTCTTTCAGCAATCAACTTCCTAGCATTTTGGGTCATCCATCCACCTCCAAGATTCACCTATCGTCTGGGGTTTCTCTTTCCCCTCACACCATCTTTCAAATCTACTCCGCTGCTTTTTTTTTCTTCAGTCCTGCTGAAGGGCTTCGGCCCGAAACGTCGACTGTGTTCTTTTCCATAGATGCTGCCTGGCCTGGCATTTGGACTAATCCCGCCCACCCCCGCCCCCCTTTTTGATAGGTATTCAGTTATATGGGGCAGTAATGTACAACATACAAGACTGTATATACCTTTGATCCAGCTAATCGCATTCAGCCGACTCAAGGAGTTGGGTAAATCTCCAATTGAATTCCATGGACAGGGGAGGAAGTTAAAATATGGGTGTCTTACGAATGCATTCCTGTGAATGACCGGGACACACTGCTACATTATCACACTGGTCGGTGTTAAGGCTCCAGGGACAACAACATTATCATCATGGTCAACGATGGTCAAATTCATGTGCACCCTCATACTCAGCAGCAGTATGCACGTATCTCGAAAATGCGTGCGAATCCCAAAATCTGCGCAGTTCCCCAAGTAAGCACGCACATTCGATGACCCCGACGAAGAATCATTTCAAACACAAAATGGCTGCCATGTCACTAAAAGCCCCACGCATCCCAAAGGTCGTGAGCACATCACCAAATCCGCCGACACACACAGATCAACCCAAATCCTTATGAACTCCCAGATACACCCACAGAAACGTGGCGACTCCATATTCGCCGACAAACCCCCAAATATACTATCCCCAAATGCGAGCGCATCCCCATATTCAAGAACAAACCCCAAAATCCGTGTGCATCCGTGTGCACCCCGAGACTCTGTGCAACCCATTTTCGCTGACACGCCTAATTTCTGCGCAATCCCCAATGCAGCGTGAACCCTAAACCCGCTGACACCCACACATGCCCATGACATTTTTCCGAGCAAGATACATTCGAAACAGTTGAGAAAATGGCAGACTCGACGTTAACAATCCGCACTCAACGCATTCGTGTGCAAATCTTGATCCGCCAACACACCCAAATCAATGTGTATCCCCAAATACGTGTGCACGGCCATGTCTGAGACTAAATTTCGAGTGATGTCGAAGTTGCTTCCTTAAATCCCACCGGCTGTTCCTTTTTCGCATTCGCTTCAAACTTGCAGAAATTTCTAAAAGCACAGCACAGTACCTTTAAATGTACATTTAAATTATGTTACAGTATTGTTATAACAATAGTCCGCAAAGTTACCCAGCGCTCCCGATTATCGGAATTTACTTTAGCAGAGTCTTTGCACTGATAAATCAAAGCTGCCCGCCATGGATCCACAAATCCTCTGCACATCACCAAATCAGTGCGCACTCCAAACACGCTGATACGCCACATACATAATAAATAATTCCAAAGCAGAATTCATGTCCAACAGTTCAGAAAATGGCTGTTTCGACATTTAAAATTCGCACCACTCGAAATTACGATTGCAACTGTTGATTGGTAAACAAACAGCCCCCGGAATATACGAACATCACAACCTCTAATTACATCCCCGTAATTGACTACAGACCCTCAAATTGGCGCGTATCCTCAAATCCTTGTGCATATTTGCCGCCAAACCCTAAATCTACACACACCCGAAATCAGTGCTCAAATGAGGATTTAACTTAACTTTATTTGTGAACTCAAATCCAAATTCCCAAATCCAAGTTCACACCACAGCAGTGTGCACCCCTTATTCTCCGACACTGTCCAATATCTGCGCGACCCAATTCAGTGCGCACCCCAAAATCACAAACCTCCCGACATGCAGTTAAGAATCCTTTCAGGAATTCAGAAAATGGATGCCACGACATTAAAATCCGCACACAGCCCAAAATGCATGTGCAACTTCAGATCCGCCAACACACTCAAATCTTTATCTCACCCCAAATCCGTGTTTACACCCACTTGTCCACAATCCCAAATCCATGTAATCCTTAAATATGTGAACCACCTCAACCAGGAGCGCACCCTAAAATCCATGTGAATATCATACCCGTGGAGAAACCCACTTGCACATTAGGTTATCCCAGATGAAGTACTTCATGTCAAATTTCAAATTAAATTTATTATTTACGTGATCTAAATGAAACATCTTTGAGAGTCGGCACACCTCCAAACCGCAGACACCCCAAATACGTGAGAAATCCGTGGGCATCTCCAAATGCAAATGCATCCCCTCAACTTCAAAACCGTGGACACACACACGCTAATAAGATTATCTCAAATGAATACCTTCAGACATTCACAAGATGACAAAGTCTGTGTACAACGAGCCCCACAAATGAATGTTGGGGTGTCAGCGTGTTTGGGCTGCGCATGGATTTGGTGATGCGCACCAATTCGACGATGCACATGGATTTGGTGATGTTGGCTGATTTGTGTTGCCTTTTCGATCATGACACATAGATTTGGTGAGATGGCGGATCAAAATTTACGTGCGGATTATTAATGACGAGGCTGCCATTTTCAAAATTGTTTTTATTGATTGTTGCTTCGGGAAAATCTGATGTACAAGTGGCGGAGTTCCCGGGTTTCGGGTGCGCACTGAATTGGCGATTGCGCAATTTTATTTTTTGTCGTCGAATATGGGTTGTTCGCGGTCTTGTGGTTCATATCCATGTGGTGCATGGATTTAGGAGCTTTCTGTAATAAAGGGTTTAGGGGAGTGTTCCGACATAGGGTGCGCACCTTTTCAGGGATAGCAAATTTAGGATAGATGGCGAATATGTGAGTCTCCACATTTTTGTGAGTGCATATCGATTTGGTGACGTACGTGAGGACTTTGGGATACGTGGTGGTTTTTACTGATAAAACAGCCATTTGGCGTTTGCAATGATTATCCGTCTGGTTCATCTAATATGCCTGTGACGTGCTCTCGTATTTAAGGATGTGCGCAGATTTGGGGGTGCGGACGGATTTTAGTGATCAGTGTACAGTTCGGGATGTACCTAGATGGGTACCTCTCTCACCTAGATGGGGTCAGGGGTGCTGTGAGGATTACATTCCTGGACTTCTCTAGTGCCTTTAACATCATCCAGCCCAAGATCTTAAGGCACAAACTAAGGGAGATGGGAGTAGACTCTCACATGGTGGATTGGATAGTGGACTACTTGACAGATAGACCTCAGTATGTGCGGTTGGGAGACTGTAGGTCTGACACGGTGGCCAGCAGCACAGGTGCGCCGCAGGGGACCGTGCTCTCTCCGGTCCTGTTCACCCTGTACACATCAGACTTCCAATATAACTCGGAGTCCTGCCATGTGCAGAAGTTCGCTGACGACACGGCCATAGTGGGGTGTGTCAGGAATGGACAGGAGGAGGAGTATACGAAACTGATACAGGACTTTGTGTTATGGTGCAACTCAAACTACCTGCGTCTCAATATCACCAAGACCAAGGAGATGGTGGTGGACTTTAGGAGATCTAGGCCTCATATGGAGCCAGTGATCATTAATGGAGAATGTGTGGAGCAGGTTAAGACCTACAAGTATCTGGGAGTACAGTTAGACGAGATGCTAGACTGGACTGCCAACACAGATGCCTTGTGCAGGAAGGCACAGAGTCGACTGTACTTCCTTAGAAGGTTGGCGTCATTCAATGTCTGTAGTGAGATGCTGAAGATGTTCTATAGTTCAGTTGTGGAGAGCGCCCTCTTCTTTGTGGTGGCGTGTTGGGGAGGCAGCATTAAGAAGAGGGACGCCTCACGTCTTAATAAGCTGGTAAGGAAGGCGGACTCTGTCGTGGGCAAAGTACTGGAGAGTATAACATCGGTAGCTGAGCGAAGGGCGCTGAGTAGGCTACGGTCAATTTTAGAAAACCCTGAACATCCTCTACATAGCACCATCCAGAGACAGAGAAGCAGTTTCAGCGACAGGTTGCTATCGATCCAATGCTCCTCAGACAGGATGAAGAGGTCAATACTCCCCAATGCCATTAGGCTTTACAATTCAACCGCCAGGAGTAAGATATGTTAAAGTGCCGGGGTTGATTGTATTTAATGTATTTAAGTAAACTACTTAAGAACTTTTTAAAAGCTATTATTAATGCTTTTTGAGAGGGTGATTTAGATGCATATCATATTTTTACTGAGTTAAGTATTGTATGTAATTAGTTTTGCTACAACAAGTGTATGGGACATTGGAAAAAAATGTTGAATTTCCCCATGGGGTTGAATAAAGTATCTATCTATCTATCTATCTATCTATCTATCTATCTATCTATCTAGTTCTGAATATGGTGCTGCACACGGATTTGGGTTGACACGCAGATTTGTGTGTGTCGCTGATCTGCAAAAGGATTTTGGCGCACATATGGCTTGCTAACCTCGAGACGGTCATTTTCTGAATTGATTGAAATGTTTGCATCTCGGGTGTCAGCGGGTTTGGGGTGCGCGCCGATTTTGGGTTTGCGCAGATTTAGGGCTGCTTCGCCATATATGGGTGGCAACTGATTTGCGATGCGAACAGCTTACATAGGAATTATGGAACTGTATTCACAGATCCCTCTGCTCTCCCTCATTCCTCAATTCCCTAACAATTATTGTATATGTCTACCCAGGTAGGTCCGGGTAAGTGCAGCGGCTCTTGGTCCCATCTAGATGGAATGTCACATTAAATTCCAACTGCAAAATGTTCGGTCCGTTTTTCCACCTGCTTCACTGACGCTGAAAGATTTCATAAACTACTTTGCTGTCCACTTACGCTCTGAACCCAGGTGTCACCTGCAAATCAAGTTTCTCATATTACAATGGACTTATATATTCTGTTCCTTAGAATGTTTTTCAATAAGTTTTTGGCGCACTCATATTTGGGAGTGTCGCTGGATTTGAGGTGCACACTAATTTGATTTGCGGGCAGTTTGCAGATTTGGGGTTGTACGCATATTTTGTCATTTCCTGAAAAGGTTTTGGGATAATCTAATTTTCAAGTCGATGTGTCCACGGGTTTCAAGTTGTACATAGACATGAGGGTGCACACGGATTTGGAGGTGCGCACGGATCTCAGATTTGGTGTGTCTGCGGATTTGAACAGGTGGCGAATCTCAAAGTTGTTCCATTTATCGATAGAGCAACAGAAATGTCATTGAAGTTGCGTTCTTATTTAGTGACGTGCGCAGATTTGGATGTTCACACGGATTTGGTGATGTGTCTGGATTCAGCGGTGCATCGTCTAATACAGAGATGTACACTGATTTGACGATGTGTACAGATTCTGCGGTGTGTTGTCCAATACAGGGGTGCACACTTATTTGGGGATGTGTATATATTTAGGGGTGTACAAGCCAATACCGGGATGTTTACCGATCTCGGACTTCTCACAGATTTGTAATTTTTATCGATTTGCGGTTGCGACGCATTTCAAGATTTTTTTTCTTTTATAGATACTTTTAAAATAAATGCACCTTGAACTTTCAACAGTAATCTTGTTATTTTATGCTGCAACCTGCAATTTTGTGAACCGTTTGAAAAAGCTCTTGCTCCACATATGGTATGCCTGGATTTGGAGCTGCACACGCATTCTGGGCTGCGTGCCGATTTTTAATGTTGAGGCCCATATCCTTACCCATTTATATTCCGGCTGGACTTAGTCCTAAAACTGCTGGAGAAAGTGCGGAAAGGACAGATGCTGTTTTCTCCCGGTAGGCATTAGTTTTTAGGGCCAAGTGCTCCGGTCACGTTTTGTCACCCTGCAACCTGATCCTTCAATCTCTTTGAATTATGGAGGACAGCAGGTGTACAAATGTCTCTCTCCAGCAGACTTCATCATGATCATCATAACTCCTGTATTTCTACTATTTTTTAATGCTTTATAATTGTACATTTCGATTTTTTATGTTTTATCGACAAGCAGCAGTGAACCATCTGATTGGCCTTGCAGAATTCTCTTTGGGAACAAGTTGACTTGATCAGTATTTCTGATCGTGTGCTCACGATCACACTTAATAAAAAAAAATGGGCCATATTCTGAACAGTTTAAAATGATAACCTCATGATCAAGTGGATGTGTCAGCGGGCTTGGGTGCACAATGAATTGTGAATTGCGCAGATTTAGGGCAGCATCGGCGAATATGGAGGTGCATGCTGCTTTGGTGTGCCCATGGATTTGGAGATGCGCACGGATGTGGGGGTGTTTTATCAAATATGGGGGTGAGCACTGATTTGGGAAATGCGCAGATTCAGGGGTGTGGAATGCAAATACGGGTCTGCAATCAGTATTATTGAGTGTACATGGATTTGGCGAGTCGCGCAGATTTAAAAGTGTTTACCTGAGTATTTACTCGTGTTGGGCACGGATTTGGTGATGTGCACAGATTTAAAAGTATGTTGTCCAATTTGAGGGGGCACACACATTTGGGGCACACATTGGAGTTGTGTCTGTCGCCCAATCGGCAGTTGACATTACATTTTTGTGTGCGTGGGGATTTTAAATGCCCAAACTGACATTTTCTGAACTGTTTGAAATCATTCCTGCTCTGGAATAATCTATTTTGTATGTGGGGTGTCAGCGTATTTGGGAACGTACTGATTAGGTGAAGTGCACAGACCTGGGGATGCGTTTTGGGTGTGTTGGCGAATCAGGATTTGTAAACGAATAAGTTTTGGTTTTCATGTGGATTTTTAACGACTAGGCTGCCATTTTGTGAACTGGTTGAAATGGTCTTTGCTTTGGGATAATCTAATGTGCATGTGGAGATACTAGTGGGTTTGTGGTTCACACTGTTTTGGGGACATTGCAGACAGAGCTGTCTTCACTAATGTGGGGTTCACACGGTTTTGGGAATGCACATGAATCTCGGGATGTTGCATTTAGGGATCTGTTCTCGAATTTAGGATCCACAAGTATGTTACGATGTGTGCAAATTTAGGCGTGCCTTGTCGAATATGGGGGGGGGGGCACGTATTTATTGTTAAACTGAGAGTTGCTACTCTCGGCCGATCTACAGTTCAAATCGTATTTTGGGGTACATGGGAATTGTAATGTCGAAACAGCCATTTTGAACGGTTTGAAATGATTCTTGCTCTGGAAAAATGTAATATATGTGGTGTGTCAGCGTGTTTGGAGAGCTCACTGATTTGCTGATATGCGCAGATTCCGGGGTGTGTTTTCAAAGATGGGCGTGCACATGTGTTTGGAATATATATAGATTTGGCTGTGTTTGGCGGATCAAGATTTTTAGGTAAGAATATTTGCCTGCGTGCAGATTATTAATGACGAGGATGCCATTTTCTCAACTGTCTGAAGTGATTCTTGCTCTGGGAAAGTCTGATGTGCATGTGGGAGTTTCAGCAGCTTTGGGGTGCGCACTGAATGCGGATTGCGCATATTTAGTTTATGTCGGCGACAACGGGAGTACACACGGTCTTGGGGAGTGCATGAACCCGGGGATGCGCACGGATTTAGGTGAGTTCTCTAAAATTGGTTTGTACACACATTTGCACACGTGCGCCGATTTAGGGGTGTGTGCTCCGATATGGGGCTGCGGATCTACTTAGGGGTGTGTCGACGAATATGGGAGTTGCAAGGTTTTTGTTGGTGTATTTGATGGTTCAGACGGATCTGGCTGTGTCGGACCTTGGGATGCGTGCGGATAATTTAAAGTCCAGTTCGCCATTTTGTATTAGGAGTGAATCTTCGTCTGGATAATTTAATGTGCATATGGGAATATGCGCAGATCTGGGGGTGCACGTGGAATTTAGTGATGTCCGCATTTTTAAGGGGGCATTTTAAATATGGGGGTGCACACGAAATTGGGTGACAACCTAATCTGGGTGTGTAGGCCGATCTGCAAACGGATTTTAGGGGGCCTGAGAGCTTTTATTGCCGGGGCAGCCATTTTCTGCTCTGAACCAGATCTGGCTCACTACGTTACATATTAATCCAGGTTCGAAGTACGTCTGTCTTAAGTGTTACACACCTTTTGTGAAAATAAACCGACCTCGGCCTCGGAGCCACCGGGATAATTAACTGGGTCCAGTCTGGCCTTCAGTTTGGCGTTCCTTGTCCTCGTCTCTGCCTTTTATTCAATGCTACTTGATCACCTGTGGTTCCAGTTCATTCTCCATCGCCCATTCTCCAACAGCAGGCATGCGCATACTACATGTTAATGCCAGGGCAGCTGCATCAAACGCCTCAGTTAGAATATTAAATCTCCTTACACCAGTCGCACCAAATGCTGCAAGAGAGTCCAAAAACGTGTGTATACGATGACCTCCAGCACAAATCGTTAGCCACGCATTTACCTGTACTGCCTTAGCATCTCTTCCCTCGTCAAATCACTAATCCGGAGTTGCTAGTTCTTAAGCCATGAGCCTTCGGAACCACTAAATTAACTTATTTGGAAATGTTGGGGGATCTATAGGCTTGCATAGCACGACTCCCCTGTTCCTCCACACTGCGATCAAATCTACCATATGTACTCTGTAATTCAGTTTAAAATTTTATTGTGTATGAACTTTTTATTGCGATGAAATTCTACGCTATCCACAATATCACATAGGTGACATTGATTCATTTAGAGATGAAGCGAAGAATAATGAGCCACGGCGCCCAGTAACCTCAATTTTACCCCAGTCTAATCGCTAGGTTGTTCTCTTTTTTTTTTGTTTACCTTGTGGGAATACCCATAAATATCACGGAGAGGATGTACAAATTCCTTCCAGAAAAAAAAACCGGAATGTACTCCGATTTCATTGCCCCGAGCTGCAATCGTCTGATTCTAACTGCTGTGCTACGTGGAGCCTCAAACTGCAAGTTACCAACCCACATATCCACTTCTTCTCTCAAGTCATTTACAAATATCAGAAAAAGCATGGTTACAGAACAGAGCTTTTGCAAACGCCCCATCAACTGCCAGCCCCATACTCACCATGCCTCCCGACGTTCTGGATCGAGCTATTGTGGGGGCTCTTGTCAAACGCCTCACTCAATTCCATACACAGATCATCCATCTCCTTAACTTGTTTTGTCACTCTCTCAGACAGTCATTCAGGTGCGTCACGTATGACCTTCCCCTCACAAAGCCATTTGATTGCCTGTGATTCTGCTTCTCCAATTATTTGTCAAACCTATCGTGAAGAATCCCCTTCAAACGTTTAACCTCCATAAATGGCAGTAGTCACTGTTTTACAATTCCCAGGATTATCCTTACAACTTATTACCCATCTTAACCAAGCTTATATTTAGAGTTTATACTTCGATTTAACCGCTCACGATTAAAATTAATAAACATCATGGACCAGCCACTGAAGGACTCAGATTGATAACTCAATTCAGCTTTCTCTGGAGAATGTAATATCTGAATACAAACTGCCGCTACTCCCAACATCTTTCTAATTGTATAATTAATTTATCCCCGATCCTGTTTGTTTAAAGAGACCCTCCAATTTCCCAGTTGCGTCAATTCAAAATTATCTGAACCTTTGTTCCATTAATCATCAAGTTTCTGTTTCTATCACACTGTCCTTTTCAACCATTCTTTGCTTGTTCTTTGTCCAGGGACAGTTTTGCGTTTGCATAGTCGAATATCTCATTGACACTGACTAAGATTAGACCAGTCAGAAGCAAGAGACAATCTGCAGACTCTAGAATTCCAAAATCCTGACGGAGCTCTGCAGGCCAGGCAGCAGCTTTTCCTCTCTCTCCAATTCTGCTGCCTGAGCTGAAGACTTTCGCTAGCACTTTGTGTCGGATTAGATCATATCCGTTCCCATTTCGCTTCGCTGTGTCTTTTGTTCTTGGGTTCACAGCATCGCCTCGTCCACCTACCACTGCTCCTCCACCTTCCCTTTGAAAGCTAGCATTCTGTTACGGGAAGTTAGTTCAAATCGGAAAACAGAAGGAAAAGCTACGGGTAGGGACAGAGGAGGAAATCAGCGTGAAGTAAAGGACGGGTAATGATGGGAGCAGGAGTGGTTAATACCGAGGAAAGTATACTCCATATCAAGCTGTTTTGTCAGAATCGGGAAGAAGGGTTGACAGGTTCGCCTCAAGGCACAACTTAAGCGGGACGCGGGTGAGATGCACAGGGGATCTTTCTGGGTTGCTGAGTCTAGTGGTGCCGTCGCGATCGACCTGTACATATCTGTTGTATAACTGTAAGGCAACACACACAAAATGCTGGAGCAATTCAGCAGATAGACTGCAACGTTGGAAAAGAGTAAACATTCAACTATTCGGGCCGACAACCTTCATGATTTTGTGTGTGTTGTTCTGTATTTCGAGCATCGACAGATTTTCTCCTGCTTTGTTTGAATCTCTGTTCATCATATTATTTCCGATTATTACAAGTGGGAGTACAGAATAGGAGCGTGAAGGCAGCTGAATTCTACTGCTGCATAGCATTTATTTCTATATTTTAATGATTTTCAAAATCCGTTTCAGTGGGTATTTCACCACATTCTTAAGATCCTCTCGGAATTTGCTCTGAGTCAGGGCGTAAATACACGTGTTGGTGCAGGAACTGAGGATCTTCAACATTCCTGATGTCTCCTCTATAATGTAAACGGGATTCATGACAGAATAATAAACAAAACTCTTTGAAATCCGTTGATAGATGAAAAACACCAAACGTGCTCCCCACAACAATATGAAACTGCCCGTTATGCTGAAGAGCAAAACGATGGAATTCCGTCGGTTCTCCATCTCCCGGTCCTTGTCATTCTCTCGACTCTTTTGTCCCCGGATCCTCCTACGGGCTCGACTGACCACCAGAATCCGCCTGGCTGTCAGAATATTGAAAAACAAAATCAGAAAGAATGGGACACAAGGGGTAAAAGTGTGGTGAAACATCTCAAATACCACCCATGAGGGAGAGTTTCTGTAGCTCGGTGTAAGAATACAATACCAGGGGATACCATCAATTATTATCGTAGGCTCGTATACAAAGCCCCAGGGAACACACTCCAAACAGGTCAGCACACTCACTGTCCCGATAACCACAGCCGCCGTTTTCTCGGTGCAATATTTTGTTTTCAGCTTCTCACAGCAAATAGCCACAAATCGATCGACGGTGAAAGAGACAGTCAACCAGACAGAGGCAGTAGTGCTCGCATGAATCAGCCATCTGGCGATACTGCACACAGGAGTGATGAACAGGAATGATCGGGGAAAATAAAGCCAAGCAGTCCACGTCAGGAGCGGGTGCGAGATAACGACCAGGAGATCGGCCCCTGCCATTCCCACCAGGTAGAGAGTTACACATTTGGAGAGACCGCACTTTCCCCGGGACAGGATCACAATCGCCATCAAGTTCGCTGAAGAGAGAGGGGAAATAGAAAATTGAAAAAATATTGAGTAAAGCGTATTGCCGCAGTTTTCGGGGATCATGTAATATTCCCATTTCATTCTTGCATTCAGCGGTAGAAGGGGGAAGAGAGAGCCAAGAGCTGGCTGTGTTTAGACATTAAAATTAAGTGAAATGATTTAAATTCGGATTCCTTTCTGATGACCAAAAATATGAAGAGGCAGCGGACAGATGAAACTAGGTACCTTAAGAGTCAGTACTGTTTGGAACATTTTTATCGGCTTCATCCGCGTCTGATATGAATGAAATGAATCAATTCGGACGCAGATGGCGGGATTCTTGCATTAAACAATCATCAACTTCCCTGTGACTCCCTGTCAGCGACAGAACAGCCGAAGGACACAACAGAAACAGGAATTCCCGAAACCACTCATCCAGACAAAAATAGAATATGTGGGAGAGCAGTTAACGTGTATTTTCTGAGCTGTTTTCAGAGAGCCCGCATGACACGACTTTCTCTTACTCTTTCTATACAATCTGCCTGAGGCTTTGTGTTTCCAGCATTTCCCGCGTTTGTTTCCTATTCCAGCATTTGCCTCCTCGCCGACTTTACAGCAGAACTTTGACTGAGGCAGCAGTCACAGCCTAGTCTGATACAGCCTCTCAGATATATTTGACGCCCCCGACTGAATCCATCACAGGGAAGCCGGGAGAATAATTCAACATCCAGTAGCAGGCACGGTGACACAGTCAGATGTCCGTAGCGGTGTCAATGTGGATATATTATAATACATTTCACAGTATTTATAGTTATATAAATAATATAATACATTTCAGTGTTGGTAGTTATGAATCAACAGGTCGGTTTTGTTAATTGATCAGCAATGACATCATTGTGTTGTCCAGCAACTGCTTCACTTTCTGTCACACCGCTCACTTTTACTGAAAATCCTCAATCTTCCTGCTGCAACAGGGAGCTCCTCAAATTTGCTGAATCGTTACCACTAATCGATTGTTTGATCATGACACGTACCTCACACAACCGCTCACATACCAATGCAGACAATCAATTTGCATAATCTCCGCGGCAGTATAAACACAGTATTTGCAAATGCAGTGTAGCTGCTTCGAGACCAATAGCACAGAGACCCGGGTATCACATTATTGAACACAAACCGCTGGAAGATATCTGCCTGTCCCACTGAGGTCTTCCGATGTTGGCGGATTCGCTGAATTCTTACAGCGGTTTATTTTTAGATCCAGATATCAGAATCCACAGTTGCTGGCTTCGATTTCATTCCTAGAATGCCGAATACTAGGACTGGACATGAGGCTGTGGAAACCAGCGACAGAAATAATCACTATATTGGCATTAACTTCCATTCCCCGCAACGGCAGCCGATACCGCAGCTTACCGAGAATTCCAAAGGCTGAAATAAAAGGATAGTAAACTTCTCCTATCCGCAAAAGGACTGGATAACCCATTTCCGTGATAAACTGCCAATTGTGTTGCTCCTGAATTCACAGCTCCTTCAGAAACTCTGAGCTAATGTATTCAAAACGGCCTTGATTTATAGAAATGATCAGTCTCCAGAGATACGGTTATGCCGCTGACTGACTACAGTCACTTGAACAATCATGGTAATTCAGCACCATTCATTGTCTCTGATGTAAATATTGGGCCGACAGAGGAAAAGCACTTCTAAATTCCTAGGCATTACCTCTGCGGTTCCTCACCAAGTGAAAAGAATGCCGGAGTTCCATTGATAAACACCCGAAGCAGCCACATTTACAGATTTCATTTTTTCTCTCCGCTAATTAACCACTTGTGAACAGAGTTCAACGACACGTCCGAACCCAAACTTCCCTCCCTGTGGTTTGTCATTTTCAACATCATCCAGGATGCGCGCACACACACGCGGAATGGCGGTGTTCGGATGACCACAATGCTGATGTAATAAAGATGACAGAATTTGCAGATGCTGGAAGTCCTCAGAGGAAGGCGATACACACAAAGTGCTGGGAAAAGAATTTTGAAATGTTGCTGATGTAATTGGATCTTAAGAGCATCTCAGACCCGCCAGAACTCAAAGGAAGAAATGATTCGATCTGCAAAGGGAATATTCAATAATAAATATTAAACATAGGACTCTAAATTGGGAGATGAATCGACGTAGGATGGATGAAAGTGAATGAAATGAACAAGCATCATATGCTATATTATATCTGTGTGAAAAAGACAGAGGGTCAGACCAACAGATTGACAGTGGCTCACGCTGCAACGGCCGCTTCACACAACCGTCTGGCATATACCTCTCCCTCACTGACCGACTTTCCTTCTCCTACCAACAGGGAAAAACTTCCATCAACTCCGATTTTCCCTCCTGTGGAGGCACCAGAGCAGTAGCTCCTCTCCCGACACGCAAGGTGTGTTGCAAAGCACAGAGACACCGACAGCTCATTAGTTCCACAGTTTCAGACAGCAGAGAAATTCAGATTCAGTCCCACACTGAACTCAAGACCCAGACACAGATTACCAATACAACGGCTACACTGAAACACAGATGGTTAACATCTCCATTGACCTCGGCACCACTGTCGTACAGTAGAGACAAACACCCAGTCTCCATATCTACACCCACGGGGTTAGCAGTGTCAGTGTGAGCTCAGGATTAGACGAACAGCTGAAAAATTGGGAAATTACGAATGTTGTATTGGAAGAACTTAAGAAAGTTTCGGATAAGCGCACGGGTTTCTGGATAATATGCCTGTGTCAGAATTAGTCAGCAGGTTAATGTCAGACAGATGAAATAAATGGACCACGTTCAAACATTTAGGTAACTCAGGGTTTGTGGCTGAAACCGCAGCTGTTCACAGTCTACAGAGGAGATCTGGATGTGAGGACGAACTATATTATATCCATGACGGCTGTTGTACAGAGCTGAATGGCAGGGTTAGTAGTGGGAAGGACGCAGTGAGGGTTTGGGGATGCAGACAGAAGTGAAGGAATGAAGATGTGGCAGACGGACAGTATATAGGGTTATGTGAGGCCATTCATTCCGGGGGGGGGGGAATGAGAAAATCAATATTTACATGGGGCCAGATTGAACGGTTCGGAGGGACCTGACGTCCCTTGTCAACAAATCACTAAGAGTTAACATTCAGGTACCGCAAATAATTATGTAGCCAAACAGTTTTTATTTTTGTGTTGTGATACAGGAGGATTGATAAGACTTATAGAGATGTCTTAATAGGAAGTGTCCTGCAGATGTGGTGAGAATGCATTCTGAATGTTAGATCCAGGTCTTGTCACACTTTCTTATGAAAGTTGTCACTATTGAAGAGAGGGTGCCGAAATTATTCCTCACACTGACAGTATAGTTCTGGGGACGTCACACCTGCTGTGTGCGGGGAGAGTGAGTCTGTATTCTCCGGAATTGTGAGGAGAATTGGTGGATTCATTTCAGATCATTCAGCCCAGTTGCAAGGAGGATATTTCCCCTGAATGATCATTATATTACCATGTGTCACAGTCCCAGAATGAAGGAGCGGATATTCAGCAAGAGTGATTCCCTCTTCAGTTAACACATACAAGCGTGCAGGACAGGAGGAGGACATTTTGTCTGTGGTGTTGGGCTGACGGAAGTCAGCCAGTGTTGCCTCATTAAACTAATCCCTCTGCCTGAATGCACGTTAAGTATTATTTCCAGGTCTGGGCACAGTTACTCAGGAAAGTTATCCCTGCAACAGAGAGAGGGAAAGGGCTATTCATCACAATGACCTGACGGCTGCAAGCGATGGCAGGCTGTCTTTGTGCGGGGAGAGTGCATGAGCTGGGCCTGTATTCTCTGGAATTGTGAGGAGAACTGATGGATTCTGTCAGGTCAATCGACCGACTGCTGGGAGGATGTTTCCCTTGAATGAAAATTCTTTTACCATGGGTCATAAACTCAGAATAAAGTAAATGATATTCACGATGGGGTGGAAAATAAATTTCCCTCATCAGGGACTATTTCTCCAGTTAGACAATTCGGTACAGGAAGAGACAATTTAGTCTGTGATGTTGGGTCAATATGGTTAAGCCGGTGATGCCTAATTAAACTAATCACCCTGCCTGCATGTTCTCCATATCCGACCCTTCTCTGTGAATCTGATTACCTATCTCAGAATCTTATGATTACCACCGCCTTCAACACCACGCTAGGAATGCATTCTAGACACCGGCAGCTCTCTGCTTTGTTTTGTTTTAAACATTTCCCCACACATCTCCACTGAATATTTTCCTCTCTCACCTCAACTGCATGCCCTCTGTTACCCGATGCTTAAATTCATTGAGAAAGTTTACAGTTGCTTAATGTATTTATGCCTCTCTATCTCCCCTTGGTTGCTGCCATTCTGGAAAGAATAACTCAAGTTCGTGCAAATCCACCTTTTAGATCTCCTCCCTATAAACCTCTTCTGAACCCTTTCCAAAGCCTCGGGTTGTTTCTTATAACCGGGTGACCGAAACCAGTCTTAAACTCCAGATGGCAACTAACCAGAGACTGATAAAGCGGCAACATCACTTCCCTTTATGACAAGACTGATCCTCCCAGTCATTGCCTTGGCTTCCGCCACTCCGGAAAGAACTGTTTAAGTTTGTGTAACTTCAGCAACTTGAGACCTTGTAGATCTTCTCTTAAAGGTCCTCCTGATAACCTCCTCTATCCCCTTTTCAAATCCTCGGCATCCTCCCCATAATGGAGCGACTGAAACTAAATGCAATATTCCACAGGCAACCTGACCAGAGCGCTGTAGACAACCAAAGTTCTCTGGACGAGGACGAACCGACGGGAGTGAGCTGGTTCTGCGATGTCCCGACAAGCAGTAGGTGGGGGAGTGCTGGGGGGTGTTTGCTCTTCCCGCGGACAGGTGGATACCGTGATCATCCGAAATGAACTGCCACAACATTTCCTCCCTCACCACAAAGAGCTTGCTCAACAGGAAGCTGAGCATGAAATTCACATTCCGGATAAACATGACAAGCCACAACTGGGCGAGCCAGAACGAAGGAGTCAGAGAGGAAAAGACCAGATTAATTAATTCCTTAAGGGTTTTAACTATCGTAAATATTAGTGAAAGTTACGATCATGGGACGGTAGTTTGACTAAATGGCGGGTAAATATGCTTTTATCCAAACTGAGGATGACCTGAGGGAGTGGATCTGCCTATTCCCATTGGACTATCTGGAGATGTGGGACCATGGGCTGTCCATACTTTCAGAGAAGAGGGAGTAAAGGAGAGAGTGCTGAATTTGAAGCCGAGTTTCCCGTAACTGACGCCAAATCCTTTATAGACAAGTTGCTTTCGTTTCTGCGGAGTGAGGCGAAGAAGCTCTCTGATGTGAACGGTGTAATGATTCATTCAGCAGTTAATTTAAATTCTGAACTCGGTTTGTCTTTACATCTCTGGCTGATAAACGCAGAGGGATTTCTTCGGGAAGCCAGTTTTGTAGGCTTGGAAAGTTCGGTGGCATCAAGCCCACACCCGATGGGGATGAAGAATATGAGGCTTGGGCTGAGCAGACTTCTCAGTTACTGGATGAATAATATTAGGAAAATGAGACTGGCAGAGAGCTTGAACGGTCCGTCCGCTGATATAGCGAGTTTCTTAAATGCAGAAAATCCATTGCCACATCAGCGAGTTACCTGCAAGCTCTGGAAGATGCTATTGACGCTGCAGAAAGCGCAGCCGATCTTACGGTGAAGTTTAGGCACACATTTTAGGAAGAAGGAGCTAAATTGCTTGCCTATATTTTCAGATTGGCGAAGATGCTGCACTGTTTGAACTACAAAGTGTGCATTCAGCTGTCTTAGAGAAATTGTGGATGGAGCAAATTGTGAAGAGCGGGTAGGCACATGACGTGATTGCTCTACGTATTCGAATGACCGGAAAGATGCGGCCTCCTCCATCTTTATAATGAATTACTCAGGGAAGTTAGAGAGCAGGAGAACAAGTTGGAGGAGCAGGAGGCCTCCATCATCAGAGCAAAGTTCTCGATAGAAACTTCTGTTACTGAAGCGTCCATTACGTCACACAAGTGTGGGTTTTACAGGTCGTCATGAAACATCTGACAACCGATGTAATTGGGATGATATCGGTTGGAGCTGCCAGCAAGCAGTAAGGGCAGATAGGATGCCCGACCCACTGGTGCGATGTACTGAGGCGAGGGCTGATATTGAGCAGGGTCTTTAGAACAGTGCAGTGACCAGTGTTTTCTGTTGCAACTGACGGGAAGATAGACATTTTAAGCGGGAGTGCGAAAAATACTATTCCTGAAGGGTTACTGGGACCAAGCTCCGATGTATCTCGGCGGATTGATGGTGTTGATGCTGGAGCCATAACGGACACAGAATCTGAAGTTAATTTGCTTTATAGATCCATTTACAACCGGCGTCCGACGCATTTGCCATTGACTCCAGTGAGTGCCCTTGATATTCCAGGGGTGAGTACTGATGTGTACCCCTACGTTGGTTACTTTTCGTTGAAGCTGGAATTTACGAATGCAGATGCTGGAATAACTGAGACAACTGACACACCATCGTCAGTCTGCCCGGATTGCATTGAAACGGATGCAACTTTTATTATTCTGAGAAGGCTCCTAGGAGCATGCGAAGAGAGAAACAGAAAGAATATTTTGTCATGGTCCGGTCCGTGAAGTTCGCATTCCGGTTCACGGTCCGGTCCATATTTTATTCCAGGTTTTCAGTGTTTCCCCAGTTTCAGTTCAGGCAGCTGATTCTCCTTTGTGCTGGCTTCATAAATAGCTTCAGGATTCAGCCTCTGGCTGCTGGATTGTTCCTGTCCAAAGTCCCCGTCTGTATCCCTTCCTTTAAACTTCCTGCCTGGAGCCTTGCCTTGCCATGCCTCTGCCTGGAGCCTTGCCTCGTACAGGGCGTCGCCTCGTCTTGCCTCGCCTGGAGCTTTGCCTTGCTTCGTCTTACCTCTACCTGGAGCCTTGATTCGCCTTGCCTTGTTCTGTTTAATGAGTCCCGGTCCTACGTCCTGTACCCAAGGAGGGGTCCCGGCTCGGTGTTCCATGTTCCTGTCTGTCACTAGTGTCTGTGTTCTGCGTTTCCGTCCCTTCCTCGAACAAATCAAGGCTTCGGAGTCTCGTCCAGACCCAGACACGTCCTATGTCCTTGTCCTGTCCAAGCTCCGGCTCTGTGTCCTCGTCTTATCGATGTGCTTCGCCCAGCCTGGTGCGAGAGACATGAGTGATAGACACGGGGAGACAGGATCCAGTAGTCGGTCGAGAGACATGAGTGATAGACACGGGGAGACAGGGTCCAGTAGTCGGTCGAGAGACATGAGTGATAGTCACCGGAAGAGACCGTCCCGTAGCCTGTAAGCGTCACAAGGGGTGGTTGATGGGGGAACAACTCACTCTCCTGAATTCCATTGAGTAGAGACCCTGAACCATCACATGCTTCTCGCATGACAAAGCTTTCAACCCTGGAATAATTTTCTAAACCACCTTTGAACCGTCTATAGTGACAGTACACCCTGACTAAGACAAAGGTCTCCAAACTGCTCACAATACTCAAGGTGCATTTCATCAGTGCATTTGAAAACCAGAAAATTACATCGTTGCATCCATACTCCATTCCTCTCGAAATTATCGCTAACATGGCATTGGCCTTCCTCACCACTTTCGCAACATGCATATTCACCTTCAGGGAATGCTGAACGAACAACGGTGAGTCCTTTTGCACCTCAGATTTTCCAATTTCCTCTGCAATTAGAAAATACCCTTCCATTTTATTTCTTCTGCTCAAGAGCAGGATCACATATTTCCTGACACTGTGTACTATCTGCCACTTCTATGCCCATTCTGCTCATCTTCCTCGGTCCTTTTGTAGCCTTCCCATTTCCTGCACCTCCACCTATCTTCATCTAGCCCTCAAACCTGTCCGTAAGATCATCAATTCCAACTTCCAAGTCATTAACATATAGAACCAAAGCATTCATCCATCAGTTCTATTGAATACTGCGTTTCTGTTTTATATTGTGCTACCTCAATTGCAACTTTCTTTACGTTTAATATAATATGTTTATATTGTCCAGATTTTATTCTTATAACTTCTGAAATCATATTTATATCATATGAAATTTCATCAAATGTGATAATGTACACTCACCTGCTCATCCATTGAACATTCTGACAACCAGTCATTTCACTTTAAAAGCTATTCTGTATTGATTAGCTGAGTATGCCAGGAGGAGCTCAGTAGACCAGGCAGCATCTGTGGAAAAACGTAAACAGTCGGCGTTCCGGGCCGAGATTCTTCACTGTGAAATTGTTTCTGAAGAAATCACTTACCCAGAATTCGGTATACATTGATCTGTTGTAACGCGATGTACAGTGTCAAAAAACAAAACCTTATCTTCCAACCGGTTTTCTAATCCACCTCAACACCCCAGGTGTCTTTTTTTTTTTGCAGAAATAACATCACCACTATTGAATGCTTATAGACAAATTATGTCAGGAGTAGGATTCGAACCTACGACCCCAGATGGAGACCAGAACACTCCATTTTGTTGGAAATACTTTCATTCCTTGAGTCTGGCGCCTTAGACCACTAGGCCTAAGACCACTTAGACAACTTTTGAGTTGTATTTGAGAACGGAATGAATGTCCGATTTGTAAGCAAAGTTATATACACACAAACACGCATTTCGCCCTGCATATCGGAAATGAAGGCGAGAGGTTAACAGCTTCTGTGGAGAGTGAAGCTGTAAAACAATTACAAATCGAAGACTCGTGAGACGCGTCTCTGCAAGAAATTGGGAAGGACTTTTGTTGAGATGGATGAGAACGCTTGGAAGACTCATCGCTTTCACATTTAGGGAAGCGGAGAAATAAACGTTTATAGACAGGACTGAATCTGAAAACATTGGGTGGGATTTGATTGTGACAACAGAAACTGAACACAGGAGGTTCAATTGTACCGTGCTTTACAGATGGTTGCTGCTTTACAGATGGATGCTGGTAAGTAGACTATAAGGCCCAGTTATCTGATGATTATGGAAGGAAGCCAAAACGAAATAAGGTTCACAAGAACATAAGACATCGTGCAGAAAGGCCGTTCGGTCTCCAGGGTTTGCTTCATCATTCCGTCATGGATGAGTTATTACAGTCAGAATGCTCTTCAGACTTGTCGGTCAATGTTTAATCTGACGGAGAGTAAACAGAAGAAAGGTGTTTTGTACGTTAGACCAGATGCCTTTCTGAGAGATAAGACGCTTTAGAGAACGTAATTCGCTCAGGTTCTCTGATCCAGTGGTAACGGCACTGAACATATTAAAGTAAGGCAGGGCCAAGCGGGGCAGCCATCGTCTCAGTAAAAGGCTCCTCGCAGGATGTGGAAGGCGGGGAGACGTCCAGAGTTCCCGATGACGACACCTGCGGGAAGTGCACACAGCTGCATTGTGTAACATTCCGCCTTAAGGTGTTCGAGTTGAATCTGGATAAACTCCGGTTTATTCAGAGTCATGGGCGTGATGGGCCAGGACATATAGAGTGGTGGGACAGCCAGCGTAAATCAGAGGAATGCTTGATATAGACTGTAATTTCCCAGAGCTCGGATGGCAGCACTGTATTACAGGACTGTTTGCTGCCGGCTGTGATTTTCCAGAACTAGGATGTTGCCGCTTTCTCGCAGGACTGTTGATGCCGGCTGTAATTGCCCGGACTTCGGATGCTGTCGCTGTCTCAAAGGATTGATAGTATAAACTGTAATTCCATCGTCGTTGTTTGTTTTTTTTTTAACGTTTAGCGTTACTTTCTGTTATCAAAATCTTTGCACATCCTGTCAACGTTTTCACTCGCTCACACATTCCACCAAAACAACTACGCGTTACTGTCACTAAATCAGCAGCAGCCATTTTACTACCTAACGCATGTCTTCATATTCCTCCCAAAACAGCATATTTTTCTTGTACTCTTTCCCTGATTCATTAACTTAATCAACTCAGACCATGCGAAAAATCTAACGGAGCAAAATTAGGACATTTGGCCCACCGAGTCTGCTCCGTGATTAGATCATGCCTGATTCATTTCCCCTCTCAGCCCGAATCTCCTGCCTTCTCCCCGTAAGTCTCTACCTTAAGTACGCATAAAGAATTGACCACCACAGCTGCTGTGGGAACGAATTCCACAGATTCAGCATCCTGTAGTTAACGATATTCCTCCTCATCTCCGTTCTAAAAGAACGCCCTCAATTCTGAGGCTGTGCCCTCTGGTTCTAAACGCCCCCAGGGTCAGCAGCAAGGTAAGTGAACGAGCCATTCTCAACTATGTCAGTAAAGGGCTGGGGGTTGCCTCTATTTGATTAACTACAAAAACCTCTGCCCGGCAGCACACCCTTCCGAGCTGTCCAGTCGATCGCTGGCCCGACCGCTGAAAGGGCCCAGCAGATTTGTGCTCACTGACCATCCTGACTGGGGGTGAGTGCCCTTTCTCAGTCTGCCTCGCGATCGCTGCATTGTCACCTGATATCTGCTGTAACCTGGATCCCTCCCCTTCCATTTACACAATATGTTTTTATTTCTATCCTGCGTTGTACAACTGATCATCTACCTTCAGCAATCAGCCTTCATTACAGAATACCGTTACAATATACTTTAACTGCTATTCACAGCTTTCTGTCAAGCTCTCGGGGTCTTTAGCATCTATGAAGAGGAACAGAGTCGACATTTGTGACGAGACGCATCCATTAGAGAATTAACACTGACCCTTCGGGACGTTTGTGACGAGACGCATCCATTAGAGAATTAACACTGACCCTTCGGGACGTTTATGACGAGACGCATCCATTAGAGAATTAATACTGACCCTTCGGGACGTTTGGGACGAGACGCATCCATTAGAGAATTAACAATGACCCTTCGGGACGTGGATCCAAACCTGGTGTCATGATATGGATTTGTGAGAGCGAACGCATTTCGGAGTTCTCACAGATTTGGAGTGTCTACGGATTTGGAGCTGTGACGAATCTGAAAGTTGTTTCATTTATAGAAACGCCAATAATTAAATTAATTTTGATCTCTGTTCTTGTGTTTTATTTCAGGTTAAGGCAGCCATTATCTGAACTATTTAAATAATTCTTATTTTGGGCTACATGCAGGGTTCCCATTGGGTCTGCACATGGATTTTGGCCTGCTCTCTTGTTTAAGGATGTGTGCATTTTGGAGGATGGATGAGGATATGGGAATGCGCACAGATTTAGGTGGAATTGAGGTTACACACACATTTGGGCGCATCAGTGGATTTGGAGCTCCACACGAATTTTGGAGATTTTGTGCAGATTTTAATGTCGACGCAGCCATTTCTAGAACTGGGATAATCTGAAGTTCATGTGGGGGGTGTCAGCACAGATTCCGCTGTCTCAGCAGATTTGGGGTTGAACACAAATTTTGGGCTGCTTGCCGAGGGCCCGTTATGACCACCTGCCTGTAAATCCTCTTTATCACCCTCACGCTCTCCATGACTGAACGAAGGTCATCGAGCTGCCTCTGCAGTTCCCTAAATCTCTCCCTCAGGAGCTGCAGCTCGACACACCTGGTGCATATATGACCGTCCGTGAGGCTGGGAAACTCGAGGTCCCCCCATATCTGACACTGAGCACAGAAAGCTGGGCTCACACACATACTTCCCATCTCGCCTCGTCCCGTCACCGCCTAAGTCCGTTGAGCCAAAGCCCTTTCACTCTGCTGTCTCTTACTCCGCTGCCCGCTCCGACGCTGCCCTCTGGATACGGTTGTCTTCTGTTTAAACCTTTCGCGCTCTACAGGCTGACGTCACGCGCCTACATAGTCTCGCCTCTCTTTAACCTGAGTGGTAACAAAAAACTCCCTTCGCTCCGAAAAATCAGTTGTTCACTCTCCCCTTCTTGCTCCCGAATCATATTTCGAGGAGAAAAATGTCTCCTACCAGTGCGCTTTCAATTAAGGTGAGAGGGGACAATTTTAAAGGAGATGTCAGGCCAGTTGATGGTTTTTCCTTCAGAGAGTTTTGGTTGACTGGAATGCAAAGCCGATGATAGTGGTGGAGGCAATCACAATAGCAACGTTAAAGAGATTCTTAGGTCGACCTTTGAAAGGGTGAAAAATGGCAGGACATGGACGTTGTGTACGGATTGAACCAAACGAGATGACTTCACTTGACCATCATTGAGATGTACCCAGTACCAATAGCTTCACTTACAGGGACTCTTCATCTCATGCTCTCGACATCTATTACTTAATTTTCATGTTATTTGCACAGTTGATTGTTCTCTGCACATTGGTTGAACATCCATGTAGGTGCGGTCTTCCATTGATTCTGTTATGGATATAATTCTATAAATATATTGAGTATATCCACAGAAATAAATGTATTTTGTTAATTGGGCATTTGATTGTTAATTTATCCAACTCAGCACAATAGTGTCGACTAAAGATCCGTTGCTTCATATTTCAAGTTTTTCTGCCTCCATACATTCAGCTGACAGCCCTTTCTATGTAGGACACCCTCTGGGTAATTACGTTATGCCCTGGGTATGTTCTAAAACTTTCCCCTCTCAACTTGAATACAAATGTTGTAGTTTTGATACACTAATACAGGGAAATACCTGCTTCATTCACCATATATAGATATGAGTTTTCACATCTTTCTGATTCATCCCGCAAAGGGACAAAGTCCTGACCTGTTCAGTGTCTCCCCATAGCGGTGGCCGTTGAGTCCACGCAATATTCTCCAAATCGTCTGCAGCTTAATGATGATGCTCCTGTGAGCAAGTAAGGTTTCGTCAGAATCCTGTAGTATTTCTGCACTACAACATCCCAATCTGATGAAGGCCAATGGACCAAGAACCACCTGAACGGGCAATATACGTGGCATAGATAAGGAGAATGGTAACAATCATTCCCCCGGGGCCAGTGAGTTGAAATCTGAAGGAAATGGATTTAAGCTGAGGGACGACAACAGGGGAAGGCGTTGACAGAACAATTGTCTGATGCAGGTACAGTAACAAAGTTGATGTCAGGCTCATGCATAGTTCTAAAGGAGCATACGCTGACAAATAGTTCTTTGAAACTTGGGCAGCGTGGACCGTCCAGGCCAAAGTGCTACACAGCTCTGTGAAAAAATGCGTGGGGCAGAGTGAGGTTAGAAACGGGTTTCTCACTAGGATCACCACCCTCACATCCTCCTTTATGGTGAATGAATCTGGAGAGGATGCTTCCGATGGTGGGAGTGTCTAACGTTGGAGGGTACAATCTCAGAAATGAGTGCGTCAATTTAGAACTGAGTTGAGGAGGATTGTTTACAGCGAGAAAGCAGTGAATCGGTGGAATTATTTGCCGTAGGCAGCTGTAGAAGCCAAATCTTTAATTATATTTAAGACAGATGTTGATATATTCCTGATTGGTCAGGGTATGAAGGGATATGGTCGGGGGCTGTGAGCGCTGCCGAAGACTGGGACTGAAAGGAGAAATGGATCAGCCATGCTGAAATGGTGGAGCAGGCTTGATGGGCTAATACTGCTGTTATGTCTTATGGCATTTTAATTATGTACTCTATATTCCGAAATATACCACTACCTCTAGCACTCCCGATCTGCCTCCAATTCAACACCTCTCACGCGACGTTCCAATGTCGCCCTTCCCAACATCCTTTGCTCCCATCAGCTTTATAAACTCACTTTCCACTCCATTTTGGCGTATACAGTACTGACAAATGTTTTAGCCTCTCTGGCTCTATGCGCAGCACTGTAATTCCATGCAGAGTTTACCGTGGATCTTCTGCAAAACCTGATGCCTCTGAAATTTCCAATAAACAGTGTGCTTTGCTCAACGGCTGCTTATTTGAATTTGTGTTTACCACAAGACGTTATCAGAATACGAACGATGGCGAGGTAGCATCTGTTGAAATGCACAGACGCATATTAAAAAAAAACGGATGGCAGCAAGGCTGAGGTGACAGAAGATGATGGGACTGGGTAATGGAATCAATTTTCTATAGTCTGACACCTCATCGAGAAATTTCTATTACCAAACCCTTCCCGTTAACCCTATCTTCAAAACGTCTGCTTTGCAAATACCTCTTGAGACACAACCACCTGTTTACTGAAATAAGCAACCAAAGTGAACTGCTAAATTATCTGACCTTCCCTGTTGTTGAAAGGCTCTGTCTTTAAACTTATTCACCCGTCAATATCCGTTTTGAAACATCGGAAACCCGGCCTGTCCAGAAGCCATTCCTCTCCTTGTGATTGTCAAGTTTCAGTGATAATTTGAAGTTTAATCAACCAATGTAACAATTACGTCAGCTCATTAACCATTTGCCCAGTTTCCTACTTGAACTGTATGAAGTGTGCAATCTTGCGCCGATTTTGGATTTAAGAATGGCCTGTCACTTGATTGTTTGAATATATGAATACTTTGCCAAACATTATCCTGAAAACTGTTTTGCTTGAAAACTCCGCTGATTTGCAATTGAACTTGGACGTTATCTACATAGACGGCCATTTAATGTAAACCCATCTATTCTTCAGCTCTTCTCTGAATTTCCTTTGTGTCAGTGTACAGATACAAGTGTTAGTGCACATACTCAGAATTTGCAACAATTGCTGTAGTATATATACCGAGGAACTCAAATATCTGTCTTGATAAGAATAGTTTTGTGCTTGCCATTTCAGGGAATGAGCTACATAGGGCAGCCAAAATAATATGAAATTAGCGGATATTGCAAACAACAAAATCATCACTTTTCTACCTCGGCATACTTCTGATTATCACATTTCTTCCGAAGCCCTCTGCGGACTCTATTTGCCTTAATAATATGCCTTACTGTTAACTCATTGAACACTAGGATTAAGCCGATTGGTAGCAACGGTGTTAAAATGCTATCCAGTAATTCGATTCCTTTCCGTACTAGTGAAGTAACGTATTCATATGTGAATGCGCAACACCATGGTTGTACACAACCAAACCTGCTGACACCCACGTATACACATTTGTTTTTCCCAAAAGGAGAGTCACTTTAGTGTGACAGCATTCACCTTAAAGAAATCGCGAGAAAATAGTGCAGCTATTATTGAAGACTCTATAAATGAAATGACTTTGAGATTGACCACAACCCCAAATCGACAGACACCAACAAATTAATATGCACCCATATGCGCCGACACCTACCTAAACCTGATCTCATCATCAATCGTCAGGCACCCGTGTGCACCCCAAATTCATACTGACGTCCTGTGCACCTATATTGGTTGATACATTCCTAAGCTTGTGCAACCTCCCAATCAGAAAGCACCATCAAATACGTATGTGTTTCCAAATCCACCGATCAATGTGCACACTTCCTCGCGGAAACTCTCCTAAAGAGTCCAGATCTGTATGTACCCCCAAATCCGCTATTTTCCCAAAATCTGTTCGCATCGCAAATCAGTTGCCACCCATATATGCCGAAGCAGCCCTAAATCTGCGCAAACCCAAAGTCGGTGCGCTCCCCAAACCCGCTGACACCCGAGATGCATAATGGATTATCCCAGACAAGCAAACATTTCAATCAATTCAGAAAATGACCATCTCCAGGTTAGGAAGCCAAAATCCTTTTGCAGATCGGCGAAACACCCAAATCTGCGTGTCAACCCAAATCCGTGTGCAGCCCATATTGAAGACTACACTCTTAATATCTGATCACTAAAATCCGTCCGCACCCCCAAATCTGCGCACATCCTCAAATACGAGAGCACCCCACAGGCATATTAGATGACCCAAACACAAAATGGCTGTCTTAACAGAAAAAAACCACTACGTAACCCAAAATCCTAACGTCCGTCACCAAATCGATATGCACTCACAAAAATGTGGAGACTCACATATTCGCTAACTACCCCAAATTTGCTAACCCCAAAAAGGTGCGCACCCCGATATCGGAGCACTCCCCTAAAACAGTTTGCAACCCTTTATTAGAGAACGCTCCTAAATCCATTCAGAACCCCAGATCCTTATAAAACACAAGACCGTGTACAACCCATATTTGACGACAAAAAATAAAATTGCGCAATCGCCAATTCAGTGCGAACCCGAAACCCACGGACTCCGCCACTTGTACAACAGATTTTCCCGGAGCAACAATCAATAAAAGCAATTGAGAAAGTGGCAGCCTCGACATTAATAATCCGCACGCAAATTTTGATCCGTCAACTCACCAAATCTATGTGTATCCCATGATCGAAAAGGCAACCCAAATCAGCGAATATCACCAAATCCATGTGCATTGTCAAATTGGTGCGCATCACCAAATCCATGCGCAGCCCAAACACGCTGAAACCCCCACATTCATTTGTGGGGCTCGTTGTACACAGATTTTGTCATCTTGTGAATGTCTGAAATTATTATGTTGAGATAATCGAATTAGCGGGTGTGTGTCCACGGTTTTGAAGTTGTGGGGATCTATTTGCATTTGGAGTTGCACATCGATTTCTCACGTATTTGGGGTGTCTGCGGTTTGGAGCTGTGCCGAAGCTCAAAGTTGTTTTATTTAGATCACGTGAATAATAAATTTAATTAGAAATTTGACATGAAGTATTTTAAATGTCTCTCCTCTGGGATAATCTAATGTGCAAGTGTGTTTCTCCGCGGGTATGATATTCACATGAATTTTAGGGTAGGCTCCTAGTTGAGGTGGTGCACTTATTTGAGGTGTACATGAATTTGGGATTGTGTACATGTAAACACGAATTTGGGGTGAGATAAAGATTTGGGCGTGTTGGCGGATCAGAAGTTGCACATGAATTTTGGGCTGTGTGCGGGTTTTAATATCGAGGCATCTATTTTCTGAATTCTTGAAAGGATTTTAAACTGCATGTCAGGTTGTTAGCGTTTTTGGGGTGCACACTGAATTGAGTCGTGCAGATATTGGGCAGTGTCTGAGAATAAGGGCTGCACACTGCTATGGTGTGAGTTTGGATTTTGGGAATGCGCACGGATTTAAAGTTGAATCCTCAAATAAAGGGGTGAGCATTGACTTCGGGTGTTCGTAGATTTCAGGGTTGACGGCAAATATGCACAAGTATTTGGGGATACACGCAAATTTTGGGGTTTGTAGTCAATTACGGGGGCGTAATTAGATGTTGTGATGTTCGTATATTCCGGGGGTTTTTTGTTGACCGATCAACAGTTGCGATCGTATTTTGGGGTGCGTGCGGATTTTAAATGTCGAAACAGCCATTTTCTGAACTGTTGGACATGAATTCTGCTTTGGAATAATCTATTTTGTATGTGGTGTGTCACCGTATTTGGAGTGCGCACTGATTTGCTGATGTGCAAGGTTTTGTGAATTCATGGCGGGCAGTTTTGATTTATCAATGCAAAGACTCTGCTAAAGTACATTCGAATAATCTGGAGCGCTAAGCAACTTCACAGAGTATTGGTCTAATTCTTTTTCAATATTGTAAAATACTTTAAATTCACATTTAAAGGTACTGAGCTGTGCTTTTAGAAATTGCTGCAAGTTTGAAGGGAATGCGAGAAAAGAACCGCCGGTGAAATTTAAGGAAGAAACTCAGACATCACTCGAAATTTAATCTGAAACATGGCCGTGCACACGTATTTAGGGATACACGTAAGATCTGGCTTCCCATAATGGAAGTTATTCAGCCAAACTATCACAGACACACACACTATCCGTGTGCAATGTCGTCCCTGAAGGATTTTCGTCTGGGTTGTTAACAATAAAAGCCATTAAAACAAGTTCTAACACTTGTGTGCACATTAATTTAGGCAGATTGTTCGTAATACTTTCTATCTGTACTCATACTCCATCCATATCTATATAACAGATTCGACAAACCACTCTTCGTCCTGAACTAATCGCCATCCGTCAATAAATATCCATAAATATGAACATTGCATTCGCATGACCCTATTGCCCTCTCTTGATTTTAATTTAAGATGAGAATGAATGGTCATTTCCTTTGTTGTACTACTGTCGCCTGGCACTCATGAGTTTCACCCCGATAAGTTCAATTCACAACGAGCGTGACAGCACTGTTAACTCTTTCAACCACGACGTTACAGCCCTGTAATAACAATTTCAAACTGACTAGCGGAATTTGACTGACAGTTGTATCTTTCTTACTGTCATCCAGATGAATTGGAGTATGCTTAGGTAAAGGATCATTGGATTAAAAGCAAGAACGTAAGTAAAATATTTAACTGTCCAAATCATCGATAATGACCTTGGGATGTTAGATATCTCGTTTCGTCGGGGTAAATATTCGATTTGCAAATGTCACTGGCGTCAGTCTGTCATCTTTGGAGTTACAAAGCTGATACGGTTTTATGGTGGCAGCGACCTTGAACGAGAATGACTCGGAGAGGCCTGGGTCTTAATCGAAGGTGCTGTTGCAAGATCTGTTTTAAGATCTGATTCTGCCTTGTTCTGGTTTCCCTTCCCATGCGACGCCTACCCTCAAGAGTTTCATGAGTGGGTACGCATTGGTTTCACTGCCAGCGATGTGATCTCTGCCAGAAGCTGATAGGTGAAGCCTGGTGGCTGGGAATGGTAAAGGTCTGCAGAGGGAGGAATCTAATACGCGAAGGGAACGGACGTTAGGAAAAAGCGAAGGAGGAAGGGGCCAAGTAGCAAGTGATAAATGTGAGAACAGAAAATAGGTGAGAGTATGGAACAGACAAAAAGGTGTTTGTTTTTTTATTATTTAAGAAGATTTAAACTTTTTTCAGTGTGGTCATCCGTCGAAGTATGTTTGCAGTGAAGTAGCAAATGAAGAACACAAGGAATGCTGGAGATGCTGGAAATGAAAGCGGCACAGACAAAATGGTAGATGGACACAGCAGATTTGGCAGCATCTATGGAAATAAATAGTTAAAGTTTACGATGAAGTCCCTTATTTAAGGGCGTGCCTGCCAGCCTATGACTGAAGTTGGGTAATATTCACAAGGAGTCCAGTATGCCGAATCTACTGATATGTTACAAACATAAATATCTTCCTTTGTAGAGGTACTGGGACTGTCACAAACACCCAGTGACGTCCATCATGTTCATTTTCACGAGTAGACTTAGACCCAAGCTAGAAAATCTGATGAAGAACAGACTCACATTTCTTAGGCCGCCATCACTCAACTGTTCTGTCCATATTTAGGCCAGGAATGGGGGTCTAGTTATATGAATACTTGAATACCATGCATACTCGACTCTAGCATTGATAAACAGTTCATCCACAGATTCCGGTGACTAAAGTGAGTTTGTAAATGATCGGAATATTTTTAAAAAAAATCCAGCAATATGAGAAACTGGGATGAGCTGTTGGCATTTGAAAAGGTATCCCATTTACTGCAAACGAGATGCTGCAGTTTAAGCAATTGGTCTGATCGGATTAAATGTTTTGGGTCTGCTCATTCGATCTCAGAGATTTTCAAAATCTGCCACGTCGGGAATGTAACTGAGATGGCGTCATCTGTTTGCTCCCATTTCTAGAAACCAATGGTAGTAGTTGTGAACCATTGTCCCAGGAGAGATCATAAAGTATATAAACTGCATGGACGAAAACATTCAATCAAAAAGAATGCCTGTAACGCAAACGGACCGGCTAATTGCGTGAAAAGAAAATGCTTGAAGCATATTACCGTGTCGAGAAAATATTTTATGTCTTCATTGCCCTGATTGGCGTTCCAGGTAAGCGAATCCAAGAACACAACAACTCTGTAAGTGAGACTGTTTTTTTTTTTTTGCTTACTATATCGGCGACCTGCATCCAAAGCCCCGTGTGGTGATAATCCTTTGCTCATTTACACAGTTTTCCTCCCGTAGTTTGCCTATTACTTGCAGGAACGTGACTGAGAAAACTCTATGAAACGTATGGTAAAGCCGTAAATGTAAGCAGCCTTCACGGACACTGTCTAGGTTGGTGTGCCAGCGCTGAGCAAAGGGAACACATCGGAAGGATAGACTAAGATGGTTTCAGTTGGTTTTGTTCGCTTACAGGGCACATAATAGCAGGACATGTCACAGCGGAAAAAAAAATGAATTGTACTCATTGCAACAGTAGTCCTGTAATGAATACGTTTTCTCCTGAACAAAGGAATTGCTTTGTCTGCCCTCCGAACGTCTTCTTGCTTCCCTTCGGTGTCCAGTTGTTTTGATTAAACGCTCTGTACGGGACAAAAATGGAAAACCGTTTGGTTTGTCCAATCTTTCTGCGACCATTTCACCCTTAACTTTACTTGTTGGTATCCAAAGTCACGGGTACTCTCAGTATCCACTCTTCCGGTGCAAAGGCTTTGGTTTGATTTCGTTGATTAAATATATCAGCCACTTTTCTTGTAAAGGTATTTATTGTAATCTATAATGCCTCTTAACTCTGTTTCTCCAGTGAATTTATTGGCGATTACAGTCCTGTCACAGAGGAAGTGTGGTTTGTCCACCTGCACCACTCGCTACTTGGTGGCCATGGCAACGGCAGATCTGATGGTCATTATCACGGAGGTAATTTTGTATCGGATCAGCAATCATTATTTCCCAGTGAGTGTCCTGAACATTACTCCCGTGGGGAGTGTTAGAGTTGTCCTGACTCGTGCAGTCGTGGACGATTCTGTATGGTTCACTGTCGCTTTCACATTTGATCGCTTTATCGCCATTTGTTGCCACAAGCTGAAAGCAAAATATTGCACCGGGAAAACAGCAGCCGTGGTTCTGGCAGCAGTTGGCGTGTTGTTCTGTTTGAAAAATATTCCCTTCTACTTCACGCTTGAACCGGGAGAAATTATTGACAACGTACCGTGGTACATTGTTATAAAAGTAAGTTACTACACTGCTCCGGGATGGATTGGATTTGACTGGTTTGATACGGTATTAACTCCTTTACTGCCTTTCGCTGCAATTCTGCTGCTCAACGCTCTGTCTATCAGACACATCTTAGTGGCCAGTCGGGTCCGGAAGGGGCTGAGGGGTCAGACCAAAGGGGAGAGTCGCAGTGACCCGGAGATGGAGAGCAGGAGGAGATCAGTGGTTTTACTCTTCACTCTCTCCGGCAGCTTCATCTTCCTGTGGCTGACAGCTGTTTTACAATTCCTCTATTATCAAATAACAGGAACAGGAGGCGAGTGGAATGATTCTGAATATATATTTTATAAAGTCGCTTTTTTGCTGAGAACTTTAAGCTGCTGCACCAACACATTTATTTACGTGGCGACTCAGTCCAAGTTCAGGGAGCGAGTGAAAAATCCCGTTACCTCAGTTTTTGAGTTCATTAAGAAAACCAGCTATTGAGCGAAGTCCGGAGACCACTGCAATGTTTTGCGTTCAGTCTCCCGTTACTGAAATCCCTGCTAAAATCGAAAAGACTACATTTTTGCATATTTAATCAGGGAGCAGTTCCCAAATGCCGATCCGATGAGAACATGTACTTGCAAAAAACAGTTGCTACAACCAATTGCCCAGATTGATCTCTGTCAATTGTTCCTCCCTCTCAATACGTAGGCATTTCCCTGATACGCAATGTCTGGGTGTCACATGTTTACTTACCAACCACTGATATCGATCTCCGAAGCTACACCAATAGTGATGCAAAACTCCCGTAATTCCATCGTAGCAGTCGTTAGATTTATCAAATCTATTGCATTGATTGTGACGACAGAGACTACAGAGGTGCGTCAACATCTAACAACGATGCGTTTGAATGCAGACGGAGATACTGAATGCTGACTCATACCGACTGGAAACACTATCTGGGGGCAGGCCGGCGTTCCTTTCAAAGAAAGATTTATTTGCTTCAGTGTTTAACCAAATGTGGTTTCTTGTAATGTAAGAAAACTCTCTGCAACAGTTGTGCTGAGGCCTGTACACATCTTGCATAACTTTGTGGAGACCATATTCTATTGTTTCTGCTGTCCGGCAATTGAAGCCATGCCTACCCAGTCCTTCTTGAAATGACTAGCTAAATGTGCTAGCAAGGAATCTGCTGAAACTAAGCTGACCTTGTCCATTTGCAGCGTATTATGAGACTGCGGATGTGAGCTCAACATATCCAGATTTCCTTTCATAGAGATGTTCTTCTCGTTTAATGAAATATCCAACAATCACCAGCTCGCATTTCATCTTTGTGATTGCATGCTGCATCTACACGTTAACAGAATAATACATGCCAATTGCCTACTGTCTCTAACATAATAACTGATTTTGCGTCTTTCCGGAATATCCGACCACATTCAGACACTCTCATGTTGATTCCAGCTTAAAATTACCGATTGAATGATCCTCGATTTAAATTCACGCTGTGCTGCAATTTTGACTCTCAACCAAATCACTAATACAAATTTGAAAGTTGGAATGGAGGCGCTGGAACAGATGATGCTAACCGGTGTTGAACTATCGTCAACTGATCAAGATTTGGCAATTCTCTGCGGAAGTTTTGAATAATTCAACAGTTATACTTTATTGTTTCTATATAAAGATAACCGGAATTGTGGTTACCCCAGGGCAACAAATAAAATCCAGAATTGTATTGTTCCTATTGTACGAATACTGACTCCGAATTCCTCTCCAAACCCCAGACGCTGAAATAGGGGACCGTCCGTTGGCTGAACGATTCTTTCTTTTGACTACAAGGAGCGGAATGTGCCCCCTTGTTAGATTATTGCCATTTGAAAGCATAAATGGGTGAGTGACGAGTGAAATCCAAGCTCCTTCTTGACGCTTCCCCACAATACAGTGGGCATATTCGGTTTTTACTATGGTTAAAAAACATTAAGTGGTCCCGACCTATTTCTATAATATACACGGAGGAGTTTGTTCAGGTGAATTCCCGAATGTGACAACATGTGTGGTTGTATCTATCTATTTCCTGCACTGTCCACCTGATATCTAATATGGAAAATGGTGGTTCTCTAAATTTAACTTTGTTAATCCTTGGTACATAATTGAAACACAAACCGCATACTTCGTATGTTGAGTAGTTTATCGCGGGGTGACTGATAATTCGTGGCATGGGTTAGAAGGAGCCAATTTCAGAAAACCTGGCACTTTTATTTTTTTCAACATTGTCCACTCCTACATCTACACACTTAGTCCAGCGGTCGTTGATTAGACGAATCTTGGACCTCCAGAAAGTGCCCACTCATGGGTGATTGATAAGTCCGTGGCCTATGGTTCATAGGGATCAGCTATACAGCTCTTTTTACATGCACATGCAGTTCAACCTTTGAGTGATTATGCAGAAAGGTTGAAGTTAATAACATCTCCTGCTAACTTGGGCCACGAACTTATCAAACACCCCGATGAGTTAATGACTGATGAGTTCTTAACTTCAAACTTTCTGCATAATCACTCAATGAGCTGCACTACATGTGCATGTAACGAGAGTTGTATAAAAAATCTCCTTCTATCTTCGGCCACGAATTTAGCAATCACCCCTCGTGTTAAGAACTTTGTCAATAATTCAGTTTGGCGTATCCCCAAGGTTTCTGAATTATGGAGCATTTCCGAAAGTGCAGTCGCTTGTTGCGGACCGAACTTTAAGCTCCTCCCATATCGTCATAACCTCAATTTACAATTTATTTCAACCACAGAACGGTTGCTGAGGCCAAATAATTGGCGTTTTTAAGCCGAGGTTTATAGAAGTGTAATTCACAGGGACATCGAAGTTTATATAGAAAAGGCAAGAAAAACCCTGCTGGGTGGAAAATAAATCAACTATCATCAGCATGTGCTCTGGTCACGTTGCCGCACTAATATTCCTGATGCAATTGAAAAAGTTCTCATGAGTAAACGTCCTATAATTGCTGCACACAGCGGTCAGTCACTGAAACGATGAAAGATTACATGTTTAATCCGCTCTGATTCCCCTCTCCATCTATCCTGGACTCGGGAATATCTGTTGTGAATCGAGTTGCTTCCACACTTGAGATTCCCTTGCAATTAAACTGATTTCCAAGCCCCCTGTGTTCCCGAAGTTAATCGCTGACTGTCATCTACACCCCAGGGCGTTGCGGAACATTAACCAGGTCCCTCTGCTTTTAAGACCTTCGGACGTGTCCACCTTATTATCAAAGGGAATATTCACATTTCGGTTACTAACGGAACTATCTCCCTCAGATTTTCTCAGAGCCCGGCGTTCACTTTTCATGTTTCCACTTCACTGTCTCTCCATCATAACATGGGACGGTAAGGAGGGAGATGCACTCTGTGTCTGACCCCGGACTTTTGTGATGGGACGGTGAGGAGGGAGATTCACTCTGTGTCAGACCCCGGGAACGTGTGATGGGACGGTTTGGATGGAGGTTCACTCTGTGTCTGACCCCGGGAGTGTGTGTTGGGACGGTGAGGAGGGAGATTCACTCTGTGTCAGACCCCGGGAACGTGTGATGTGACGGTTTGGATGGAGGTTCACTCTGTGTCTGACGCCGGGCTTTTGTGATGGGACGCTGAGGAGGGAGATTCACTCTGTGTCTGACCCCGGGAACGTGTGATGGTACGGTGAGGAGGGAGATTCAATCTCTGTCTGACCCCGGGCTTTTGTGATGGGACGGAATGGATGGAGATTCACTCTGTGTCTCACCCCGGAAATGTGTGATGGGACGGTGAGGAGGGAGATTCACTCTGTGTCTGACCCAGGGACCGTGTGATGGGACGGTTTGAATGGAGATTCACTCTGTTGCAGACCCCGGGAGTGTGTGATGGGATTGTGTGGAAGGAGATTCACTCTGTGTCTGACCCTGGCAATGTGTGATGGGACGGTTTGGATGGAGGTTCACTCTGTGTCTGATCCCGGTTATGTTTGTTGGGACGGTGCGTAGGGGTTTACACTCTGTGTCTGACCCAGGGAACGTGTGATGGGACGGTTGGGATGGAGGTTCACACTGTGTCTGACCCCGGGAGTGTGTGAAGGGACGGTTTGGATGGGGATTCATTCTGTGTTAGACCTTCGGAGTGTGTGATGGGAAGGTGAGGAGGGAGATTCAATCTGTGTCTGACCCAGGGACCGTGTGATGGGACGGTTTCAATGGAGATTCACTCTGTGTCTGATCCCGGTAATGTGTGTTGGGACGGTGCGTAGGGGGCTACCCTTTGTGTCTGACCCCGGACTTTTGTGATGGGACGATGAGGAGGGAGATTCACTCTGTCTGACCCCGGGAACGTGTGATGGGACGGTTTGGATGGAGATTCATTCGGTGTTAGACCCTGGGAGTGTGTGATGGGACGGTGAGGAGGGAGATTCTCTCTGTGTCTGACCCAGGGATCGTGTGATAGGACGGTTTGAATGGAGATTCCCTCTGTTGCAGACCCCCGGGAGTGTGTGATGGGGCGGTGAGGAGGGAGATTCACTCTGTTTCTGACCCCGGGAGTTTGTGATGGGATGGTGTGGAAGGAGATTCCCTCTGTGTCTGACACCGGCAATGTGTGATTCGACGGTTTGGATGGAGGTTCACTCTGTGTCTGACCCCGGGCTTTTGTGACGGGACGGTGTGGAGGGAGATTCACTCTGTGTCTGACCCAGGAAGTGTGTGTAGGGACGGTGCGTAGGGGGATACACTCTGTGTCTGACCCAGAAAGTTTGTGTTGGGACGGTGCGTAGGGTGATGCACTCTGTGTCTGACCCCGGGAGTGTGTGTTGGGACGGTGACGAGGGAGATTCACTCTGTGTCTGACCCCTGGAAAGTATGATGGGTCGGTTTGGATGGAGATTCACTCTCTGTATGACCCCGGGCTTTTCTGATGGGACGGTGTGGAGGGAGATTCATTCAGTGTCTGACCCAGGAAGTTTGTGTTGGGAAGGTGCGTAGGGGGATACTCTCTGTGTCTGACCCCGGGAGTGTGTGTTTGGACGGTTTGGATGGAGATTCACTCTCTGTCTGACCCCGGGCTTTTGTGATGGGACGGTGTGGATGGAGATTCACTCTGTGTCTGACCCAGGGAATGTATGATGGGACGGTTTGGATGGACATTCACTTTGTGTCTGACCCCGGGTTTTTGTGATGGGCCGGTGTGGATGGTGATTCACTTTGTGTCTGTCCCCGAGAGTGTGTGATGGGACGGTGAGGAGGGAGATTCACTTTGTGTCTGACCCCTGGAATTTGTAATGGGATGGTGTGGAAGGAGATTCACTCTGTGTCTGACCCCGGCAATGTGTGATGGGACGGTTTTGATGTAGGTTCACTCGGTGTCTGACCCCGAGAGTTTATGGGGGGACGGTGTGGATGGAGATTCACTCTGTGTCTTACCCCGGGAGTTTGTGATGGGACGGTGAGGAGGGAGATTCACTTTGTGTCTGACCCCTGGAATTTGTAATGGGATGGTGTGGAAGGAGATTCACTCTGTGTCTGACCCCGGCAATGTGTGATGGGACGGTTTGGATGGATGTTCACTCGGTGTCTGACCCCGAGAGTTTATGGGGGGACGGTGTGGATGGAGATTCACTCTGTGTCTTACCCTGGGAGTTTGTGATGGGACGGTGTGGATGGAGATTCACTCTGTGTCTGACCCCGGGAAAGTGTGTTGGGACGATTTGGATGGAGATTCACTCTGTGTCTGACCCCGGTCTTTTGTGATGGGAAGGTGTGGATGGAGATTCACTCTGTGTCTGACCCCGGGAAAGTATGATGGGCCGGTGTGTATGGAGATTCACTTTCTGTCTGACCCCGGGTTTTTGTGATGATCCGGTGTGGATGGAGATTCACTCTGTGTCTGACCCCGGGAGTGTCTGATGGGACGGTTTGGGTGGAGGTTCACTCAGTGTCTGAACCCGGTAGTTTGTGATGGGACGGTGAGGATGGAGATTTACTCTGTGTCTGACCCCGGGAAAGTGTGATGGGACGGTGTGGATGGAGATTCACTTTGTGTCTGACCCCTGGAATTTGTAATGGGATGGTGTGGAAGGAGATTAACTCTGTGTCTGACCCCGGCAATGTGTGATGGGACGGTTTTGATGGAGGTTCACTCGGTGTCTGACCCCGAGAGTTTATGGGGGGACGGTGTGGATGGAGATTCACTCTGTGTCTTACCCCGGGAGTTTGTGATGGGACGGTGAGGAGGGAGATTCACTTTGTGTCTGACCCCTGGAATTTGTAATGGGATGGTGTGGAAGGAGATTCACTCTGTGTCTGACCCCGGCAATGTGTGATGGGACGGTTTGGATGGAGGTTCACTCGGTGTCTGACCCCGAGAGTTTATGGGGGGACGGTGTGGATGGAGATTCACTCTGTGTCTTACCCCGGGAGTTTGTGATGGGACGGTGTGGATGGAGATTCACTCTGTGTCTGACCCCGGGAAAGTGTGTTGGGACGATTTGGATGGAGATTCACTCTGTGTCTGACCCCGGTCTTTTGTGATGGGAAGGTGTGGATGGAGATTCACTCTGTGTCTGACCCCGGGAAAGTATGATGGGCCGGTGTGTATGGAGATTCACTTTCTGTCTGACCCCGGGTTTTTGTGATGATCCGGTGTGGATGGAGATTCACTCTGTGTCTGACCCCGGGAGTGTCTGATGGGACGGTTTGGGTGGAGGTTCACTCAGTGTCTGAACCCGGTAGTTTGTGATGGGACGGTGAGGATGGAGATTCACTCTGTGTCTGACCCCGGGAAAGTGTGATGGGACGGTGTGGATGGAGATTCACTCTGAGTCTGACTTTGAGATTGACCACAACCCCAAATCGACCGACACCAACAAATTAATGTGCACCCATTTGCGCCGACCCCTACCTAAACCTGATCTCATCCCCAATCGCCAGGCACCCGTGTGTACCCCAGATTCATACTGACGTCCTGTGCAACTATATTGGTTGATACATTCCTAAGCTTGTGCAACCTCCCAATCAGAAAGCACCATCAAATCCGTATGTGTTTCCAAATCCACCGATCACTGTGCACACTTCCTCGCGGAAACTCTGCTAAAGAGTCCAGATCTGTATGTACCCCCAAATCCGCTATTTTCACAAAATCTGTTCGCATCGCAAATCAGTTGCCACCCATATATGCCGAAGCAGCCCTAAATCTGCGCAAACCCAAAATCGGTGCGCTCCCCAAACCCGCTGACACCCGAGATGCATAATGGATTATCCCAGACAAGCAAACATTTCAATCAATTCAGAAAATGACCATCTCCAGGTTAGAAAGCCAAAATCCTTTTGCAGATCGGCGAAACACCCAAATCTGCGTGTCAACCCAAATCCGTGTGCAGCCCATATTGAAGACTACACTCTTAATATCTGATCACTAAAATCCGTCCGCACCCCCAAATCTGCGCACATCCTCAAATACGAGAGCACCCCACAGGCATATTAGATGACCCAAACACAAAATGGCTGTCTTAACAGAAAAAACCACAACGTATCCCAAAATCCCACCAAATCGATATGCACTCACAAAAACGTGGAGACTCACATATTCGCTAACTACCCTAAATTTGCTATCCCCAAAAAGGTGCGCACCCCGATATCGGAGCACTCCCCTAAAACAGTTTGCAACCCTTTATTAGAGAACGCTCCTAAATCCATTCACAACCCCAGATCCTTATGAACCACAAGACCGTGTACAACCCATATTTGACGACAAAAAATAAAATTGCGCAATCGCCAATTCAGTGCGAACCCGAAATCCACGGACTCCGCCACTTGTACATCACATTTTCCCTGAGTAACAATCAATAAAAGCAATTGAGAAAATGGCAGCCTCGACATTAATAATCCGCACGCAAATTTTGATCCGTCAACTCACCAAATCTATGTGTATCCCATGATCGAAAAGGCAGCCCAGATCAGCGAATATCACCAAATCCATGTGCATCGTCAAATTGGTGCGCATCACCAAATCCATGTGCATCGTCAAATTGGTGCGCATCACCAAATCCATGCGCAGCCCAAACACGCTGAAACCCCCACATTCATTTGTGGGGCTCGTTGTACACAGATTTTGTCATCTTGTGAAAGTCTGAAATTATTATGTTGAGATAATCGATTTAGCGGGTGTGTGTCCACGGTTTTGAAGTTGTGGGGATCTATTTGCATTTGGAGTTGCACATGGATTTCTCACGTATTTGGGGTGTCTGCTGTTTGGAGCTGTGCCGAAGCTCAAAGTTGTTTCATGTAGATCACGTGAATAATAAATTTAATTAGAAATTTGACATGAAGTATTTTAAATGTCTCTCCTCTGCGATAATCTAATGTGCAAGTGTGTTTCTCCGCGGGTATGATATTCACATGAATTTTAGGGTAGGCTCCCAGGTGAGGTGGTGCACTTATTTGAGGTGTACAAGGATTTGGGATTGTGTACATGTAAACACGGATATGGCCTGAGATAAAGATCTGGGCGTGTTGGTGGATCAGAAGTTGCACATGAATTTTGGGCTGTGTGCGGGTTTTAATATCGAGGCATCTATTTTCTGAATTCTTGAAAGGATTTTAAACTGCATGTCAGGATGTTAGCGTTTTTGGTGTGCGCACTGAATTGAGTCGTACAGATATTGGGCAGTGTCTGAGAATAAGGGGTGCACACTGCTGTGGTGTGAGTTTGGATTTTGGGAATACACACGGATTTAAAGTTGAATCCTCAAATGAAGGGTTGAGCATTGACTTCGGGTGTTCGTAGATTTCAGGGTTGACGGCAAATATGCACAAGTATTTGGGGATACTCCCAAATTTTGCGGTTTGTAGCCAATTACGGGGGCGTAATTAGATGTTGTGATGTTCATATATTCCGGGGGTTATTTGTTGACCGATCAACAGTTGCGATCGAATTTTGGGGTGCGTGCGGATTTTAAATATCGAAACAGCCATTTTCTGAACTGTTGGACATGAATTCTGCTTTGGAATAATCTATTTTGTATGTGGTGTGTCACCGTATTTGGAGTGCGCACTGATTTGCTGATGTGCAAGGTTTTGCGAATTCATGGCTGCAGTTTTGATTTATCAATGCAAAGACTCTGCTAAATTACATTCGAATAATCTGGAGCGCTGGGCAACTTTACAGAGTATTGGTCTAATTCTTTATCAAAATTGTAAAATACTTTAAATTCACATTTAAAGGTACTGAACTGTGCTTTTAGAAATCGCTGCAAGTTTGAAGGGAATGCGAGAAAAGAACCGCTGGTGAAATTTAAGAAAGAAACTCAGACATCACTCGAAATTTAATCTGAAACATGGCCGTGCACACGTATTTGGGGATACACGTAAGATCTGGCTTCCCATAATGGAAATTATTCAGTCAAACTATCACAGACTATCCGTGTGCAATGTCGTCTCTGAAGGATTTTCGTCTGGGTTGTTAACAATAAAAGCAATTAAAGCAAGTTCTAGCACTTGAGTACACATTAATTTTGGCAGATTGTTCACAATACATTCTATCTGTACTCATACTCCATCCATATCTATATAACATTCGACAAACCACTCTTCTTCCTGAACTAATCGCCATCCGTCAGTAAATATCCATAAATATGAACATTGCATTCGCATGACCCTATTGCCCTCTCTTGATTTTAATTTAAGATGAGAATGAATGGTCATTTCCTTTGTTGTACTACTGTCGCCTGGCACTCATGAGTTTCACCCCGATAAGTTCAATTCACAACGAGCGTGACAGCACTGTTAACTCTTTCAACCACGACGTTACAGCCCTGTAATAACAATTTCAAACTGACTAGCGGAATTTGACTGACAGTTGTATCTTTCTTACTGTCATCCAGATGAATTGGAGTATGCTTAGGTAAAGGATCATTGGATTAAAAGCAAGAACGTAAGTAAAATATTTAACTGTCCAAATCATCGATAATGACCTTGGGATGTTAGATATCTCGTTTCGTCGGGGTAAATATTCGATTTGCAAATGTCACTGGCGTCAGTCTGTCATCTTTGGAGTTACAAAGCTGATACGGTTTTACTGGTGGCAGCGACCTCGAAAGAGAATGAGTCGGAGAGGCCTGGGTCTTAATCCAAGGTGCTGTTGCAAGATCTGTTTTAAGATCTGATTCTGCCTTGTTCTGGTTTCTCTTCCCATGGGACGCCGACCCTCACGAGTTCCATAAGTGGGTACGCATTGGTGTCACTGCCAGCGATGTGATCTCTGCAAGAAGCTGATAGGTGAAGCCTGGTGGCTGGGAATGGTAAAGGTCTGCAGAGGGAGGAATCTAATACGCGAAGGGAACGGACGTTAGGAAAAAGCGAAGGAGGAAGGGGCCAAGTAGCAAGTGATAAATGTGAGAACAGAAAATAGCTGAGAGTATGGAACAGACAAAAAGGTGTTTTTTTTTTTATTATTTAAGAAGATTTAAACTTTTTTCAGTGTGGTCATCCCTCGAAGTACGTTTGCAGTGAAGTAGCAAATGATGAACACAAGGAATGCTGGAGATGCTGGAAATGAAAGCGGCACAGACAAAATGGTAGATGAACACAGCAGATTAGGCAGCATCTATGGAAATAAATAAACAGTTAAAGTTTAGGATGAAGTCCCTTATTTAAGGGCGTGCCTGCCAGCCTATGACTGAAGTTGGGTAATATTCACAAGGAGTCCAGTATGCCGAATCTACTGATATGTTCCAAACATAAATATCTTCCTTTGTAGAGGTACTGGGACAGTCACAAACACCCAGTGACGTCCATCATGTTCATTTTCACGAGTAGACTTAGACCCAAGCAAGAAAATCTGATGAAGAACAGACTCACATTTCTTAGGCCGCCATCACTCAACTGTTCTGTCATTATTTAGGCCAGGAATGGGAGTCTAGTTATATGAATACTTGAATACCATGCATACTCGACTCTAGCATTGAAAAACAGTTCATCCACAGATTCCGGTGACTAAAGTGAGTTTGTAAATAATCGGAAGATTTAAAAAAAGATCCAGCAATATGAGAAACTGGGATGAGCTGTTGGCATTTGAAAAGGTATCCCATTTACTGCAAACGAGATGCTGCAGTTTAAACAATTGGTCTGATCGGATTAAATGTATTGGGTCTGCTCATTCGATCTCAGAGATTTTCAAAATCTGCCACGTCGGGAATGTAACTGAGATGGCGTCATCTGTTTGCTCCCATTTCTAGAATCCAATGGTAGTAGTTGTGAACCATTGTCCCAGGAGAGATCATAAAGTATATAAACTGCATGGACGAAAACATTCAATCAAAAAGAATGCCTGTAACGCAAACGGACCGGCTAATTGCGTGAAAAGAAAATACTTGAAGCGTATTTCCGTGTCGAGAAAATATTTTATGTCTTCATTGCCCTGATTGGCGTACCAGGTAAGCGAATCCAAGAACACAACAACTCTGTAAGTGAGACTGTTTTTTTTTTTGCTTACTATATCGGCGGACTGCATCCAAAGCCTCGTGTGGTGATAATCCTTTGCTTATTTACACAGTTTTCCTCCCGTAGTTTGCCTATTACTTGCAGCAACGTGACTGAGAAAACTCTATGAAACGTATGGTAAAGCTGTAAATGTAAGCAGCCTTCACGGACACTGTCTAGGTTGGTGTGCCAGCGCTGAGCAAAGGGGTCACATCGGAAGGTTATACTAAGATGGTTTCAGTTGGTTTTGTTCGCTTACAGGGCACATAATAGCAGGACATGTCACAGCGGAAAAGAAATGAATTGTACTCATTGCAACAGTAGTCCTGTAATGGATCCGTTTTCTCCTGAACAACGGACTAGCTTTGTCTGCCCTCTGAACGTCTTCTTGCTTCCCTTCGGTGTCCAGTTGTTTTGATTAAACGTTCTGTACGGGATAAAAATGGAAAACCATTTGGTTTATCCAATCTTTCTGCGACCATTTCACCCCTAACTTTACTTGTTGGTATCCAAAGTCACGGGTACTCTCAGTATCCACTCTTCCGGTGCAAAGGTTTTGGTTTGTTTTCGTAGATTAAATATATCAGCCACTTTTCTTGTAAAGGTATTTATTGTAATCTATAACGCCTCTTAACTCTGTTTCTCCAGTGAATTTATTGGCGATTACAGTCCTGTCCCAGAGGAAATGTGGTTTGTCCACCTGCACCACTCGCTACTTGTTGGCCATGGCAACGGCAGATCTGATGGTCATTATCACGGAGGTAATTTTGTATCGGATCAGCGAACATTATTTCCCAGTGAGTGTCCTGAACATTACTCCCGTGGACAGTGTTAGAGTTGTCTTGTCTCGTACAGTCGTGGACTATTCTGTATGGTTTACTGTCGCTTTCACATTTGATCGCTTTGTCGCCATTTGTTGCCACAAGCTGAAAGCAAAATATTGCACCGGGAAAACAGCAGCCGTGGTTCTGGCAGCAGCTGGCGTGTTGTTCTGTTTGAAAAATATTCCCTTCTACTTCACGCTTGAACCGGGAGAAATTATTAACAACGTACCGTGGTTCACTGTTATAAAACTAAGTTACTACACTGATCCGGGATGGATTGGATTTGACTGGTTTGATACGGTATTAACTCCTTTACTGCCTTTCGCTGCAATTCTGCTGCAAAACGCTTTGTCTGTCAGACACATCTTAGTGGCCAGTCGGGTCCGGAAGGGGCTGAGGGGTCAGACCAAAGGGGAGAGTCGCAGTGACCCAGAGATGGAGAGCAGGAGGAGATCAGTGGTTTTACTCTTCACTCTCTCCGGCAGCCTCATCTTCCTGTGGCTGACAGCTGTTTTACAATTCCTCTATTATCAGATAACAGGAACAGGAGGCGAGTGGAATGATTCTGAATATATATTTTATAAAGTCGCTTTTTTGCTGAGAACTCTAAGCTGCTGCACCAACACATTTATTTACGTGGCGACTCAGTCCAAGTTCAGGGAGCGAGTGAAAAAATCCCGTTACCTCAGTTTTTGAGTTCATTAAGAAAACCAGCTATTGAGCGAAGTCCGGAGACCACTGCAATGTTTTGCGTTCATTCTCCCGTTAAAGCAATCCGCGCTAAAGTGGAAAAGACTACATTTTTGTATATTTAATCGGCGAGTAGTTCCCAAATGCCGATCCGATGAGAATAAGTACATGCAAAGAACAGTTGCTACAACCCATTGCCTAGATTGACCGTTGTCAATTGTTCCCCCCTCTCAATACGTAGACATTTCCCTGATACGCACTGTCTGGCTGTCACATGTTTACTTACCAACCACTGATATCGATCTCCGAAGCTACACCAATAGTGATGCAAAACTCCCGTAATTCAATGGAAGCAGTCGTTAGATTTACCAAATCTATTGCATTGATTGTGACAACAGAGACTACAGAGGTGCGTCAACATCTAACAACGATGCGTTTGAATGCAGACGGAGATACTGAATGCTGACTCATACCGATTGGAAACACTATCTGGGGGCAGGCCGACGTTCGTTTCAAAGAAAGATTTATTTGCTTCAGTGTTTAACCAAATGTGGTTTCTTGTAATGTAAGAAAAATCTGCAACAGTTCTGTTGAGGCCTGTACACATCTTGCATAACTTTGTGGAGACCATATTCTATTGTTTCTGCTGTCCGGCAATTGAAGCCATGCCTACCCAGTCCTTCTTGAAATGACTAGCTAAATGTGCTAGCAAGGAATCTGCTGAAACTAAGCTGACCTTGTCCATTTGCAGCGTATTATGAGACTGCGGATGTGAGCTCAACATATCCAGATTTCCTTTCATAGAGATGTTCTTCTCATTTAATGAAATATCCAACAATCACCAGCTCGCATTTCATCTTTGTGATTGCATGCTGCATCTACACGTTAACAGAATAATACATGCCAATTGCCTACTGTGTCTAACATAATAACTGATTTTGCGTCTTTTCGGAATATCCGGCCACATTCAGACACTCTCATGTTGATTCCAGCTTAAAATTACCGATTGAATGATCCTCGATTTAAATTCCCGCTGTGCTGCAATTTTGACTCTCAACCAAATCACTAATACAAATTTGAAAGTTGGAACGGAGGCGCTGGAACAGATGACGCTAACCGGTGTTGAACTATCGACAACTGATCGAGATTTGGCAATTCTCTGCGGGAGTTTTGAATAATTCAACAGTTGTACTTTATTGTTTCTATATAAAGATAACCGGAATTGTGGTTACCCCAGGGCAACAAATAAAATCCAGAATTGTATTGTTCCTATTGTACGAATACTGACTCCGAATACCTCTCCAAACCCCAGACGCTGAAATAGGGGACCGTCCGTTGGCTGAACGATTCTTTCTTTTGACTACAAGGAGCGGAATGTGCCCCCTTGTTAGATTATTGCCATTTGAAAGCATAAATGGGTGTGTAACGAGTGAAATCCAAGCTCCTTCTTGACGCTTCCCCACAATACAGTGGGCATATTCGGTTTTTACTATGGTTAAAAAATATAAAGTCCTGATCCAACATTAAGTGGTCCCGACCTATTTCTATAATATACACGGAGGAGTTTGTTCAGGTGAATTCCCGAATGTGACAACATGTGTGGTTGTATCTATCTATTTCCTGCACTGTCCACCTGATATCTAATATGGAAAATGGTGGTTCTCTAAATTTAACTTTGTTAATCCTTGGTACATAATTGAAACACAAACCGCATACTTCGTATGTTGAGCAGTTTATCGCGGGGTGACTGATAATTCGTGGCATGGGTTAGAAGGAGCCAATTTCAGAAAAACTGGCACTTTTATTTTTTCAACATTGTCCACTCCTACATCTACACACTTAGTCCAGCGGTCGTTGATTAGACGAATCTTGGACCTCCAGAAAGTGCCCACACATGGGTGATTGATAAGTCCGTGGCCTATGGTTCATAGCGATCAGCTATACAGCTCTTTTTACATGCACATGCAGCTCAACCTTTGAGTGATTATGCAGAAAGGTTGAAGTTAATAACATCTCCTGCTAACTTGGGCCACGAACTTATCAAACACCCCGATGAGTTAATGACTGATGAGTTCTTAACTTCAAACTTTCTGCATAATCACTCAATGAGCTGCACTACATGTGCATGTAACGAGAGTTGTATAAAAAATCTCCTTCTATCTTCGGCCACGAATTTAGCAATCACCCCTCGTGTTAAGAACTTTGTCAATAATTCAGTTTGGCGTATCCCCAAGGTTTCTGAATTATGGAGCATTTCCGAAAGTGCAGTCGCTTGTTGCGGACCGAACTTTAAGCTCCTCCCATATCGTCATAACCTCAATTTACAATTTATTTCAACCACAGAACGGTTGCTGAGGCCAAATAATTGGCGTTTTTAAGCCGAGGTTTATAGAAGTGTAATTCACAGGGACATCGAAGTTTATATAGAAAAGGCAAGAAAAACCCTGCTGGGTGGAAAATAAATCAACTATCATCAGAATGTGCTCTGGTCACGTTGCCGCACTAATATTCCTGATGCAATTGAAAAAGTTCTCATGAGTAAACGTCCTATAATTGCTGCACACAGCGGTCAGTCACTGAAACGATGAAAGATTACATGTTTAATCCGCTCTGATTCCCCTCTCCATCTATCCTGGACTCGGGAATATCTGTTGTGAATCGAGTTGCTTCCACACTTGAGATTCCCTTGCAATTAAACTGATTTCCAAGCCCCCTGTGTTCCCGAAGTTAATCGCTGACTGTCATCTACACCCCAGGGCGTTACGGAACATTAACCAGGTCCCTCTGCTTTTAAGACCTTCGGACGTGTCCACCTTATTATCAAAGGAAATATTCACATTTCGGTTACTAACGGAACTATCTCCCTCAGATTTTCTCAGAGCCCGGCGTTCACTTTTCATGTTTCCACTTCACTGTCTCTCCATCATAACATGGGACGGTAAGGAGGGAGATGCACTCTGTGTCTGACCCCGGACTTTTGTGATGGGACGGTGAGGAGGGAGATTCACTCTGTGTCAGACCCCGGGAACGTGTGATGGGACGGTTTGGATGGAGGTTCACTCTGTGTCTGACCCCGGGAGTGTGTGTTGGGACGGTGAGGAGGGAGATTCACTCTGTGTCAGACCCCGGGAACGTGTGATGTGACGGTTTGGATGGAGGTTCACTCTGTGTCTGACGCCGGGCTTTTGTGATGGGACGCTGAGGAGGGAGATTCACTCTGTGTCTGACCCCGGGAACGTGTGATGGTACGGTGAGGAGGGAGATTCAATCTCTGTCTGACCCCGGGCTTTTGTGATGGGACGGAATGGATGGAGATTCACTCTGTGTCTCACCCCGGAAATGTGTGATGGGACGGTGAGGAGGGAGATTCACTCTGTGTCTGACCCAGGGACCGTGTGATGGGACGGTTTGAATGGAGATTCACTCTGTTGCAGACCCCGGGAGTGTGTGATGGGATTGTGTGGAAGGAGATTCACTCTGTGTCTGACCCTGGCAATGTGTGATGGGACGGTTTGGATGGAGGTTCACTCTGTGTCTGATCCCGGTTATGTTTGTTGGGACGGTGCGTAGGGGTTTACACTCTGTGTCTGACCCAGGGAACGTGTGATGGGACGGTTGGGATGGAGGTTCACACTGTGTCTGACCCCGGGAGTGTGTGAAGGGACGGTTTGGATGGGGATTCATTCTGTGTTAGACCTTCGGAGTGTGTGATGGGAAGGTGAGGAGGGAGATTCAATCTGTGTCTGACCCAGGGACCGTGTGATGGGACGGTTTCAATGGAGATTCACTCTGTGTCTGATCCCGGTAATGTGTGTTGGGACGGTGCGCAGGGGGCTACCCTTTGTGTCTGACCCCGGACTTTTGTGATGGGACGATGAGGAGGGAGATTCACTCTGTCTGACCCCGGGAACGTGTGATGGGACGGTTTGGATGGAGATTCATTCGGTGTTAGACCCTGGGAGTGTGTGATGGGACGGTGAGGAGGGAGATTCTCTCTGTGTCTGACCCAGGGATCGTGTGATAGGACGGTTTGAATGGAGATTCCCTCTGTTGCAGACCCCCGGGAGTGTGTGATGGGGCGGTGAGGAGGGAGATTCACTCTGTTTCTGACCCCGGGAGTTTGTGATGGGATGGTGTGGAAGGAGATTCCCTCTGTGTCTGACACCGGCAATGTGTGATTCGACGGTTTGGATGGAGGTTCACTCTGTGTCTGACCCCGGGCTTTTGTGACGGGACGGTGTGGAGGGAGATTCACTCTGTGTCTGACCCAGGAAGTGTGTGTAGGGACGGTGCGTAGGGGGATACACTCTGTGTCTGACCCAGAAAGTTTGTGTTGGGACGGTGCGTAGGGTGATGCACTCTGTGTCTGACCCCGGGAGTGTGTGTTGGGACGGTGACGAGGGAGATTCACTCTGTGTCTGACCCCTGGAAAGTATGATGGGTCGGTTTGGATGGAGATTCACTCTCTGTATGACCCCGGGCTTTTCTGATGGGACGGTGTGGAGGGAGATTCATTCAGTGTCTGACCCAGGAAGTTTGTGTTGGGAAGGTGCGTAGGGGGATACTCTCTGTGTCTGACCCCGGGAGTGTGTGTTTGGACGGTTTGGATGGAGATTCACTCTCTGTCTGACCCCGGGCTTTTGTGATGGGACGGTGTGGATGGAGATTCACTCTGTGTCTGACCCAGGGAATGTATGATGGGACGGTTTGGATGGACATTCACTTTGTGTCTGACCCCGGGTTTTTGTGATGGGCCGGTGTGGATGGTGATTCACTTTGTGTCTGTCCCCGAGAGTGTGTGATGGGACGGTGAGGAGGGAGATTCACTTTGTGTCTGACCCCTGGAATTTGTAATGGGATGGTGTGGAAGGAGATTCACTCTGTGTCTGACCCCGGCAATGTGTGATGGGACGGTTTTGATGTAGGTTCACTCGGTGTCTGACCCCGAGAGTTTATGGGGGGACGGTGTGGATGGAGATTCACTCTGTGTCTTACCCCGGGAGTTTGTGATGGGACGGTGAGGAGGGAGATTCACTTTGTGTCTGACCCCTGGAATTTGTAATGGGATGGTGTGGAAGGAGATTCACTCTGTGTCTGACCCCGGCAATGTGTGATGGGACGGTTTGGATGGAGGTTCACTCGGTGTCTGACCCCGAGAGTTTATGGGGGGACGGTGTGGATGGAGATTCACTCTGTGTCTTACCCTGGGAGTTTGTGATGGGACGGTGTGGATGGAGATTCACTCTGTGTCTGACCCCGGGAAAGTGTGTTGGGACGATTTGGATGGAGATTCACTCTGTGTCTGACCCCGGTCTTTTGTGATGGGAAGGTGTGGATGGAGATTCACTCTGTGTCTGACCCCGGGAAAGTATGATGGGCCGGTGTGTATGGAGATTCACTTTCTGTCTGACCCCGGGTTTTTGTGATGATCCGGTGTGGATGGAGATTCACTCTGTGTCTGACCCCGGGAGTGTCTGATGGGACGGTTTGGGTGGAGGTTCACTCAGTGTCTGAACCCGGTAGTTTGTGATGGGACGGTGAGGATGGAGATTTACTCTGTGTCTGACCCCGGGAAAGTGTGATGGGACGGTGTGGATGGAGATTCACTTTGTGTCTGACCCCTGGAATTTGTAATGGGATGGTGTGGAAGGAGATTCACTCTGTGTCTGACCCCGGCAATGTGTGATGGGACGGTTTTGATGGAGGTTCACTCGGTGTCTGACCCCGAGAGTTTATGGGGGGACGGTGTGGATGGAGATTCACTCTGTGTCTTACCCCGGGAGTTTGTGATGGGACGGTGAGGAGGGAGATTCACTTTGTGTCTGACCCCTGGAATTTGTAATGGGATGGTGTGGAAGGAGATTCACTCTGTGTCTGACCCCGGCAATGTGTGATGGGACGGTTTGGATGGAGGTTCACTCGGTGTCTGACCCCGAGAGTTTATGGGGGGACGGTGTGGATGGAGATTCACTCTGTGTCTTACCCCGGGAGTTTGTGATGGGACGGTGTGGATGGAGATTCACTCTGTGTCTGACCCCGGGAAAGTGTGTTGGGACGATTTGGATGGAGATTCACTCTGTGTCTGACCCCGGTCTTTTGTGATGGGAAGGTGTGGATGGAGATTCACTCTGTGTCTGACCCCGGGAAAGTATGATGGGCCGGTGTGTATGGAGATTCACTTTCTGTCTGACCCCGGGTTTTTGTGATGATCCGGTGTGGATGGAGAATCACTCTGTGTCTGACCCCGGGAGTGTCTGATGGGACGGTTTGGGTGGAGGTTCACTCAGTGTCTGAACCCGGTAGTTTGTGATGGGACGGTGAGGATGGAGATTCACTCTGTGTCTGACCCCGGGAAAGTGTGATGGGACGGTGTGGATGGAGATTCACTCTGAGTCTGACTTTGAGATTGACCACAACCCCAAATCGACCGACACCAACAAATTAATGTGCACCCATTTGCGCCGACCCCTACCTAAACCTGATCTCATCCCCAATCGCCAGGCACCCGTGTGTACCCCAGATTCATACTGACGTCCTGTGCAACTATATTGGTTGATACATTCCTAAGCTTGTGCAACCTCCCAATCAGAAAGCACCATCAAATCCGTATGTGTTTCCAAATCCACCGATCACTGTGCACACTTCCTCGCGGAAACTCTGCTAAAGAGTCCAGATCTGTATGTACCCCCAAATCCGCTATTTTCACAAAATCTGTTCGCATCGCAAATCAGTTGCCACCCATATATGCCGAAGCAGCCCTAAATCTGCGCAAACCCAAAATCGGTGCGCTCCCCAAACCCGCTGACACCCGAGATGCATAATGGATTATCCCAGACAAGCAAACATTTCAATCAATTCAGAAAATGACCATCTCCAGGTTAGAAAGCCAAAATCCTTTTGCAGATCGGCGAAACACCCAAATCTGCGTGTCAACCCAAATCCGTGTGCAGCCCATATTGAAGACTACACTCTTAATATCTGATCACTAAAATCCGTCCGCACCCCCAAATCTGCGCACATCCTCAAATACGAGAGCACCCCACAGGCATATTAGATGACCCAAACACAAAATGGCTGTCTTAACAGAAAAAACCACAACGTATCCCAAAATCCCACCAAATCGATATGCACTCACAAAAACGTGGAGACTCACATATTCGCTAACTACCCTAAATTTGCTATCCCCAAAAAGGTGCGCACCCCGATATCGGAGCACTCCCCTAAAACAGTTTGCAACCCTTTATTAGAGAACGCTCCTAAATCCATTCACAACCCCAGATCCTTATGAACCACAAGACCGTGTACAACCCATATTTGACGACAAAAAATAAAATTGCGCAATCGCCAATTCAGTGCGAACCCGAAATCCACGGACTCCGCCACTTGTACATCACATTTTCCCTGAGTAACAATCAATAAAAGCAATTGAGAAAATGGCAGCCTCGACATTAATAATCCGCACGCAAATTTTGATCCGTCAACTCACCAAATCTATGTGTATCCCATGATCGAAAAGGCAGCCCAGATCAGCGAATATCACCAAATCCATGTGCATCGTCAAATTGGTGCGCATCACCAAATCCATGTGCATCGTCAAATTGGTGCGCATCACCAAATCCATGCGCAGCCCAAACACGCTGAAACCCCCACATTCATTTGTGGGGCTCGTTGTACACAGATTTTGTCATCTTGTGAAAGTCTGAAATTATTATGTTGAGATAATCGATTTAGCGGGTGTGTGTCCACGGTTTTGAAGTTGTGGGGATCTATTTGCATTTGGAGTTGCACATGGATTTCTCACGTATTTGGGGTGTCTGCTGTTTGGAGCTGTGCCGAAGCTCAAAGTTGTTTCATGTAGATCACGTGAATAATAAATTTAATTAGAAATTTGACATGAAGTATTTTAAATGTCTCTCCTCTGCGATAATCTAATGTGCAAGTGTGTTTCTCCGCGGGTATGATATTCACATGAATTTTAGGGTAGGCTCCCAGGTGAGGTGGTGCACTTATTTGAGGTGTACAAGGATTTGGGATTGTGTACATGTAAACACGGATATGGCCTGAGATAAAGATCTGGGCGTGTTGGTGGATCAGAAGTTGCACATGAATTTTGGGCTGTGTGCGGGTTTTAATATCGAGGCATCTATTTTCTGAATTCTTGAAAGGATTTTAAACTGCATGTCAGGATGTTAGCGTTTTTGGTGTGCGCACTGAATTGAGTCGTACAGATATTGGGCAGTGTCTGAGAATAAGGGGTGCACACTGCTGTGGTGTGAGTTTGGATTTTGGGAATACACACGGATTTAAAGTTGAATCCTCAAATGAAGGGTTGAGCATTGACTTCGGGTGTTCGTAGATTTCAGGGTTGACGGCAAATATGCACAAGTATTTGGGGATACTCCCAAATTTTGCGGTTTGTAGCCAATTACGGGGGCGTAATTAGATGTTGTGATGTTCATATATTCCGGGGGTTATTTGTTGACCGATCAACAGTTGCGATCGAATTTTGGGGTGCGTGCGGATTTTAAATATCGAAACAGCCATTTTCTGAACTGTTGGACATGAATTCTGCTTTGGAATAATCTATTTTGTATGTGGTGTGTCACCGTATTTGGAGTGCGCACTGATTTGCTGATGTGCAAGGTTTTGCGAATTCATGGCTGCAGTTTTGATTTATCAATGCAAAGACTCTGCTAAATTACATTCGAATAATCTGGAGCGCTGGGCAACTTTACAGAGTATTGGTCTAATTCTTTATCAAAATTGTAAAATACTTTAAATTCACATTTAAAGGTACTGAACTGTGCTTTTAGAAATCGCTGCAAGTTTGAAGGGAATGCGAGAAAAGAACCGCTGGTGAAATTTAAGAAAGAAACTCAGACATCACTCGAAATTTAATCTGAAACATGGCCGTGCACACGTATTTGGGGATACACGTAAGATCTGGCTTCCCATAATGGAAATTATTCAGTCAAACTATCACAGACTATCCGTGTGCAATGTCGTCTCTGAAGGATTTTCGTCTGGGTTGTTAACAATAAAAGCAATTAAAGCAAGTTCTAGCACTTGAGTACACATTAATTTTGGCAGATTGTTCACAATACATTCTATCTGTACTCATACTCCATCCATATCTATATAACATTCGACAAACCACTCTTCTTCCTGAACTAATCGCCATCCGTCAGTAAATATCCATAAATATGAACATTGCATTCGCATGACCCTATTGCCCTCTCTTGATTTTAATTTAAGATGAGAATGAATGGTCATTTCCTTTGTTGTACTACTGTCGCCTGGCACTCATGAGTTTCACCCCGATAAGTTCAATTCACAACGAGCGTGACAGCACTGTTAACTCTTTCAACCACGACGTTACAGCCCTGTAATAACAATTTCAAACTGACTAGCGGAATTTGACTGACAGTTGTATCTTTCTTACTGTCATCCAGATGAATTGGAGTATGCTTAGGTAAAGGATCATTGGATTAAAAGCAAGAACGTAAGTAAAATATTTAACTGTCCAAATCATCGATAATGACCTTGGGATGTTAGATATCTCGTTTCGTCGGGGTAAATATTCGATTTGCAAATGTCACTGGCGTCAGTCTGTCATCTTTGGAGTTACAAAGCTGATACGGTTTTACTGGTGGCAGCGACCTCGAAAGAGAATGAGTCGGAGAGGCCTGGGTCTTAATCCAAGGTGCTGTTGCAAGATCTGTTTTAAGATCTGATTCTGCCTTGTTCTGGTTTCTCTTCCCATGGGACGCCGACCCTCACGAGTTCCATAAGTGGGTACGCATTGGTGTCACTGCCAGCGATGTGATCTCTGCAAGAAGCTGATAGGTGAAGCCTGGTGGCTGGGAATGGTAAAGGTCTGCAGAGGGAGGAATCTAATACGCGAAGGGAACGGACGTTAGGAAAAAGCGAAGGAGGAAGGGGCCAAGTAGCAAGTGATAAATGTGAGAACAGAAAATAGCTGAGAGTATGGAACAGACAAAAAGGTGTTTTTTTTTTTATTATTTAAGAAGATTTAAACTTTTTTCAGTGTGGTCATCCCTCGAAGTACGTTTGCAGTGAAGTAGCAAATGATGAACACAAGGAATGCTGGAGATGCTGGAAATGAAAGCGGCACAGACAAAATGGTAGATGAACACAGCAGATTAGGCAGCATCTATGGAAATAAATAAACAGTTAAAGTTTAGGATGAAGTCCCTTATTTAAGGGCGTGCCTGCCAGCCTATGACTGAAGTTGGGTAATATTCACAAGGAGTCCAGTATGCCGAATCTACTGATATGTTCCAAACATAAATATCTTCCTTTGTAGAGGTACTGGGACAGTCACAAACACCCAGTGACGTCCATCATGTTCATTTTCACGAGTAGACTTAGACCCAAGCAAGAAAATCTGATGAAGAACAGACTCACATTTCTTAGGCCGCCATCACTCAACTGTTCTGTCATTATTTAGGCCAGGAATGGGAGTCTAGTTATATGAATACTTGAATACCATGCATACTCGACTCTAGCATTGAAAAACAGTTCATCCACAGATTCCGGTGACTAAAGTGAGTTTGTAAATAATCGGAAGATTTAAAAAAAGATCCAGCAATATGAGAAACTGGGATGAGCTGTTGGCATTTGAAAAGGTATCCCATTTACTGCAAACGAGATGCTGCAGTTTAAACAATTGGTCTGATCGGATTAAATGTATTGGGTCTGCTCATTCGATCTCAGAGATTTTCAAAATCTGCCACGTCGGGAATGTAACTGAGATGGCGTCATCTGTTTGCTCCCATTTCTAGAATCCAATGGTAGTAGTTGTGAACCATTGTCCCAGGAGAGATCATAAAGTATATAAACTGCATGGACGAAAACATTCAATCAAAAAGAATGCCTGTAACGCAAACGGACCGGCTAATTGCGTGAAAAGAAAATACTTGAAGCGTATTTCCGTGTCGAGAAAATATTTTATGTCTTCATTGCCCTGATTGGCGTACCAGGTAAGCGAATCCAAGAACACAACAACTCTGTAAGTGAGACTGTTTTTTTTTTTGCTTACTATATCGGCGGACTGCATCCAAAGCCTCGTGTGGTGATAATCCTTTGCTTATTTACACAGTTTTCCTCCCGTAGTTTGCCTATTACTTGCAGCAACGTGACTGAGAAAACTCTATGAAACGTACGGTAAAGCCGTAAATGTAAGCAGCCTTCACGGACACTGTCTAGGTTGGTGTGCCAGCGCTGAGCAAAGGGGTCACATCGGAAGGTTATACTAAGATGGTTTCAGTTGGTTTTGTTCGCTTACAGGGCACATAATAGCAGGACATGTCACAGCGGAAAAGAAATGAATTGTACTCATTGCAACAGTAGTCCTGTAATGGATCCGTTTTCTCCTGAACAACGGACTAGCTTTGTCTGCCTTCTGAACGTCTTCTTGCTTCCCTTCGGTGTCCAGTTGTTTTGATTAAACGTTCTGTACGGGATAAAAATGGAAAACCATTTGGTTTATCCAATCTTTCTGCGACCATTTCACCCCTAACTTTACTTGTTGGTATCCAAAGTCACGGGTACTCTCAGTATCCACTCTTCCGGTGCAAAGGTTTTGGTTTGTTTTCGTAGATTAAATATATCAGCCACTTTTCTTGTAAAGGTATTTATTGTAATCTATAACGCCTCTTAACTCTGTTTCTCCAGTGAATTTATTGGCGATTACAGTCCTGTCCCAGAGGAAATGTGGTTTGTCCACCTGCACCACTCGCTACTTGTTGGCCATGGCAACGGCAGATCTGATGGTCATTATCACGGAGGTAATTTTGTATCGGATCAGCGAACATTATTTCCCAGTGAGTGTCCTGAACATTACTCCCGTGGACAGTGTTAGAGTTGTCTTGTCTCGTACAGTCGTGGACTATTCTGTATGGTTTACTGTCGCTTTCACATTTGATCGCTTTGTCGCCATTTGTTGCCACAAGCTGAAAGCAAAATATTGCACCGGGAAAACAGCAGCCGTGGTTCTGGCAGCAGCTGGCGTGTTGTTCTGTTTGAAAAATATTCCCTTCTACTTCACGCTTGAACCGGGAGAAATTATTAACAACGTACCGTGGTTCACTGTTATAAAACTAAGTTACTACACTGATCCGGGATGGATTGGATTTGACTGGTTTGATACGGTATTAACTCCTTTACTGCCTTTCGCTGCAATTCTGCTGCAAAACGCTTTGTCTGTCAGACACATCTTAGTGGCCAGTCGGGTCCGGAAGGGGCTGAGGGGTCAGACCAAAGGGGAGAGTCGCAGTGACCCAGAGATGGAGAGCAGGAGGAGATCAGTGGTTTTACTCTTCACTCTCTCCGGCAGCCTCATCTTCCTGTGGCTGACAGCTGTTTTACAATTCCTCTATTATCAGATAACAGGAACAGGAGGCGAGTGGAATGATTCTGAATATATATTTTATAAAGTCGCTTTTTTGCTGAGAACTCTAAGCTGCTGCACCAACACATTTATTTACGTGGCGACTCAGTCCAAGTTCAGGGAGCGAGTGAAAAAATCCCGTTACCTCAGTTTTTGAGTTCATTAAGAAAACCAGCTATTGAGCGAAGTCCGGAGACCACTGCAATGTTTTGCGTTCATTCTCCCGTTAAAGCAATCCGCGCTAAAGTGGAAAAGACTACATTTTTGTATATTTAATCGGCGAGTAGTTCCCAAATGCCGATCCGATGAGAATAAGTACATGCAAAGAACAGTTGCTACAACCCATTGCCTAGATTGACCGTTGTCAATTGTTCCCCCCTCTCAATACGTAGACATTTCCCTGATACGCACTGTCTGGCTGTCACATGTTTACTTACCAACCACTGATATCGATCTCCGAAGCTACACCAATAGTGATGCAAAACTCCCGTAATTCAATGGAAGCAGTCGTTAGATTTACCAAATCTATTGCATTGATTGTGACAACAGAGACTACAGAGGTGCGTCAACATCTAACAACGATGCGTTTGAATGCAGACGGAGATACTGAATGCTGACTCATACCGATTGGAAACACTATCTGGGGGCAGGCCGACGTTCGTTTCAAAGAAAGATTTATTTGCTTCAGTGTTTAACCAAATGTGGTTTCTTGTAATGTAAGAAAAATCTGCAACAGTTCTGTTGAGGCCTGTACACATCTTGCATAACTTTGTGGAGACCATATTCTATTGTTTCTGCTGTCCGGCAATTGAAGCCATGCCTACCCAGTCCTTCTTGAAATGACTAGCTAAATGTGCTAGCAAGGAATCTGCTGAAACTAAGCTGACCTTGTCCATTTGCAGCGTATTATGAGACTGCGGATGTGAGCTCAACATATCCAGATTTCCTTTCATAGAGATGTTCTTCTCATTTAATGAAATATCCAACAATCACCAGCTCGCATTTCATCTTTGTGATTGCATGCTGCATCTACACGTTAACAGAATAATACATGCCAATTGCCTACTGTGTCTAACATAATAACTGATTTTGCGTCTTTTCGGAATATCCGGCCACATTCAGACACTCTCATGTTGATTCCAGCTTAAAATTACCGATTGAATGATCCTCGATTTAAATTCCCGCTGTGCTGCAATTTTGACTCTCAACCAAATCACTAATACAAATTTGAAAGTTGGAACGGAGGCGCTGGAACAGATGACGCTAACCGGTGTTGAACTATCGACAACTGATCGAGATTTGGCAATTCTCTGCGGGAGTTTTGAATAATTCAACAGTTGTACTTTATTGTTTCTATATAAAGATAACCGGAATTGTGGTTACCCCAGGGCAACAAATAAAATCCAGAATTGTATTGTTCCTATTGTACGAATACTGACTCCGAATACCTCTCCAAACCCCAGACGCTGAAATAGGGGACCGTCCGTTGGCTGAACGATTCTTTCTTTTGACTACAAGGAGCGGAATGTGCCCCCTTGTTAGATTATTGCCATTTGAAAGCATAAATGGGTGTGTGACGAGTGAAATCCAAGCTCCTTCTTGACGCTTCCCCACAATACAGTGGGCATATTCGGTTTTTACTATGGTTAAAAAATATAAAGTCCTGATCCAACATTAAGTGGTCCCGACCTATTTCTATAATATACACGGAGGAGTTTGTTCAGGTGAATTCCCGAATGTGACAACATGTGTGGTTGTATCTATCTATTTCCTGCACTGTCCACCTGATATCTAATATGGAAAATGGTGGTTCTCTAAATTTAACTTTGTTAATCCTTGGTACATAATTGAAACACAAACCGCATACTTCGTATGTTGAGCAGTTTATCGCGGGGTGACTGATAATTCGTGGCATGGGTTAGAAGGAGCCAATTTCAGAAAACCTGGCACTTTTATTTTTTCAACATTGTCCACTCCTACATCTACACACTTAGTCCAGCGGTCGTTGATTAGACGAATCTTGGACCTCCAGAAAGTGCCCACACATGGGTGATTGATAAGTCCGTGGCCTATGGTTCATAGCGATCAGCTATACAGCTCTTTTTACATGCACATGCAGCTCAACCTTTGAGTGATTATGCAGAAACGTTGAAGTTAATAACATCTCCTGCTAACTTGGGCCACGAACTTATCAAACACCCCGATGAGTTAATGACTGATGAGTTCTTAACTTCAAACTTTCTGCATAATCACTCAATGAGCTGGACTACATGTGCATGTAACGAGAGTTGTATAAAAAATCTCCTTCTATCTTCGGCCACGAATTTAGCAATCACCCCTCGTGTTAAGAACTTTGTCAATAATTCAGTTTGGCGTATCCCCAAGGTTTCTGAATTATGGAGCATTTCCGAAAGTGCAGTCGCTTGTTGCGGACCGAACTTTAAGCTCCTCCCATATCGTCATAACCTCAATTTACAATTTATTTCAACCACAGAACGGTTGCTGAGACCAAATAATTGGCGTTTTCAAGCGGAGGTTTATAGAAGTGTAATTCACAGGGACATCGAAGTTTATATAGCGAAGGCAAGAAAAACCCTGCTGGGTGGAAAGTACATCAACTATCTTCAGCATGTGCTCTGGTCACGTTGCCGCACTAATATTCCAGATGCAATTGAAAAAGTTCTCATGAGTAAACGCCCTAAAATTGCTGCACACAGCGGTCAGTCACTGAAACGTTGAAAGATTACATGTTTAATCCGCTCTGATTCCCCTTTCCATGTATCCTGGACTCGGGAATATCTGTTGTGAATCGAGTTGCTTCCACACTTGAGATTCCCTTGCAATTAAACTGATTTCCAAGCCCCCTGTGTTCCCGAAGTTAATCGCTGACTGTCATCTACACCCCAGGGCGTTGCGGAACATTAACCAGGTCCCTCTGCTTTTAAGACCTTCGGACGTGTCCACCTTATTATCAAAGGGAATATTCACATTTCGGTTCCTAACGGAACTATCTCCCTCTGATTTTCTCAGAGCCCGGCGTTCACTTTTCATGTTTCCACTTCACTGTCTCTCCATCATAACATGTCCACATTCTCTTATTGTGAAGATTTATCTTAAGCCTTCCTCTTCTGCCTATGTTTGCGTTCCCCTGTTCAGTTTCCACGTACCTGAGCAGTCTTTCCATATAAAAAGTAACATTATTGTAAGCACACATACTCGATTTCTCCCTGATAATTTTAACTAAACATCGGTCGGAATACAAAAATTAGTACATTTGTAAACGCGTTTCCTACATTCGTATGGTGCCAGAGTTCACGCTGAAGCAAAATAAGAATTGTCTCTGCGAATGTAATCACGAGTTCCCTCTTCGGGATATGGCTATCCTACTCCCCTCTGTGTTCGTAAAATGCATTTTCCGATTGGGATCCAAACATTATGAAATACAAAGTTCCTGAAAGTACATTTTCACGCCGGCTGCATTTGACGGTGCGCGAAACGTAAGCCACACATTTCTGAAAACATGATAGACCACTGAAACACCTTGAAATACTAATCATGACGTATTGTGCTGGTGGCAAATCCACGTCAATGTGATGGAAAGGTGTGGATGCAGATTCATTCTATGTCCGACCCCAGGAATTTGTGATGGGACGGTGTGGAGGGAGATTCACTCTGTGTCTGACCCCGGCAATGTGTGAAGGGACGGTTTGGATGGAAATTCACTGTGTGTCTAACCCCGGGCTTTTGTGATGGGACGGTGAGGAGGGAGATTCACTCTGTGTCTGACCCCGGGAACGTGTGATGGGACGGTTGGATGGAGATTCACTCTGTGTCTGACCCCTGGCTTTTGTGATGGGACGGTGAGGAGGGAGATTCACACTGTGTCTGACCCCGGGAGTGTGTGTTGGGACTCTGAGGATGGAGATTCACTCTGCGTCTGACCCCGGGACCGTGTGATGGGACGGTTTGGATGGAGTTTCACTCTGTTTCACACCCTGGGAGTTTGTGATGGATAGGTGTGGATGCAGATTCACTCTAAGTCTGACCCCGGGTATTTGTGATGGAACGGTGTGGAGGGAGATTCAATCTGTGTCTGATCACGGCAATGTGAGATGGGACGGTTTGGATGGAGATTCACTCTGTGTCTGACCCCGGGCTTTTGTGATGGGACGGTGAGGAGGGAGATTCACTCTGTGTCAGACCCCGGGAACGTGTGATGGGACGGTTTGGATGGAGATCCAATCTCTGTCTGACACCGGGCTTTTGTGATGGGACTGTGTGGAGGGAGATTCAATCTGTGTCTGACCCCGGGATCGAGTGATGGGACGGTTTGGATGGAGATTCACTCTGTGTCTGACCCCGGGCTTTTGTGACGGGACGGTGAGGAGGGAGATTCACTCTGTGTCTGACCCCGGGAACGTGTGATGGGACGGTTGGATGGAGATTCACTCTGTGTCTGACCCCTGGCTTTTGTGATGGGACGGTGAGGAGGGAGATTCACTCTGTGTCTGACCCCGGGAGTGTGTGTTGGGACTGTGAGGATGGAGATTCACTCTGTGTCTGACCCCTGGCTTTTGTGATGGGACGGTGAGGAGGGAGATTCACTCTGTGTCTGACCCCGGGAGTGTGTGTTGGGACTGTGAGGATGGAGATTCACTCTGCGTCTGACCCCGGGACCGTGTGATGGGACGGTTTGGATGGAGTTTCACTCTGTTACACACCCTGGGAGTTTGTGATGGATAGGTGTGGATGCAGATTCACTCTAAGTCTGACCCCGGGAATTTGCGATGGGACGGTGCGGAGGGAGATTCAATCTGTGTCTGACCACGGCAATGTGAGATGGGACAGTTTGGATGGAGATTCACTCTGTGTCTGACCCCGTGCTTTTGTGATAGGACGGTGAGGAGGGAGATTCACTCTGTGTCAGACCCCGGGAACGTGTGATGCGACGGTTTGGATGGAGATCCAATCTCTGTCTGACCCCGGGCTTTTGTGATGGGACGGTGTGGAGGGAGATTCACTCTGTGTCTGACCCCGTGAGTTTGTGATGTGCCGATGTGTATGGAGATTCACTTTATGTCTGACCCCGGTCATTTGTGATGGGACGGTGTGGAGGGAGATTCACTCTTTGTCTGACCCCGGCAATGTGTGATGGGACGGTTTGGATGGAGGTTCACTCAGTGTCTGACCCCGGGAGTTTAAGATGTGACGGTGTGGATGGAGATTCACTCTGTGTATTACCCCGGGAATGTGTGATGGGACGGTTTGGTTGGAGATTCACTCTGTGACTGACCCCGGGAGTGTGTGATGGGACGGTTTGGATGGAGGTTCACTCTGAGTCTGACCCCGGGAGTGTGTGATAGGACGGTGAGGAGGGAGTTTCAGTCTGTGTCTGACACCGGGAACGTGTGATGGGACGGTTTGGATGCAGATTCACTCTGTGTCTGACCCCGGGAGTGTGTGATGGGACCGTGAGGAAGGAGATTTACTCTTTGTCTGACCCCGGGAGTTTGTGATGGATAGGTGTGGATGCAGATTCACTCTAAGTCTGACCCCGGGTATTTGTGATGGAACGGTGTGGAGGGAGATTCAATCTGTGTCTGATCACGGCAATGTGAGATGGGACGGTTTGGATGGAGATTCACTCTGTGTCTGACCCCGGGCTTTTGTGATGGGACGGTGAGGAGGGAGATTCACTCTGTGTCAGACCCCGGGAACGTGTGATGGGACGGTTTGGATGGAGATCCAATCTCTGTCTGACACCGGGCTTTTGTGATGGGACTGTGTGGAGGGAGATTCAATCTGTGTCTGACCCCGGGAACGAGTGATGGGACGGTTTGGATGGAGATTCACTCTGTGTCTGACCCCGGGCTTTTGTGACGGGACGGTGAGGAGGGAGATTCACTCTGTGTCTGACCCCGGGAACGTGTGATGGGACGGTTGGATGGAGATTCACTCTGTGTCTGACCCCTGGCTTTTGTGATGGGACGGTGAGGAGGGAGATTCACTCTGTGTCTGACCCCGGGAGTGTGTGTTGGGACTGTGAGGATGGAGATTCACTCTGTGTCTGACCCCTGGCTTTTGTGATGGGACGGTGAGGAGGGAGATTCACTCTGTGTCTGACCCCGGGAGTGTGTGTTGGGACTGTGAGGATGGAGATTCACTCTGCGTCTGACCCCGGGACCGTGTGATGGGACGGTTTGGATGGAGTTTCACTCTGTTACACACCCTGGGAGTTTGTGATGGATAGGTGTGGATGCAGATTCACTCTAAGTCTGACCCCGGGAATTTGCGATGGGACGGTGCGGAGGGAGATTCAATCTGTGTCTGACCACGGCAATGTGAGATGGGACAGTTTGGATGGAGATTCACTCTGTGTCTGACCCCGTGCTTTTGTGATAGGACGGTGAGGAGGGAGATTCACTCTGTGTCAGACCCCGGGAACGTGTGATGCGACGGTTTGGATGGAGATCCAATCTCTGTCTGACCCCGGGCTTTTGTGATGGGACGGTGTGGAGGGAGATTCACTCAGTGTCTGACCCCGTGAGTTTGTGATGGGCCGATGTGTATGGAGATTCACTTTATGTCTGACCCCGGTCATTTGTGATGGGACGGTGTGGAGGGAGATTCACTCTTTGTCTGACCCCGGCAATGTGTGATGGGACGGTTTGGATGGAGGTTCACTCAGTGTCTGACCCCGGGAGTTTAAGATGTGACGGTGTGGATGGAGATTCACTCTGTGTATTACCCCGGGAATGTGTGATGGGACGGTTTGGTTGGAGATTCACTCTGTGACTGACCCCGGGAGTGTGTGATGGGACGGTTTGGATGGAGGTTCACTCTGAGTCTGACCCCGGGAGTGTGTGATAGGACGGTGAGGAGGGAGTTTCAGTCTGTGTCTGACACCGGGAACGTGTGATGGGACGGTTTGGATGCAGATTCACTCTGTGTCTGACCCCGGGAGTGTGTGATGGGACCGTGAGGAGGGAGATTTACTCTTTGTCTGACCCCGGGAGTTTGTGATGGAAAGGTGTGGATGCAGATTCACTCTATGTCTGACCCCTAGAATTTTTGATGGGACGGTGTGGAGGGAGATTCACTCTATGTCTGACCCCGGGCTTTTGTGTTGGGATGGTGAGGAAGGAGATTCACTCTCTGTCTGACCCCGGGAACGTGTGATGGGACGGTGTGGATGGAGATTCACTCTGTGTCTGACCCCGGGAGTGTGTGATGGGACGGTGTGGAGGGAGATTCACTCTGTGTCTGACCCAGGAAGTGTGTGTTTGGACGGTGCGTAGGGGGATACACTTTGTGTCTGACCCCGGGAGTGTGTGTTGGGACGATGAGGAGGGAGTTTCACTCTGTGTCTGACCCCGGGACCGTGTGATGGGACGGTTTTGATGGAGATTCACTCTGTGTCTGACCCCGGGAAAGTGTGATGGGTCGGTGTGGAGGGAGATTCACTCTGTGTCTGACACCGGGAGAGTGTGATGGGACGGTGTGGAGGGAGATTCACTCTGTGTCTGACCCCGGTACTGTGTGATGGGACGGTGTGGAGGGAGATTCAATCTGTGTCTGACCACGGCAATGTGTGATGGGATGGTGTGGAAGGAGATTCACTCTCTGTCTGACCCCGGCAATGTGTGATGGGACGGTTTGTATCGAGGTTCACTCAGTGTCTAACCCAGGTCTTTTGTGATGGGGCGGTGTGGAGGGAGATTCACTCTGTGTCTGACACCGGGAGTTTGTGATGGGACGGTGTGGAGGGAGATTCAATCTGTGTCTGACCACGGCAATGTGTGATGGGACGGTTTGTATCGAGGTTCACTCATTGTCTAACCCAGGTCTTTTGTGATGGGGCGGTGTGGAGGGAGATTCACTCTGTGTCTGACCCCGGGAGTGTGTGATGGGACGGTGTGGAGGGAGTTTCACTCTGTGTCTGACCCCGGGACCGTGTGATGGGACGGTTTTGATGGAGATTCACTCTGTGTCTGACCCCGGGAAAGTGTGATGGGTCGGTGTGGAGGGAGATTCACTCTGTGTCTGACACCGGGAGAGTGTGATGGGACGGTGTGGAGGGAGATTCACTCTGTGTCTGACCCCGGTAGTGTGTGATGGGACGGTGTGGAGGGAGATTCAATCTGTGTCTGACCAAGGCAATGTGTGATGGGATGGTGTGGAAGGAGATTCACTCTCTGTCTGACCCCGGCAATGTGTGATGGGACGGTTTGTATCGAGGTTCACTCAGTGTCTAACCCAGGTCTTTTGTGATGGGGCGGTGTGGAGGGAGATTCACTCTGTGTCTGACACCGGGAGTTTGTGATGGGACGGTGTGGAGGGAGATTCAATCTGTGTCTGACCACGGCAATGTGTGATGGGACGGTTTGTATCGAGGTTCACTCAGTGTCTAACCCAGGTCTTTTGTGATGGGGCGGTGTGGATGGAGATTCACTCTGTGTCTGACCCCGGGAGTGTGTGATGGGACGGTGTGGAGGGAAATTCACTCTGTGTCTGACCCCGGGAATTTGTGATGGGACGGTGTGGAGGGAGATTCAATCTGTGTCTGACCACGGCAATGTGTGATGGGATGGTGTGGAAGGAGATTCACTCTGTGTCTGATCCCGGAAGTTTGTGATGGGACGGTGTGGATGGAGATTCTCTCTGTGTCTGACCCCGGGAGTGTGTGATGGGACGGTGTGGAGGGAGATTCACTCTGTGTCTGACCCCGGGAATTTGTGATGGGACGGTGTGGACGGAGATTCAATCTGTGTCTGACCACGGCAATGTGTGATGGGATGGTGTGGAAGGAGATTCACTCTGTTTCTGACCCCGGCAATGTGTGATGGGACGGTTTGTATCGAGGTTCACTCAGTGTCTAACCCAGGTCTTTTGTGATGGGACGGTGTGGAGGGAGATTCACTCTGTGTCTGATCCCGGAAGTTTGTGATGGGACGGGGTGGATGGAGATTCACTCTTTGTCTGACCCCGGGAGTTTGTCATGGAAAGGTGTGGATGCAGATTCACTCTATGTCTGACCCCTGGAATTTTTGATGGGACGGTGTGGAGGGAGATTCACTCTGTGTCTGATCCCGGAAGTTTGTGATGGGACGGTGTGGAGGGAAATTCAATCTGTGTCTGACCACGGCAATGTGAGATGGGACAGTTTGGATGGAGATTCACTCTGTGTCTGACCCCGGGCTTTTGTGATGGGACGGTGAGGAGGGAGATTCAGTCTGTGTTTGACCCCGGGAACGTGTGATGGGACGGTTTGGATGGAGGTTCACTCTGAGTCTGACCCCGGGAGTTTGTGATGGGACGGAGAAGAGGGAGAGTCACTATGTGTCTGACCCCGAGCTATTGTGATGGGACGGTGAGGAGGGAGATTCACTCTGTGTCTGACCCCCGGAGTGTGTGATGGGACGGTGTGGAGGGAGATTCAATCTGTGTCTGACCCCGGGAGTGTGTGATGGGACGGTGTGGAGGGAGATTCAATCTGTGTCTGACCACGGCAATGTGTGATGGGATGGTGTGGAAGGAGATTCACTCTGTTTCTGACCCCGGCAATGTGTGATGGGACGGTTTGTATCGAGCTTCACTCAGTGCCTAACCCAGGTCTTTTGTGATGGGGCGGTGTGGAGAGAGATTCACTCTGTGTCTGACACCGGGAGTTTGTGATGGGACGGTGTGGATGGAGATTCACTCTGTGTCTGACCCCGGGAGTGTGTGATGGGACGGTGTGGAGGGAGATTCACTCTGTGTCTGACCCCGGGAATTTGTGATGGGACGGTGTGGAGGGAGATTCAATCTGTGTCTGACCACGGCAATGTGTGATGGGATGGTGTGGAAGGAGATTCACTCTGTTTCTGACCCCGGCAATGTGTGATGGGACGGTTTGTATCGAGGTTCACTCAGTGTCTAACCCAGGTCTTTTGTGATGGGACGGTGTGGAGGGAGATTCACTCTGTGTCTGATCCCGGAAGTTTGTGATGGGACGGTGTGGATGGAGATTCTCTCTGTGTCTGACCCCGGGAGTGTGTGATAGGACGGTGAGGAGGGAGATTCAGTCTGTGTCTGACCCCGGGAACGTGTGATGGGACGGTTTGGATGCAGATTCACTCTGTGTCTGACCCCGGGAGTGTGTGATGGGACCGTGAGGACCGAGATTTACTGTTTGTCTGACCCCGGGAGTTTGTCATGGAAAGGTGTGGATGCAGATTCACTCTATGTCTGACCCCTGGAATTTTTGATGGGACGGTGTGGAGGGAGATTCACTCTGTGTCTGACCACGGCAATGTGAGATGGGACAGTTTGGATGGAGATTCACTCTGTGTCTGACCCCGGGCTTTTGTGATGGGACGGTGAGGAGGGAGATTCAATCTGTGTTTGACCCCGGGAACGTGTGATGGGACGGTTTGGATGGAGGTTCACTCTGAGTCTGACCCCGGGAGTGTGTGATGGGACGGTGAAGAGGGAGAGTCAATATGTGTCTGACCCCGAGCTATTGTGATGGGACGGTGAGGAGGGAGATTCACTCTGTGTCAGACCGCGGGAACGTGTGATGGGACGGTTTGGATGGAGATCCAATCTCTGTCTGACCCCGGGCTTTTGTGATGGTTCGGTGTGGAGGGAGATTCACTCTGTGTCTGACCCCGAGAGTTTGTGATGGGCCGGTGTGAATGGAGATTCACTTTATGTCTGACCCCGGTCATTTGTGATGGGACGGTGTGGAGGGAGATTCACTCTTTGTCTGACCCCGGGAGTTTGTGATGGGACGGTGTGGATGGATATTCACTCTGTGTCTGACCGCGGACTTTTGTGATGGGACGGTGAGGAGGAAGATTCACTCTGTGACTGACCCCGGGCTTTTGTGATGGAACGGTGAAGAGGGAGATTAACTCTGTGTCTGAACCCGGGAACGTGTGATGGGACGGTTTGGATGGAGGTTCACTCTGAGTCTGACCCCGGGAGTGTGTGATGGGACGGTGAAGAGGGAGATTCACTCTGTGTCTGACTCAGGGCTTTTGTGATGGGACGGTGAGGAGGGAGATTCACTCTGTGTCTGATCCCGGAAGTTTGTGATGGGACGGTGTGGATGGAGATTCTCTCTGTGTCTGACCCCGGGAACGTGTGATGGGACGGTTTGGATGCAGATTCACTCTGTGTCTGACCCCGGGAGTGTGTGATGGGACCGTGAGGAGGGAGATTTACTCTCTGTCTGACCACGGGAGTTTGTCATGGAAAGGTGTGGATGCAGATTCACTCTATGTCTGACCCCTGGAATTTTTGATGGGACGGTGTGGAGGGAGATTCACTCTATGTCTGACCCCGGGCTTTTGTGTTGGGACGGTGAGGAAGGAGATTCACTCTGTGTCTGACCCCGGCAATGTGTGATGGGACGGTTTGTATCGAGGTTCACTCAGTGTCTAACCCAGGTCTTTTGTGATGGGACGGTGTGGAGGGAGATTCACTCTGTGTCTGATCCCGGAAGTTTGTGATGGGACGGGGTGGATGGAGATTCTCTCTGTGTCTGACTCCGGGAGTGTGTGATAGGACGGTGAGGAGGGAGATTCCGTCTGTGTCTGACCCCGGGAACGTGTGATGAGACGGTTTGGATGCAGATTCACTCTGTGTCTGACCCCGGGAGTGTGTGATGGGACCGTGAGGAGGGAGATTTACTCTTTGTCTTACCCCGGGAGTTTGTCATGGAAAGGTGTGGAAGCAGATTCACTCTATGTCTGACCCCTGGAATTTTTGATGGGACGGTGTGGAGGGAGATTCACTCTATGTCTGACCCCGGGCTTTTGTGTTGGGACGGTGAGGAAGGAGATTCACTCTGTGTCTGACCCCGGCAATGTGTGATGGGAAGGTTTGTATCGAGGTTCACTCAGTGTCTAACCCAGGTCTTTTGTGATGGGACGGTGTGGAGGGAGATTCAATCTGTGTCTCACCACGGCAATGTGTGATGGGATGGTGTGGAAGGAGATTCACTCTGTGTCTGATCCCGGAAGTTTGTGATGGGACGGTGTGGATGGAGATTCTCTCTGTGTCTGACCCCGGGAGTGTGTGATAGGACGGTGAGGAGGGAGATTCAGTCTGTGTCTGACCCCGGGAACGTGTGATGGGACGGTTTGGATGCAGATTCACTCTGTGTCTGACCCCGGGAGTGTGTGATGGGACCGTGAGGAGGGAGATTTACTCTTTGTCTGACCCCGGGAGTTTCTCATGGAAAGGTGTGGATGCAGATTCACTCTATGTCTGACCCCTGGAATTTTTGATGGGACGGTGTGGATGGAGATTCACTCTATGTCTGACCCCGGGCTTTTGTGTTGGGACGCTGAGGAAGGAGATTCACTCTGTGTCTGACCCCGGAAACGTGTGATGGGACGGTGTGGATGGAGATTCACTCTGTGTCTGACCCCGGGAGTGTGTGATGGGACGGTGCGGAGGGAGGTTCACTCAGTGTCTGACCCCGGGAGTTTAAGATGTGACGGTGTGGATGGAGATTCACTCTGTGTATTACCCCGGGATGTGTGATGGGACGCTTTGGATGCAGATTCACTCTGTGACTGACCCCGGGCTTTTGTGATGGGACGGTGAAGAGGGAAATTAACTCTGTGTCTGACCCCGGGAACGTGTGATGTGACGGTTTGGATGGAGGTTCACTCTGAGTCTGACCCCGGGTGTGTGTGATGGGACGGTGAAGAGGGAGATTCACTCTGTGTCTGATCCCGGAAGTTTGTGATGGGACGGTGTGGATGGAGATTCACTCTGTGTCTGACCCCGGGAGTGTGTGATGGGACGGTGTGGAGGGAGGTTCACTCTGTGTCTGACCCCGGGAATTTGTGATGGGACGGTGTGGAGGGAGATTCAATCTGTGTCTGACCACGGCAATGTGTGATGGGACGGTTTGTATCGAGGTTCACTCAGTGTCTAACCCAGGTCTTTTGTGATGGGACGGTGTGGAGGGTGATTCACTCTGTGTCTGACACCGGGAGTTTGTGATGGGACGGTGTGGATGGAGATTCACTCTGTGTCTGACCCCGGGAGGGTGTGATGGGACGGTGTGGAGGGAGATTCACTCTGTGTCTGACCCAGGAAGTGTCTGTTTGGACGGTGCGTAGGGGGATACACTTAGTGTATGACCCCGGGAGTGAGTGTTGGGACGATGAGGAGGGAGTTTCACTCTGTGTCTGACCCCGGGACAGTGTGATGGGACGGTTTTGATGGAGGTTCACTCTGTGTCTGACCCCGGGAGTATGTGATGGGACGGTGAAGAGGGAGATTCACTCTGTGTCTGACTCCGGGCTTTTGTGATGGGACGGTGAGGAGGGAGATTCACTCTGTGTCTGATCCGGAAGTTTGTGATGGGACGGTGTGGATGGAGATTCTCTCTGTGTCTGACCCCGGGAACGTGTGATGAGACGGTTTGGATGCAGATTCACTCTGTGTCTGACCCCGGGAGTGTGTGATGGGACCGTGAGGAGGGAGATTTACTCTTTGTCTTACCCCGGGAGTTTGTCATGGAAAGGTGTGGATGCAGATTCACTCTATGTCTGACCCCTGGAATTTTTGATGGGACGGTGTGGAGGGAGATTCACTCTATGTCTGACCCCGGGCTTTTGTGTTGGGACGGTGAGGAAGGAGATTCACTCTGTGTCTGACCCCGGCAATGTGTGATGGGAAGGTTTGTATCGAGGTTCACTCAGTGTCTAACCCAGGTCTTTTGTGATGGGACGGTGTGGAGGGAGATTCAATCTGTGTCTGACCACGGCAATGTGTGATGGGATGGTGTGGAAGGAGATTCACTCTGTTTCTGACCCCGGCAATGTGTGATGGGACGGTTTGTATCGAGGTTCACTCAGTGTCTAACCCAGGTCTTTTGTGATGGGACGGTGTGGAGGGAGATTCACTCTGTGTCTGACACCGGCAGTTTGTGATGGGACGGTGTGGATGGAGATTCACTCTGTGTCTGACCCCGGGAGTGTGTGATGGGACGGTGTGGAGGGAGGTTCACTCTGTGTCTGACCCCGGGAATTTGTGATGGGACGGTGTGGAGGGAGATTCAATCTGTGTCTGACCACGGCAATGTGTGATGGGACGGTTTGTATCGAGGTTCACTCAGTGTCTAACCCAGGTCTTTTGTGATGGGACGGTGTGGAGGGTGATTCACTCTGTGTCTGACACCGGGAGTTTGTGATGGGACGGTGTGGATGGAGATTCACTCTGTGTCTGACCCCGGGAGGGTGTGATGGGACGGTGTGGATGGAGATTCACTCTGTGTCTGACACCGGGAGTTTGTGATGGGACGGTGTGGAGGGAGATTCACTCTGTGTCTGACCCAGGAAGTGTCTGTTTGGACGGTGCGTAGGGGGATACACTTAGTGTATGACCCCGGGAGTGAGTGTTGGGACGATGAGGAGGGAGTTTCACTCTGTGTCTGACCCCGGGACAGTGTGATGGGACGGTTTTGATGGAGGTTCACTCTGTGTCTGACCCCGGGAGTGTGTGATGGGACGGTGAAGAGGGAGATTCACTCTGTGTCTGACTCCGGGCTTTTGTGATGGGACGGTGAGGAGGGAGATTCACTCTGTGTCTGATCCCGGAAGTTTGTGATGGGACGGTGTGGATGGAGATTCTCTCTGTGTCTGACCCCGGGAACGTGTGATGAGACGGTTTGGATGCAGATTCACTCTGTGTCTGACCCCGGGAGTGTGTGATGGGACCGTGAGGAGGGAGATTTACTCTTTGTCTTACCCCGGGAGTTTGTCATGGAAAGGTGTGGATGCAGATTCACTCTATGTCTGACCCCTGGAATTTTTGATGGGACGGTGTGGAGGGAGATTCACTCTATGTCTGACCCCGGGCTTTTGTGTTGGGACGGTGAGGAAGGAGATTCACTCTGTGTCTGACCCCGGCAATGTGTGATGGGAAGGTTTGTATCGAGGTTCACTCAGTGTCTAACCCAGGTCTTTTGTGATGGGACGGTGTGGAGGGAGATTCAGTCTGTGTCTGACCACGGCAATGTGTGATGGGATGGTGTGGAAGGAGATTAACTCTGTGTCTGATCCCGGAAGTTTGTGATGGGACGGTGTGGATGGAGATTCTCTCTGTGTCTGACCCCGGGAGTGTGTGATGGGACCGTGAGGAGGGAGATTTACTCTTTGTCTGACCCCGGGAGTTTCTCATGGAAAGGTGTGGATGCAGATTCACTCTATGTCTGACCCCTGGAATTTTTGATGGGACGGTGTGGAGGGAGATTCACTCTGTGTCTGATCCCGGAAGTTTGTGATGGGACGGTGTGGATGGAGATTCACTCTATGTCTGACCCCGGGCTTTTGTGTTGGGACGCTGAGGAAGGAGATTCACTCTGTGTCTGACCCCGGAAACGTGTGATGGGACGGTGTGGATGGAGATTCACTCTGTGTCTGACCCCGGGAGTGTGTGATGGGACGGTGCGGAGGGAGGTTCACTCAGTGTCTGACCCCGGGAGTTTAAGATGTGACGGTGTGGATGGAGATTCACTCTGTGTATTACCCCGGGAATGTGTGATGGGACGCTTTGGATGCAGATTCACTCTGTGACTGACCCCGGGCTTTTGTGATGGGACGGTGAAGAGGGAAATTAACTCTGTGTCTGACCCCGGGAACGTGTGATGTGACGGTTTGGATGGAGGTTCACTCTGAGTCTGACCCCGGGTGTGTGTGATGGGACGGTGAAGAGGGAGATTCACTCTGTGTCTGACTCCGGGCTTTTGTGATGGGACGGTGAGGAGGGAGATTCACTCTGTGTCTGATCCCGGAAGTTTGTGATGGGACGGTGTGGATGGAGATTCACTCTGTGTCTGACCCCGGGAGTGTGTGATGGGACGGTGTGGAGGGAGGTTCACTCTGTGTCTGACCCCGGGAATTTGTGATGGGACGGTGTGGAGGGAGATTCAATCTGTGTCTGACCACGGCAATGTGTGATGGGACGGTTTGTATCGAGGTTCACTCAGTGTCTAACCCAGGTCTTTTGTGATGGGACGGTGTGGAGGGTGATTCACTCTGTGTCTGACACCGGGAGTTTGTGATGGGACGGTGTGGATGGAGATTCACTCTGTGTCTGACCCCGGGAGGGTGTGATGGGACGGTGTGGAGGGAGATTCACTCTGTGTCTGACCCAGGAAGTGTCTGTTTGGACGGTGCGTAGGGGGATACACTTAGTGTATGACCCCGGGAGTGAGTGTTGGGACGATGAGGAGGGAGTTTCACTCTGTGTCTGACCCCGGGACAGTGTGATGGGACGGTTTTGATGGAGGTTCACTCTGTGTCTGACCCCGGGAGTGTGTGATGGGACGGTGAAGAGGGAGATTCACTCTGTGTCTGACTCCGGGCTTTTGTGATGGGACGGTGAGGAGGGAGATTCACTCTGTGTCTGATCCCGGAAGTTTGTGATGGGACGGTGTGGATGGAGATTCTCTCTGTGTCTGACCCCGGGAACGTGTGATGAGACGGTTTGGATGCAGATTCACTCTGTGTCTGACCCCGGGAGTGTGTGATGGGACCGTGAGGAGGGAGATTTACTCTTTGTCTTACCCCGGGAGTTTGTCATGGAAAGGTGTGGATGCAGATTCACTCTATGTCTGACCCCTGGAATTTTTGATGGGACGGTGTGGAGGGAGATTCACTCTATGTCTGACCCCGGGCTTTTGTGTTGGGACGGTGAGGAAGGAGATTCACTCTGTGTCTGACCCCGGCAATGTGTGATGGGACGGTGTGGATGGAGATTCACTCTGTGTCTGACCCCGGGAGTGTGTGATGGGACGGTGCGGAGGGAGGTTCACTCAGTGTCTGACCCCGGGAGTTTAAGATGTGACGGTGTGGATGGAGATTCACTCTGTGTATTACCCCGGGAATGTGTGATGGGACGCTTTGGATGCAGATTCACTCTGTGACTGACCCCGGGCTTTTGTGATGGGACGGTGAAGAGGGAAATTAACTCTGTGTCTGACCCCGGGAACGTGTGATGTGACGGTTTGGATGGAGGTTCACTCTGAGTCTGACCCCGGGTGTGTGTGATGGGACGGTGAAGAGGGAGATTCACTCTGTGTCTGACTCCGGGCTTTTGTGATGGGACCGTGAGGAGGGAGATTCACTCTGTGTCTGATCCCGGAAGTTTGTGATGGGACGGTGTGGATGGAGATTCACTCTGTGTCTGACCCCGGGAGTGTGTGATGGGACGGTGTGGAGGGAGGTTCACTCTGTGTCTGACCCCGGGAATTTGTGATGGGACGGTGTGGAGGGAGATTCAATCTGTGTCTGACCACGGCAATGTGTGATGGGACGGTTTGTATCGAGGTTCACTCAGTGTCTAACCCAGGTCTTTTGTGATGGGACGGTGTGGAGGGTGATTCACTCTGTGTCTGACACCGGGAGTTTGTGATGGGACGGTGTGGATGGAGATTCACTCTGTGTCTGACCCCGGGAGGGTGTGATGGGACGGTGTGGAGGGAGATTCACTCTGTGTCTGACCCAGGAAGTGTCTGTTTGGACGGTGCGTAGGGGGATACACTTAGTGTATGACCCCGGGAGTGAGTGTTGGGACGATGAGGAGGGAGTTTCACTCTGTGTCTGACCCCGGGACAGTGTGATGGGACGGTTTTGATGGAGGTTCACTCTGTGTCTGACCCCGGGAGTGTGTGATGGGACGGTGAAGAGGGAGATTCACTCTGTGTCTGACTCCGGGCTTTTGTGATGGGACGGTGAGGAGGGAGATTCACTCTGTGTCTGATCCCGGAAGTTTGTGATGGGACGGTGTGGATGGAGATTCTCTCTGTGTCTGACCCCGGGAACGTGTGATGAGACGGTTTGGATGCAGATTCACTCTGTGTCTGACCCCGGGAGTGTGTGATGGGACCGTGAGGAGGGAGATTTACTCTTTGTCTTACCCCGGGAGTTTGTCATGGAAAGGTGTGGATGCAGATTCACTCTATGTCTGACCCCTGGAATTTTTGATGGGACGGTGTGGAGGGAGATTCACTCTATGTCTGACCCCGGGCTTTTGTGTTGGGACGGTGAGGAAGGAGATTCACTCTGTGTCTGACCCCGGCAATGTGTGATGGGAAGGTTTGTATCGAGGTTCACTCAGTGTCTAACCCAGGTCTTTTGTGATGGGACGGTGTGGAGGGAGATTCAATCTGTGTCTGACCACGGCAATGTGTGATGGGATGGTGTGGAAGGAGATTCACTCTGTGTCTGATCCCGGAAGTTTGTGATGGGACGGTGTGGATGGAGATTCTCTCTGTGTCTGACCCCGGGAGTGTGTGATAGGACGGTGAGGAGGGAGATTCAGTCTGTGTCTGACCCCGGGAACGTGTGATGGGACGGTTTGGATGCAGATTCACTCTGTGTCTGACCCCGGGAGTGTGTGATGGGACCGTGAGGAGGGAGATTTACTCTTTGTCTGACCCCGGGAGTTTCTCATGGAAAGGTGTGGATGCAGATTCACTCTATGTCTGACCCCTGGAATTTTTGATGGGACGGTGTGGAGGGAGATTCACTCTGTGTCTGATCCCGGAAGTTTGTGATGGGACGGTGTGGATGGAGATTCACTCTATGTCTGACCCCGGGCTTTTGTGTTGGGACGCTGAGGAAGGAGATTCACTCTGTGTCTGACCCCGGAAACGTGTGATGGGACGGTGTGGATGGAGATTCACTCTGTGTCTGACCCCGGGAGTGTGTGATGGGACGGTGCGGAGGGAGGTTCACTCAGTGTCTGACCCCGGGAGTTTAAGATGTGACGGTGTGGATGGAGATTCACTCTGTGTATTACCCCGGGAATGTGTGATGGGACGCTTTGGATGCAGATTCACTCTGTGACTGACCCCGGGCTTTTGTGATGGGACGGTGAAGAGGGAAATTAACTCTGTGTCTGACCCCGGGAACGTGTGATGTGACGGTTTGGATGGAGGTTCACTCTGAGTCTGACCCCGGGTGTGTGTGATGGGACGGTGAAGAGGGAGATTCACTCTGTGTCTGACTCCGGGCTTTTGTGATGGGACGGTGAGGAGGGAGATTCACTCTGTGTCTGATCCCGGAAGTTTGTGATGGGACGGTGTGGATGGAGATTCTCTCTGTGTCTGACCCCGGGAGTGTGTGATAGGACGGTGAGGAGGGAGATTCAGTCTGTGTCTGACCCCGGGAACGTGTGATGGGACGGTTTGGATGCAGATTCACTCTGTGTCTGACCACGGGAGTGTGTGATGGGACCGTTAGGAGGGAGATTTACTCTTTGTCTGACCCCGGGAGTTTGTCATGGAAAGGTGTGGAGGGAGATTCACTCTATGTCTGACCCCGGGCTTTTGTGTTGGGACGGTGAGGAAGGAGATTCACTCTGTGTCTGACCCCGGGAACGTGTGATGGGACGGTGTGGATGGAGATTCACTCTGTGTCTGACCCCGGGATTGTGTGATGGGACGGTGTGGAGGGAGATTCACTCTGTGTCTGACACAGGAAGTGTGTGTTTGGACGGTGCGTAGGGCGATACACTTTGTGTCTGACCCCGGGAGTGTGTGATGGGACGATGAGGAGGGAGTTTCACTCTGAGTCTGACCCCGGGACCGTGTGATGGGACGGTTTTGATGGAGATTCACTCTGTGTCTGACCCCGGGAAAGTGTGATGGGTCGGTGTGGAGGGAGATTCACTTTGTTTCTGACACCGGGAGAGTGTGATGGGACGGTGTGGAGGGAGATTCACTCTGTGTCTGACCCCGGGAGTGTGTGATGGGACGGTGTGGAGGGAGATTCAATCTGTGTCTGACCACGGCAATGTGTGATGGGATGGTGTGGAAGGAGATTCACTCTGTTTCTGACCCCGGCAATGTGTGATGGGACGGTTTGTATCGAGGTTCACTCAGTGTCTAACCCAGGTCTTTTGTGATGGGGCGGTGTGGAGGGGGATTCACTCTGTGTCTGACACCGGGAGTTTGTGATGGGACGGTGTGGATGGAGATTCACTCTGTGTCTGACCCCGGGAGTGTGTGATGGGACGGTGTGGAGGGAGATTCACTCTGTGTCTGACCCCGGGAATTTGTGATGGGACGGTGTGGAGGGAGATTCAATCTGTGTCTGACCACGGCAATGTGTGATGGGATGGTGTGGAAGGAGATTCACTCTGTGTCTGATCCCGGAAGTTTGTGATGGGACGGTGTGGATGGAGATTCTCTCTGTGTCTGACCCCGGGAGTGTGTGATAGGACGGTGAGGAGGGAGATTCAGTCTGTGTCTGACCCCGGGAACGTGTGATGGGACGGTTTGGATGCAGATTCACTCTGTGTCTGACCCCGGGAGTGTGTGATGGGACCGTGAGGAGGGAGATTTACTCTTTGTCTGACCCCGGGAGTTTCTCATGGAAAGGTGTGGATGCAGATTCACTCTATGTCTGACCCCTGGAATTTTTGATGGGACGGTGTGGAGGGAGATTCACTCTGTGTCTGATCCCGGAAGTTTGTGATGGGACGGTGTGGATGGAGATTCACTCTATGTCTGACCCCGGGCTTTTGTGTTGGGACGCTGAGGAAGGAGATTCACTCTGTGTCTGACCCCGGGAACGTGTGATGTGACGGTTTGGATGGAGGTTCACTCTGAGTCTGACCCCGGGTGTGTGTGATGGGACGGTGAAGAGGGAGATCCACTCTGTGTCTGACCCCGGGAACGTATGATGGGACGGTGTGGATGGAGATTCACTCTGTGTCTGACCCCGGGAATTTGTGATGGGACGATGTGGAGGGAGATTCAATCTGTGTCTGACCACGGCAATGTGTGATGGGATGGTGTGGAAGGAGATTCACTCTGTTTCTGACCCCGGCAATGTGTGATGGGACGGTTTGTATCGAGGTTCACTCAGTGTCTAACCCAGGTCTTTTGTGATGGGACGGTGTGGAGGGAGATTCACTCTGTGTCTGACACCGGCAGTTTGTGATGGGACGGTGTGGATGGAGATTCACTCTGTGTCTCACCCCGGGAGTGTGTGATGGGACGGTGTGGAGGGAGGTTCACTCTGTGTCTGACCCCGGGAATTTGTGATGGGACGGTGTGGAGGGAGATTCAATCTGTGTCTGACCACGGCAATGTGTGATGGGACGGTTTGTATCGAGGTTCACTCAGTGTCTAACCCAGGTCTTTTGTGATGGGACGGTGTGGAGGGTGATTCACTCTGTGTCTGACACCGGGAGTTTGTGATGGGACGGTGTGGATGGAGATTCACTCTGTGTCTGACCCCGGGAGGGTGTGATGGGACGGTGTGGAGGGAGATTCACTCTGTGTCTGACCCCGGGAGGGTGTGATGGGACGGTGTGGAGGGAGATTCACTCTGTGTCTGACCCAGGAAGTGTCTGTTTGGACGGTGCGTAGGGGGATACACTTAGTGTATGACCCCAGGAGTGAGTGTTGGGACGATGAGGAGGGAGTTTCACTCTGTGTCTGACCCCGGGACAGTGTGATGGGACGGTTTTGATGGAGGTTCACTCTGTGTCTGACCCCCGGGAGTGTGTGATGGGACGGTGAAGAGGGAGATTCACTCTGTGTCTGACTCCGGACTTTTGTGATGGGACGGTGAGGAGGGAGATTCACTCTGTGTCTGATCCCGGAAGTTTGTGATGGGACGGTGTGGATGGAGATTCTCTCTGTGTCTGACCCCGGGAACGTGTGATGAGACGGTTTGGATGCAGATTCACTCTGTGTCTTACCCCGGGAGTTTGTCATGGAAAGGTGTGGATGCAGATTCACTCTATGTCTGACCCCTGGAATTTTTGATGGGACGGTGTGGAGGGAGATTCACTCCATGTCTGACCCCGGGCTTTTGTGTTGTGACGGTGAGGAAGGAGATTCACTCTGTGTCTGACCCCGGCAATGTGTGATGGGAAGGTTTGTATCGAGGTTCACTCAGTGTCTAACCCAGGTCTTTTGTGATGGGACGGTGTGGAGGGAGATTCAATCTGTGTCTGACCACGGCAATGTGTGATGGGATGGTGTGGAAGGAGATTCTCTCTGTGTCTGACCCCGGGAGTGTGTGATAGGACGGTGAGGAGGGAGATTCAGTCTGTGTCTGACCCCGGGAACGTGTGATGGGACGGTTTGGATGCAGATTCACTCTGTGTCTGACCCCGGGAGTGTGTGATGGGACCGTGAGGAGGGAGATTTACTCTTTGTCTGACCCCGGGAGTTTCTCATGGAAAGGTGTGGATGCAGATTCACTCTATGTCTGACCCCTGGAATTTTTGATGGGACGGTGTGGAGGGAGATTCACTCTGTGTCTGATCCCGGAAGTTTGTGATGGGACGGTGTGGATGGAGATTCACTCTATGTCTGACCCCGGGCTTTTGGGTTGGGACGCTGAGGAAGGAGATTCACTCTGTGTCTGACCCCGGAAACGTGTGATGGGACGGTGTGGATGGAGATTCACTCTGTGTCTGACCCCGGGAGTGTGTGATGGGACGGTGCGGAGGGAGGTTCACTCAGTGTCTGACCCCGGGAGTTTAAGATGTGACGGTGTGGATGGAGATTCACTCTGTGTATTACCCCGGGAATGTGTGATGGGACGCTTTGGATGCAGATTCACTCTGTGACTGACCCCGGGCTTTTGTGATGGGACGGTGAAGAGGGAAATTAACTCTGTGTCTGACCCCGGGAACGTGTGATGTGACGGTTTGGATGGAGGTTCACTCTGAGTCTGACCCCGGGTGTGTGTGATGGGACGGTGAAGAGGGATATCCACTCTGTGTCTGACCCCGGGAACGTATCATGGGACGGTGTGGATGGAGATTCACTCTGTGTCTGACCCCGGGAGTGTGTGATGGGACGGTGTGGATGGAGATTCACTCTGTGTCTGACCCCGGGAGTGTGTGATGGGACGGTGTGGAGGGAGATTCACTCTGTGTCTGACCCCGGGAATTTGTGATGGGACGGTGTGGAGGGAGATTCAATCTGTGTCTGACCACGGCAATGTGTGATGGGATGGTGTGGAAGGAGATTCACTCTGTTTCTGACCCCGGCAATGTGTGATGGGACGGTTTGTATCGAGGTTCACTCAGTGTCTAACCCAGGTCTTTTGTGATGGGACGGTGTGGAGGGTGATTCACTCTGTGTCTGACACCGGGAGTTTGTGATGGGACGGTGTGGATGGAGATTCACTCTGTGTCTGACCCCGGGAGGGTGTGATGGGACGGTGTGGAGGGAGATTCACTCTGTGTCTGACCCAGGAAGTGTCTGTTTGGACGGTTCGTAGGGGGATACACTTAGTGTATGACCCCGGGAGTGAGTGTTGGGACGATGAGGAGGGAGTTTCACTCTGTGTCTGACCCCGGGACAGTGTGATGGGATGTGAGGGTACAGGTTCAGGGCATATTTGTGTGGAGTTCTGCATTGGTACGTTCCAGTGAGACAGGGAGGTTTTGGAGGGGTACAGTTTCAGGGTATATTTGTTTGGAGTTCTGCGTTGGTACGTCCCTGTGTGACTGGGAGGTTATGGAGGGGTACACGTTCAGGGCATATTTGTGTGGAGTTCTGCAGTGGGACGTTCCAGTGAGACAGGGAGGTTATGGACGGGTACAGGTTCAGGGCATATTTGTGTGGAATTCTGCATTGGTACGTTCCAGTGAGACAGGGAGGTTATGGAGGGTACAGGTTCAGGGCATATTTGTGTGGAGTTCTGCATTGGTACGTTCCAGTGAGACAGGGAGGTTATAGAGGGGTACAGGTTCAGGGTATATTTGTGTGGAGTACTGCGTTGGTACGTTCCAGTGTGACTGGGAGGTTATGGAGGGGTACAGGTTCAGGGCATATTTGTCTGGAGTTCTGCATTGGTACGTTCCAGTGAGACAGGGAGGTTATGGATGTACAGGTTCAGGGCATATTTGAGTGGAGTTCTGCATTGGTAATTTCCAGTGGGAATGGGAGGTTATGGAGGGTACCGGTACATGGCATATTTGTGTGGAATTCTGCAGTGGGACGTTCCAGCGAGACAGGGAGTTTATGGACGTGTACAGGTTCAGGGCATATTTGTGTGGAATTTTGCATTGGTACGTTCCAGTGAGACAGGGAGGTTTTGGAGGGGTACAGGTTCAGGGCATTTCTGTGTGGAATTCTGCATTGGTACGTTCCAGTGAGACAGGGAGGTTATGGAGGGTACAGGTTCAGGGCATATTTGTGTGGAGTTCTGCATTGGTACGTTCCAGTGAGACAGGGAGCTTTTGGAGTGGTACAGGTTCAGGGTATATTTGTTTGGAGATCTGCGTTGGTACGTTCCTGTGTGACTGGGAGGTTATGGAGGGGTACAGGTTCAGGGTATATTTATGTGGAGTTCTGCGTTGGTCAGTTCCAGTATGACTGGGAGGTTATGGAGGGGTACAGGTTCCGGGCTTATTTGTATGGATTTCTGCATTGGTACGTTCCAGTGAGAAAGGGAGGTTATGGAGCGGTACAGGTTCAGGGCATATTTGTGTGGAGTTCTGCATTGGTACGTTCGAGTGAGACAGGGAGGTTATGGATGTGTACAGGTTCAGGGCATATTTGTGTGGAGTTCTGCATTGGTACGTTCCAGTGAGACAGGGTGGTTTTGGAGGGGTACAGGATCAGGGCATTTTTGTGTGGAATTCTGCATTGGTACGTTCCAGTGAGACAGGGAGGTTATGGAGGGTACAGGTTCAGGACATATTTGTGTGGAGTTCTGCATTGGTACGTTCCAGTGAGACAGGGAGGTTTTGGAGGGGTACAGGTTCAGGGTATATTTGTTTGGAGTTCTGCGTTGGTACGCTCCTGTGTGACTGGGAGGTTATGGAGGGGTACAGGTTCAGGGTATATTTATGTGGAGTTCTGCGTTGGTCCGTTCCAGTATGACTGGGAGGTTATGGAGGGGTACAGGTTCAGGGCGTATTTGTATGGAGTTCTGCATTGGTACGTTCCAGTGAGAAAGGGAGGATATGGAGCGGTACAGGTTCGGGGCAAATTAGTGTGGAGTTCTGCATTGGTACGTTCCAGTGAGACAGGGAGGTTATGGAGGGTACAAGTTCAGGGCATATTTGTGTGGAGTTCTGCTTTGGTACGTTCCAGTGAGACAGGGAGTTTATGGATGTGTACAGGTTCAGGGCATATTTGTGTGGAGTTCTGCATTGGCACTTTCCAGTGGGACTGGGAGGATATGGACGTGTACAGGTTCAGGGCATATTTGTGTGGAATTCTGCATTGGTACGTCCAGTGAGACAGGGAGGTTTTGGAGGGGTACAGGTTCAGGGCATTTTTGTGTGGAATTCTGCATTGGTACGTTCCAGTGAGACAGGGAGGTTATGGAGGGTACAGGTTCAGGGCATATTTGTGTGGAGTTCTGCAGTGGGACGTTCCAGTGAGACAGGGAGGTTATGGACGGGTACAGGTTCAGGGCACATTTGTGTGGAGTTCTGCATTGGTACGTTCCAGTGAGACAGGGAGGTTATGGAGGGGTACAGGTTCAGGGCATATTTGTGTGGAGTTCCGCATTGGTACGTTCCTGTGAGACAGGGAGGTTATGGAGGGGTACAGGTTCAGGGTAAATTTGAGTGTAGTTCTGCATTGGCAATTTCCAGTGAGACAGGGAGTTTATGGAGGTGTACAGGTTCAGGGCAAATTTGTGTGGAGTTCTGCATTGGTACATTCCAGTGAGACAAGGAGGTTATGGACGGGTACAGGTTCAGGGCACATTTGTGTGGACTTCTGCAATGGTACGTTCCAGTGAGACCGGGAGGTTACGGAGGGTACAGGTTCAGGGCATATTTGTGTGGAGTTCTGCATTGGTAAGTTCCAGTGAGACAGGGAGGTTATGGAGGGGTACAGGTTCAGGGCAAATTTGTGTGGAGTTCTGAATTGGTACGTTCCAGTGAGACAGGGAGGTTATGGAGGGGTACAGGTTCAGGGCATATTTGTGTGGAGTTCTGCATTGGTACGTTCCTGTGAGACAGGGAGGTTATGGAGGGGTACAGGTTCAGGGCATATTTGTGTGGAGTTCTGCATTGGTACGTTCCAGTGAGACAGGGAGGTTACAGAGGGTACAGGTTCAGGGCAAATTTGAGTGTAGTTCTGCATTGGCAATTTCCAGTGAGACAGGGAGTTTATGGAGGTGTACAGGTTCAGGGCAAATTTGTGTGGAGTTCTGCATTGGTACATTCCAGTGAGACAGGGAGGTTATGGAGGGTACAAGTTCAGGGCATATTTGTCTGGAGTTCTGCATTGGTACTTTCCAGTGGGAATGGGAGGTTATGGAGGGTACCGGTACATGGCATATTTGTGTGGAATTCTGCAGTGGGACGTTCCAGTGAGACAGGGAGTTTATGGACGTGTACAGGTTCAGGGCATATTTGTGTGGAATTTTGCATTGGTACGTTCCAGTGAGACAGGGAGGTTTTGGAGGGGTACAGGTTCAGGGCATTTTTGTGTGGAATTCTGCATTGGTACGTTCCAGTGAGACAGGGAGTTTATGGAGGGTACAGGTTCAGGGCATATTTGTGTGGAGTTCTGCATTGGTACGTTCCAGTGAGACAGGGAGGTTTTGGAGTGGTACAGGTTCAGGGTATATTTGTTTGGAGTTCTGCGTTGGTACGTTCCTGTGTGACTGGGAGGTTATTGAGGGGTACAGGTTCAGGGTATATTTATGTGGAGTTCTGCGTTGGTCAGTTCCAGTATGACTGCGAGGTTATGGAGGGGTACAGGTTCAGGGCGTATTTGTATGTATTTCTGCATTGGTACGTTCCAGTGAGAAAGGGAGGTTATGGAGCGGTACAGGTTCAGGGCAAATTAGTGTGGAGTTCTGCATTGGTACGTTCCAGTGAGACAGGGAGGTTATGGAGGGTACAAGTTCAGGGCATATTTGTGTGGAGTTCTGCATTGGTACGTTCCAGTGAGACAGGGAGGTTATGGACGTGTACATGTTCAGGGCATATTTGTGTGCTGTTCTGCATTGGTACTTTCCAGTGGGACTGGGAGGTTATGGAGGGGACCGGTACATGGCATATTTGTGTGGAATTCTGCAGTGGGACGTTCCAGTGAGACAGGGAGGTTATGGACGGGTACAGGTTCAGGGCACATTTGTGTGGAGTTCTGCATTGGTACGTTCCAGTGAGACAGGGAGGTTATGGAGGGGTACAGGTTCAGGGCATATTATTGTGGAGTTCCGCATTGGTACGTTCCTGTGAGACAGGGAGGTTATGGAGGGGTACAGATTCAGGGCAAATTTGAGTGTAGTTCTGCATTGGCAATTTCCAGTGAGACAGGGAGTTTATGGAGGTGTATAGGTTCAGGGCAAATTAGTGTGGAGTTCTGCATTGGTACATTCCAGTGAGACAAGGAGGTTATGGACGGGTACTGGTTCAGGGCACATTTGTGAGGACTTTTGCAATGGTACGTTCCAGTGAGACCGGGAGGTTACGGAGGGGTACAGGTTCAGGGCATATTTGTGTGGAGTTCTGCATTGGTGCGTTCCAGTGAGACAGGGAGGTTATGGAGGGGTACAGGTTCAGGGCAAATTTGTGTGGAGTTCTGAATTGGTACGTTCCAGTGAGACAGGGACGTTATGGAGGGGTACAGGTTCAGGGCATATTTGTGTGGAGTTCTGCATTGGTACGTTCCTGTGAGACAGGGAGGATATGGAGGGGTACAGGTTCAGGGCATATTTGTGTGGAGTTCTGCATTGGTACGTTCCAGTGAGACAGGGAGGTTACGGAGGGTACAGGTTCAGGGCAAATTTGTGTGGAGTTCTGCATTGGTACGTTCCAGTGAGACAGGGAGGTTATGGAGGGTACAGGTTCAGGGCATATTTGTGTTGAGTACTGCGTTGGTACGTTCCAGTGTGACTGGGAGGTTATGGAGGGGTACAGGTTCAGGGCATATTTGTTTGGAGTTCTGCATTGGTACGTTCCAGTTAGACAGGGAAGTTATGGAGGGTACAGGTTCAGGGCATATTTGTGTGGTGTTCTGCAGTGGGACGTTACAGTGAGACATGAGTTTATGGACGGGTACAGGTTCAGGGCACATTTGTGTGGACTTCTGCATTGGTACGTTCCAGTGAGACCGGGAGGTTATGGAGGGGTACAGGTTCAGGGCATATTTGTGTGGAGTTCTGCATTGGTACGTTCCTGTGAGACAGGGAGGTTATGGAGGGGTACAGGTTCAGGGCATATTTGCATGGAGTTCTGCATTGGTACGTTCCAGTGAGACAGGGAGGTTACGGAGGGTACAGGTTCAGGGCAAATTTGAGTGTAGTTCTGCATTGGCAATTTCCAGTGAGACAGGGAGTTTATGGAGGTGTACAGGTTCAGGGCAAATTTGTGTGGAGTTCTGCATTGGTACATTCCAGTGAGACAAGTAGGTTCTGGGTGGGTACAGGTTCAAGGCATATTTGTGTGGAATTCTGCATTGGTACGTTCCAGTGAGACAGGGATGTTATGGAGGGTACAGGTTCAGGGCATATTTGTGTGGAGTTCTGCATTGGTACGTTCCAGTGAGACAGGGAGGTTATAGAGGGGTACAGGTTCAGGGTATATTTGTGTGGAGTACTGCGTTGGTACGTTCCAGTGTGACTGGGAGGTTATGGAGGGGTACAGGTTCAGGGCATATTTGTTTGGAGTTCTGCATTGGTACGTTCCAGTTAGACAGGGAAGTTATGGAGTGTGCAGGTTCAGGGCATATTTGTGTGGAGTTCTGCAGTGGGACGTTCCAGTGAGACATGAGGTTATGGACGGGTACAGGTTCAGGGCACATTTGTGTGGACTTCTGCATTGGTACGTTCCAGTGAGACCGGGAGGTTATGGAGGGGTACAGGTTCAGGGCATATTTGTGTGGAGTTCTGCATTGGTACGTTCCAGTGAGACAGGGAGGTTACGGAGGGTACAGGTTCAGGGCAAATTTGAGTGTAGTTCTGCATTGGCAATTTCCAGTGAGACAGGGATTTTATGGAGGTGTACAGGTTCAGGGCAAATTTGTGTGGAGTTCTGCATTGGTACATTCCAGTGAGACAAGGAGGTTCTGGGTGGGTACAGGTTCAAGGCATATTTGTGTGGAATTCTGCATTGGTACGTTCCAGTGAGACAGGGAGGTTATGGAGGGTACAGGTTCAGGGCATATTTGTGTGGAGTTCTGCATTGGTACGTTCCAGTGAGACAGGGAGGTTATAGAGGGGTACAGGTTCAGGGTATATTTGTGTGGAGTACTGCGTTGGTACGTTCCAGTGTGACTGGGAGGTTATGGAGGGGTACAGGTTCAGGGCATATTTGTCTGGAGTTCTGCATTGGTACGTTCCAGTGAGACAGGGAGGTTATGGATGTACAGGTTCAGGGCATATTTGAGTGGAGTTCTGCATTGGTAATTTCCAGTGGGAATGGGAGGTTATGGAGGGTACCGGTACATGGCATATTTGTGTGGAATTCTGCAGTGGGACGTTCCAGCGAGACAGGGAGTTTATGGTCGTGTACAGGTTCAGGGCATATTTGTGTGGAATTTTGCATTGGTACGTTCCAGTGAGACAGGGAGGTTTTGGAGGGGTACAGGTTCAGGGCATTTTTGTGTGGAATTCTGCATTGGTACGTTCCAGTGAGACAGGGAGGTTATGGAGGGTACAGGTTCAGGGCATATTTGTGTGGAGTTCTGCATTGGTACGTTCCAGTGAGACAGGGAGCTTTTGGAGTGGTACAGGTTCAGGGTATATTTGTTTGGAGATCTGCGTTGGTACGTTCCTGTGTGACTGGGAGGTTATGGAGGGGTACAGGTTCAGGGTATATTTATGTGGAGTTCTGCGTTGGTCAGTTCCAGTATGACTGGGAGGTTATGGAGGGCTACAGGTTCAGGGCTTATTTGTATGGATTTCTGCATTGGTACGTTCCAGTGAGAAAGGGAGGTTATGGAGCGGTACAGGTTCAGGGCAAATTAGTGTGGAGTTCTGCATTGTTACGTTCCAGTGAGACAGGGAGGTTATGGAGGGTACAAGTTCAGGGCATATTTGTGTGGAGTTCTGCATTGGTACGTTCGAGTGAGACAGGGAGGTTATGGATGTGTACAGGTTCAGGGCATATTTGTGTGGAGTTCTGCATTGGTACGTTCCAGTGAGACAGGGTGGTTTTGGAGGGGTACAGGATCAGGGCATTTTTGTGTGGAATTCTGCATTGGTACGTTCCAGTGAGACAGGGAGGTTATGGAGGGTACAGGTTCAGGACATATTTGTGTGGAGTTCTGCATTGGTACGTTCCAGTGAGACAGGGAGGTTTTGGAGGGGTACAGGTTCAGGGTATATTTGTTTGGAGTTCTGCGTTGGTACGCTCCTGTGTGACTAGGAGGTTATGGAGGGGTACAGGTTCAGGGTATATTTATGTGGAGTTCTGCGTTGGTCCGTTCCAGTATGACTGGGAGGTTATGGAGGGGTACAGGTTCAGGGCGTATTTGTATGGAGTTCTGCATTGGTACGTTCCAGTGAGAAAGGGAGGATATGGAGCGGTACAGGTTCGGGGCAAATTAGTGTGGAGTTCTGCATTGGTACGTTCCAGTGAGACAGGGAGGTTATGGAGGGTACAAGTTCAGGGCATATTTGTGTGGAGTTCTGCTTTGGTACGTTCCAGTGAGACAGGGAGGTTATGGATGTGTACAGGTTCAGGGCATATTTGTGTGGAGTTCTGCATTGGTACTTTCCAGTGGGACTGGGAGGATATGGAGGGTACCGGTACATGGCATATTTGTGTGGAATTCTGCAGTGGGACGTTCCAGTGAGACAGGGAGTTTATGGACGTGTACAGGTTCAGGGCATATTTGTGTGGAATTCTGCATTGGTACGTCCAGTGAGACAGGGAGGTTTTGGAGGGGTACAGGTTCAGGGCATTTTTGTGTGGATTTCTGCATTGGTACGTTCCAGTGAGACAGGGAGGTTATGGAGGGTACAGGTTCAGGGCATATTTGTGTGGAGTTCTGCAGTGGGACGTTCCAGTGAGACAGGGAGGTTATGGACGGGTACAGGTTCAGGGCACATTTGTGTGGAGTTCTGCATTGGTACGTTCCAGTGAGACAGGGAGGTTATGGAGGGGTACAGGTTCAGGGCATATTTGTGTGGAGTTCCGCATTGGTACGTTCCTGTGAGACAGGGAGGTTATGGAGGGGTACAGGTTCAGGGCAAATTTGAGTGTAGTTCTGCATTGGCAATTTCCAGTGAGACAGGGAGTTTATGGAGGTGTACAGGTTCAGGGCAAATTTGTGTGGAGTTCTGCATTGGTACATTCCAGTGAGACAAGGAGGTTATGGACGGGTACAGGTTCAGGGCACATTTGTGTGGACTTCTGCAATGGTACGTTCCAGTGAGACCGGGAGGTTACGGAGGGGTACAGGTTCAGGGCATATTTGTGTGGAGTTCTGCATTGGTAAGTTCCAGTGAGACAGGGAGGTTATGGAGGGGTACAGGTTCAGGGCAAATTTGTGTGGAGTTCTGAATTGGTACGTTCCAGTGAGACAGGGAGGTTATGGAGGGGTACAGGTTCAGGGCATATTTGTGTGGAGTTCTGCATTGGTACGTTCCTGTGAGACAGGGAGGTTATGGAGGGGTACAGGTTCAGGGCATATTTGTGTGGAGTTCTGCATTGGTACGTTCCAGTGAGACAGGGAGGTTACAGAGGGTACAGGTTCAGGGCAAATTTGAGTGTAGTTCTGCATTGGCAATTTCCAGTGAGACAAGGAGGTTCTGGGTGGGTACAGGTTCAGGGCATATTTGTGCGGAATTCTGCATTGGTACGTTCCAGTGAGAGAGGAAGGTTATGGAGGGTACTGGTTCAGGGCATATTTGTGTGGAGTTCTGCATTGGTACGTTCCAGTGAGACAGGGAGGTTATAGAGGGGTACAGGTTCAGGGTATATTTGTGTGGAGTACTGCGTTGGTACGTTCCAGTGTGACTGGGAGGTTATGGAGGGTACAGGTTCAGGGCATATTTGTGTGGACTTCTGCATTGGTACGTTCCAGTGAGACCGGGAGGTTATGGAGGGGTACAGGTTCAGGGCATATTTGTGTGGAGTTCTGCATTGGTACGTTCCAGTGAGACAGGGAGGTTAATGAGGGCTACAGGTTCAGGGCAAATTAGTGTGGAGTTCTGCATTGGTACGTTCCAGTGAGACAGGGAGGTTATGGAGGGTACAAGTTCAGGGCATATTTGTCTGGAGTTCTGCATTGGTACTTTCCAGTGGGAATGGGAGGTTATGGAGGGTACCGGTACTTGGCATATTTGTGTGGAATTCTGCAGTGGGACGTTCCAGTGAGACAGGGAGTTTATGGACGTGTACAGGTTCAGGGCATATTTGTGTGGAATTTTGCATTGGTACGTTCCAGTGAGACAGGGAGGTTTTGGAGGGGTACAGGTTCAGGGCATTTTTGTGTGGAATTCTGCATTGGTACGTTCCAGTGAGACAGGGAGGTTATGGAGGGTACAGGTTCAGGGCATATTTGTGTGGAGTTCTGCATTGGTACGTTCCAGTGAGACAGGGAGGTTTTGGAGTGGTACAGGTTCAGGGTATATTTGTTTGGAGTTCTGCGCTGGTACGTTCCTGTGTGACTGGGAGGTTATGGAGGGGTACAGGTTCAGGGTATATTTATGTGGAGTTCTGCGTTGGTCAGTTCCAGTATGACTGCGAGGTTATGGAGGGGTACAGGTTCCGGGCTTATTTGTATGGATTTCTGCATTGGTACGTTCCAGTGAGAAAGGGAGTTTATGGAGCGGTACAGGTTCAGGGCAAATTAGTGTGGAGTTCTGCATTGGTACGTTCCAGTGAGACAGGGAGGTTATGGAGGGTACAAGTTCAGGGCATATTTGTGTGGAGTTCTGCATTGGTACGTTCCAGTGAGACAGGGATTTTATGGACGTGTACAGGTTCAGGGCATATTTGTGTGGAATTCAGCATTGGTACGTCCAGTGAGACAGGGAGGTTTCGGAGGGGTACAGATTCAGGGCATTTTTGTGTGGAATTCTGCATTGGTACGTTCCAGTGAGACAGGGAGGTTATGGAGGGTACAGGTTCAGGGCATATTTGTGTGGAGTTCTGCATTGGTACGTTCCAGTGAGACAGGGAGGTTTTGGAGGGGTACAGTTTCAGGGTATATTTGTTTGGAGTTCTGCGTTGGTACGTTCCTGTGTGACTGGGAGGTTATGGAGGGGTACACGTTCAGGGCATATTTGTGTGGAGTTCTGCAGTGGGACGTTCCAGTGAGACAGGGAGGTTATGGACGGGTACAGGTTCAGGGCATATTTGTGTGGAATTCTGCATTGGTACGTTCCAGTGAGACAGGGAGGTTATGGAGGGTACAGGTTCAGGGCATATTTGTGTGGAGTTCTGCATTGGTACGTTCCAGTGAGACAGGGAGGTTATAGAGGGGTACAGGTTCAGGGTATATTTGTGTGGAGTACTGCGTTGGTACGTTCCAGTGTGACTGGGAGGTTATGGAGGGGTACAGGTTCAGGGCATATTTGTTTGGAGTTCTGCATTGGTACGTTCCAGTTAGACAGGGAGGTTATGGATGTACAGGTTCAGGGCATTTTTGAGTGGAGTTCTGCATTGGTACTTTCCAGTGGGAATGGGAGGTTAGGGAGGGTACCGGTACATGGCATATTTGTGTGGAATTCTGCAGTGGGACGTTCCAGTGAGACAGGGAGTTTATGGACGTGTACAGGTTCAGGGCATATTTGTGTGGAATTCTGCATTGGTACGTTCCAGTGAGACAGGGAGGTTTTGGAGGGGTACAGGTTCAGGGCATTTTTGTGTGGAATTCTGCATTGGTACGTTCCAGTGAGACAGGGAGGTTATGGAGGGTACAGGTTCAGGGCATATTTGTGTGGAGTTCTGCATTGGTACGTTCCAGTGAGACAGGGAGGTTTTGGAGTGGTACAGGTTCAGGGTATATTTGTTTGGAGTTCTGCGTTGGTACGTTCCTGTGTGACTGGGAGGTTATTGAGGGGTACAGGTTCAGGGTATATTTATGTGGAGTTCTGCGTTGGTCAGTTCCAGTATGACTGCGAGGTTATGGAGGGGTACAGGTTCAGGGCGTATTTGTATGTATTTCTGCATTGGTACGTTCCAGTGAGAAAGGGAGGTTATGGAGCGGTACAGGTTCAGGGCAAATTAGTGTGGAGTTCTGCATTGGTACGTTCCTGTGAGACAGGGAGGTTATGGAGGGTACAAGTTCAGGGCATATTTGTGTGGAGTTCTGCATTGGTACGTTCCAGTGAGACAGGGAGGTTATGGACGTGTACATGTTCAGGGCATATTTGTGTGCTGTTCTGCATTGGTACTTTCCAGTGGGACTGGGAGGTTATGGAGGGTACCGGTACATGGCATATTTGTGTGGAATTCTGCAGTGGGACGTTCCAGTGAGACAGGGAGGTTATGGACGGGTACAGGTTCAGGGCACATTTGTGTGGAGTTCTGCATTGGTACGTTCCAGTGAGACAGGGAGGTTATGGAGGGGTACAGGTTCAGGGCATATTTGTGTGGAGTTCCGCATTGGTACGTTCCTGTGAGACAGGGAGGTTATGGAGGGGTACAGATTCAGGGCAAATTTGAGTGTAGTTCTGCATTGGCAATTTCCAGTGAGACAGGGAGTTTATGGAGGTGTACAGGTTCAGGGCAAATTTGTGTGGAGTTCTGCATTGGTACATTCCAGTGAGACAAGGAGGTTATGGACGGGTACAGGTTCAGGGCACATTTGTGAGGACTTTTGCAATGGTACTTTCCAGTGAGACCGGGAGGTTACGGAGGGGTACAGGTTCAGGGCATATTTGTGTGGAGTTCTGCATTGGTACGTTCCAGTGAGACAGGGAGGTTATGGAGGGGTACAGGTTCAGGGCAAATTTGTGTGGAGTTCTGAATTGGTACGTTCCAGTGAGACAGGGACGTTATGGAGGGGTACAGGTTCAGGGCATATTTGTGTGGAGTTCTGCATTGGTACGTTCCTGTGAGACAGGGAGGATATGGAGGGGTACAGGTTCAGGGCATATTTGTGTGGAGTTCTGCATTGGTACGTTCCAGTGAGACAGGGAGGTTACGGAGGGTACAGGTTCAGGGCAAATTTGTGTGGAGTTCTGCATTGGTACGTTCCAGTGAGACAGGGAGGTTATGGAGGGTACAGGTTCAGGGCATATTTGTGTTGAGTACTGCGTTGGTACGTTCCAGTGTGACTGGGAGGTTATGGAGGGGTACAGGTTCAGGGCATATTTGTTTGGAGTTCTGCATTGGTACGTTCCAGTTAGACAGGGAAGTTATGGAGGGTACAGGTTCAGGGCATATTTGTGTGGAGTTCTGCAGTGGGACGTTACAGTGAGACATGAGTTTATGGACGGGTACAGGTTCAGGGCACATTTGTGTGGACTTCTGCATTGGTACGTTCCAGTGAGACCGGGAGGTTATGGAGGGGTACAGGTTCAGGGCATATTTGTGTGGAGTTCTGCATTGGTACGTTCCTGTGAGACAGGGAGGTTATGGAGGGGTACAGGTTCAGGGCATATTTGCATGGAGTTCTGCATTGGTACGTTCCAGTGAGACAGGGAGGTTACGGAGGGTACAGGTTCAGGGCAAATTTGAGTGTAGTTCTGCATTGGCAATTTCCAGTGAGACAGGGAGTTTATGGAGGTGTACAGGTTCAGGGCAAATTTGTGTGGAGTTCTGCATTGGTACATTCCAGTGAGACAAGTAGGTTCTGGGTGGGTACAGGTTCAAGGCATATTTGTGTGGAATTCTGCATTGGTACGTTCCAGTGAGACAGGGATGTTATGGAGGGTACAGGTTCAGGGCATATTTGTGTGGAGTTCTGCATTGGTACGTTCCAGTGAGACAGGGAGGTTATAGAGGGGTACAGGTTCAGGGTATATTTGTGTGCAGTACTGCGTTGGTACGTTCCAGTGTGACTGGGAGGTTATGGAGGGGTACAGGTTCAGGGCATATTTGTTTGGAGTTCTGCATTGGTACGTTCCAGTTAGACAGGGAAGTTATGGAGGGTACAGATTCAGGGCATATTTGTGTGGAGTTCTGCAGTGGGACGTTCCAGTGAGACATGAGGTTATGGACGGGTACAGGTTCAGGGCACATTTGTGTGGACTTCTGCATTGGTACGTTCCAGTGAGACCGGGAGGTTATGTAGGGGTACAGGTTCAGGGCATATTTGTGTGGAGTTCTGCATTGGTACGTTCCAGTGAGACAGGGAGTTTATAGAGGGGTACAGGTTCAGGGTATATTTGTGTGGAGTACTGCGTTGGTACGTTCCAGTGTGACTGGGAGGTTATGGAGGGGTACAGGTTCAGGGCATATTTGTTTGGAGTTCTGCATTGGTACGTTCCAGTTAGACAGGGAAGTTATGGAGGGTACAGGTTCAGGGCATATTTGTGTGGAGTTCTGCAGTGGGACGTTCCAGTGAGACATGAGGTTATGGACGGGTACAGGTTCAGGGCACATTTGTGTGGACTTCTGCATTGGTACGTTCCAGTGAGACCGGGAGGTTATGGAGGGGTACAGGTTCAGGGCATATTTGTGTGGAGTTCTGCATTGGTACGTTCCAGTGAGACAGGGAGGTTACGGAGGGTACAGGTTCAGGGCAAATTTGAGTGTAGTTCTGCATTGGCAATTTCCAGTGAGACAGGGATTTTATGGAGGTGTACAGGTTCAGGGCAAATTTGTGTGGAGTTCTGCATTGGTACATTCCAGTGAGACAAGGAGGTTCTGGGTGGGTACAGGTTCAAGGCATATTTGTGTGGAATTCTGCATTGGTACGTTCCAGTGAGACAGGGAGGTTATGGAGGGTACAGGTTCAGGGCATATTTGTGTGGAGTTCTGCATTGGTACGTTCCAGTGAGACAGGGAGGTTATAGAGGGGTACAGGTTCAGGGTATATTTGTGTGGAGTACTGCGTTGGTACGTTCCAGTGTGACTGGGAGGTTATGGAGGGGTACAGGTTCAGGGCATATTTGTCTGGAGTTCTGCATTGGTACGTTCCAGTGAGACAGGGAGGTTATGGATGTACAGGTTCAGGGCATATTTGAGTGGAGTTCTGCATTGGTAATTTCCAGTGGGAATGGGAGGTTATGGAGGGTACCGGTACATGGCATATTTGTGTGGAATTCTGCAGTGGGACGTTCCAGCGAGACAGGGAGTTTATGGACGTGTACAGGTTCAGGGCATATTTGTGTGGAATTTTGCATTGGTACGTTCCAGTGAGACAGGGAGGTTTTGGAGGGGTACAGGTTCAGGGCATTTTTGTGTGGAATTCTGCATTGGTACGTTCCAGTGAGACAGGGAGGTTATGGAGGGTACAGGTTCAGGGCATATTTGTGTGGAGTTCTGCATTGGTACGTTCCAGTGAGACAGGGAGCTTTTGGAGTGGTACAGGTTCAGGGTATATTTGTTTGGAGTTCTGCGTTGGTACGTTCCTGTGTGACTGGGAGGTTATGGAGGGGTACAGGTTCAGGGTATATTTATGTGGAGTTCTGCGTTGGTCAGTTCCAGTATGACTGGGAGGTTATGGAGGGGTACAGGTTCCGGGCTTATTTGTATGGATTTCTGCATTGGTACGTTCCAGTAAGAAAGGGAGGTTATGGAGCGGTACAGGTTCAGGGCAAATTAGTGTGGAGTTCTGCATTGTTACGTTCCAGTGAGACAGGGAGGTTATGGAGGGTACAAGTTCAGGGCATATTTGTGTGGAGTTCTGCATTGGTACGTTCGAGTGAGACAGGGAGGTTATGGATGTGTACAGGTTCAGGGCATATTTGTGTGGAGTTCTGCATTGGTACTTTCCAGTGGGACTGGGAGGTTATGGAGGGTACCGGTACATGGCATATTTGTGTGGAATTCTGCAGTGGGACGTTCCAGTGAGACAGGGAGTTTATGGACGTGTACAGGTACAGGGCATATTTGTGTGGAATTCTGCATTGGTACGTCCAGTGAGACAGGGAGGTTTTGGAGGGGTACAGGTTCAGGGCATTTTTGTGTGGAATTCTGCATTGGTACGTTCCAGTGAGACAGGGAGGTTATGGACGGGTACAGGTTCAGGGCACATTTGTGTGGACTTCTGCAATGGTACGTTCCAGTGAGACCGGGAGGTTACGGAGGGGTACAGGTTCAGGGCATATTTGTGTGGAGTTCTGTATTGGTACGTTCCAGTGAGACAGGGAGGTTATGGAGGGGTACAGGTTCAGGGCAAATTTGTGTGGAGTTCTGAATTGGTACGTTCCAGTGAGACAGGGAGGTTACGGAGGGTACAGGTTCAGGGCAAATTTGAGTGTAGTTCTGCATTGGCAATTTCCACTGAGACAGGGAGTTTATGGAGGTGTACAGGTTCAGGGCAAATTGGTGTGGAGTTCTGCATTGGTACATTCCAGTGAGAGAAGGAGGTTCTGGGTGGGTACAGGTTCAGGGCATATTTGTGTCGAATTCTGCATTGGTACGTTCCAGTGAGACAGGGAGGTTATGGTGGGTACAGGTTCAGGGCATATTTGTGTGGAGTTCTGCATTGGTACGTTCCAGTGAGACAGGGAGGTTATAGAGGGGTACAGGTTCAGGGTATATTTGTGTGGAGTACTGCGTTGGTACGTTCCAGTGTGACTGGGAGGTTATGGAGGGGTACAGGTTCAGGGCATATTTGTTTGGAGTTCTGCATTGGTACGTTCCAGTTAGACAGGGAAGTTATGTAGGGTACAGGTTCAGGGCATATTTGTGTGGAGTTCTGCAGTGGGACGTTCCAGTGAGACATGAGGTTATGGACGGGTACAGGTTCAGGGCACATTTGTGTGGACTTCTGCATTGGTACGTTCCAGTGAGACCGGGAGGTTATGGAGGGGTACAGGTTCAGGGCATATTTGTGTGGAGTTCTGCATTGGTACGTTCCAGTGAGACAGGGAGGTTATGGAGGGCTACAGGTTCAGGGCAAATTAGTGTGGAGTTCAGCATTGGTACGTTCCAGTGAGACAGGGAGGTTATGGAGGGTACAAGTTCAGGGCATATTTGTCTGGAGTTCTGCATTGGTTCGTTCCAGTGAGACAGGGAGTTTATGGATGTACAGGTTCAGGGCATATTTGAGTGGAGTTCTGCATTGGTACTTTCCAGTGGGAATGGGAGGTTATGGAGGGTACCGGTACATGGCATATTTGTGTGGAATTCTGCAGTGGGACGTTCCAGTGAGACAGGGAGTTTATGGACGTGTACAGGTTCAGGGCATATTTGTGTGGAATTCTGCATTGGTACGTTCCAGTGAGACAGGGAGGTTTTGGAGGGGTAGAGGTTCAGGGCATTTTTGTGTGGAGTTCTGCATTGGTACGTTCCAGTGAGACAGGGAGGTTAATGAGGGCTACAGGTTCAGGGCAAATTAGTGTGGAGTTCTGCATTGTAACGTTCCAGTGAGACAGGGAGGTTATGGAGGGTACAAGTTCAGGGCATATTTGTCTGGAGTTCTGCATTGGTACTTTCCAGTGGGAATGCGAGGTTATGGAGGGTACCGGTACATGGCATATTTGTGTGGAATTCTGCAGTGGGACGTTCCAGTGAGACAGGGAGTTTATGGACGTGTACAGGTTCAGGGCATATTTGTGTGGAATTTTGCATTGGTACGTTCCAGTGAGACAGGGAGGTTTTGGAGGGGTACAGGGTCAGGGCATTTTTGTGTGGAATTCTGCATTGGTACGTTCCAGTGAGACAGGGAGGTTATGGAGGGTACAGGTTCAGGGCATATTTGTGTGGAGTTCTGCATTGGTACGTTCCAGTGAGACAGGGAGGTTTTGGAGTGGTACAGGTTCAGGGTATATTTGTTTGGAGTTCTGCGTTGGTACGTTCCTGTGTGACTGGGAGGTTATGGAGGGGTACAGGTTCAGGGTTTATTTATGTGGAGTTCTGCGTTGGTCAGTTCCAGTATGACCGGGAGGTTATGGAGGGGTACAGGTTCCGGGCTTATTTGTATGGATTTCTGCATTGGTACGTTCCAGTGAGAAAGGGAGTTTATGGAGCGGTACAGGTTCAGGGCAAATTAGTGTGGAGTTCTGCATTGGTACGTTCCAGTGAGACAGGGAGGTTATGGAGGGTACAAGTTCAGGGCATATTTGTGTGGAGTTCTGCATTGGTACGTTCCAGTGAGACAGGGAGGTTATGCATGTGTACAGGTTCAGGGCATATTTGTGTGGAGTTCTGCATTGGTACTTTCCAGTGGGACTGGGAGGTTATGGAGGGTACCGGTACATGGCATATTTGTGTGGAATTCTGCAGTGGGGCGTTCCAGTGAGACAGGGATTTTATGGACGTGTACAGGTTCAGGGCATATTTGTGTGGAATTCAGCATTGGTACGTCCAGTGAGACAGGGAGGTTTCGGAGGGTTACAGATTCAGGGCATTTTTGTGTGGAATTCTGCATTGGTACGTTCCAGTGAGACAGGGAGGTTATGGAGGGTACAGGTTCAGGGCATATTTGTGTGGAGTTCTGCATTGGTACGTTCCAGTGAGACAGGGAGGTTTTGGAGGGGTACAGTTTCAGGGTATATTTGTTTGGAGTTCTGCGTTGGTACGTTCCTGTGTGACTGGGAGGTTATGGAGGGGTACACGTTCAGGGCATATTTGTGTGGAGTTCTGCAGTGGGACGTTCCAGTGAGACAGGGAGGTTATGGACGGGTACAGGTTAAGGGCATATTTGTGTGGAATTCTGCATTGGTACGTTCCAGTGAGACAGGGAGGTTATGGAGGGTACAGGTTCAGGGCATATTTGTGTGGAGTTCTGCATTGGTACGTTCCAGTGAGACAGGGAGGTTATAGAGGGGTACAGGTTCAGGGTATATTTGTGTGGAGTACTGCGTTGGTACGTTCCAGTGTGACTGGGAGGTTATGGAGGGGTACAGGTTCAGGGCATATTTGTTTGGAGTTCTGCATTGGTACGTTCCAGTTAGACAGGGAGGTTATGGATGTACAGGTTCAGGGCATATTTGTCTGGAGTTCTGCATTGGTACTTTCCAGTGGGAATGGGAGTTTATGAAGGGTACCGGTACATGGCATATTTGTGTGGAATTCTGCAGTGGGACGTTCCAGTGAGACAGGGAGTTTATGGACGTGTACAGGTTCAGGGCATATTTGTGTGGAATTTTGCATTGGTACGTTCCAGTGAGACAGGGAGGTTTTGGAGGGGTACAGGTTCAGGGCATTTTTGTGTGGAATTCTGCATTGGTACGTTCCAGTGAGACAGGGAGGTTATGGAGGGTACAGGTTCAGGGCATATTTGTGTGGAGTTCTGCATTGGTACGTTCCAGTGAGACAGGGAGGTTTTGGAGTGATACAGGTTCAGGGTATATTCGTTTGGAGTTCTGCGTTGGTACGTTCCTGTGTGACTGGGAGGTTATGGAGGGGTACAGGTTCAGGGTATATTTATGTGGAGTTCTGCGTTGGTCAGTTCCAGTATGACCGGGAGGTTATGGAGGGGTACAGGTTCCGGGCTTATTTGTATGGATTTCTGCATTGGTACGTTCCAGTGAGAAAGGGAGTTTATGGAGCGGTACAGGTTCAGGGCAAATTAGTGTGGAGTTCTGCATTGGTACGTTCCAGTGAGACAGGGAGGTTATGGAGGGTACAAGTTCAGGGCATATTTGTGTGGAGTTCTGCATTGGTACGTTCCAGTGAGACAGGGAGGTTATGGATGTGTACAGGTTCAGGGCATATTTGTGTGGAGTTCTGCATTGGTACTTTCCAGTGGGACTGGGAGGTTATGGAGGGTACCGGTACATGGCATATTTGTGTGGAATTCTGCAGTGGGACGTTCCAGTGAGACAGGGATTTTATGGACGTGTACAGGTTCAGGGCATATTTGTGTGGAATTCAGCATTGGTACGTCCAGTGAGACAGGGGGGTTTCGGAGGGTTACAGATTCAGGGCATTTTTGTGTGGAATTCTGCATTGGTACGTTCCAGTGAGACAGGGAGGTTATGGAGGGTACAGGTTCAGGGCATATTTGTGTGGAGTTCTGCATTGGTACGTTCCAGTGAGACAGGGAGGTTTTGGAGGGGTACAGTTTCAGGGTATATTTGTTTGGAGTTCTGCGTTGGTACGTTCATGTGTGACTGGGAGGTTATGGAGGGGTACACGTTCAGGGCATATTTGTGTGGAGTTCTGCAGTGGGACGTTCCAGTGAGACAGGGAGGTTATGAACGGGTACAGGTTAAGGGCATATTTGTGTGGAATTCTGCATTGGTACGTTCCAGTGAGACAGGGAGGTTATGGAGGGTACAGGTTCAGGGCATATTTGTGTGGAGTTCTGCATTGGTACGTTCCAGTGAGACAGGGAGGTTATAGAGGGGTACAGGTTCAGGGTATATTTGTGTCGAGTACTGCGTTGGTACGTTCCAGTGTGACTGGGAGGTTTTGGAGGGGTACAGGTTCAGGGCATATTTGTTTGGAGTTCTGCATTGGTACGTTCCAGTTAGACAGGGAGGTTATGGATGTACAGGTTCAGGGCATTTTTGAGTGGAGTTCTGCATTGGTACTTTCCAGTGGGAATGGGAGGTTAGGGAGGGTACCGGTACATGGCATATTTGTGTGGAATTCTGCAGTGGGACGTTCCAGTGAGACAGGGAGTTTATGGACGTGTACAGGTTCAGGGCATATTTGTGTGGAATTCTGCATTGGTACGTTCCAGTGAGACAGGGAGGTTTTGGAGGGGTACAGGTTCAGGGCATTTTTGAGTGGAATTCTGCATTGGTACGTTCCAGTGAGACAGGGAGGTTATGGAGGGTACAGGTTCAGGGCATATTTGTGTGGAGTTCTGCATTGGTACGTTCCAGTGAGACAGGGAGGTTTTGGAGTGGTACAGGTTCAGGGTATATTTGTTTGGAGTTCTGCGTTGGTACGTTCCTGTGTGACTGGGAGGTTATTGAGGGGTACAGGTTCAGGGTATATTTATGTGGAGTTCTGCGTTGGTCAGTTCCAGTATGACTGCGAGGTTATGGAGGGGTACAGGTTCAGGGCGTATTTGTATGGATTTCTGCATTGGTACGTTCCAGTGAGAAAGGGAGGTTATGGAGCGGTACACGTTCAGGGCAAATTAGTGTGGAGTTCTGCATTGGTACGTTCCAGTGAGACAGGGAGGTTATGGAGGGTACAAGTTCAGGGCATATTTGTGTGGAGTTCTGCATTGGTACGTTCCAGTGAGACAGGGAGGTTATGGATGTGTACATGTTCAGGGCATATTTGTGTGCTGTTCTGCATTGGTACTTTCCAGTGGGACTGGGAGGTTATGGAGGGTACCGGTACATGGCATATTTGTGTGGAATTCTGCAGTGGGACGTTCCAGTGAGACAGGGAGGTTATGGACGGGTACAGGTTCAGGGCACATTTGTGTGGAGTTCTGCATTGGTACGTTCCAGTGAGACAGGGAGGTTATGGAGGGGTACAGGTTCAGGGCATATTTGTGTGGAGTTCCGCATTGGTACGTTCCTGTGAGACAGGGAGGTTATGGAGGGGTACAGATTCAGGGCAAATTTGAGTGTAGTTCTGCATTGGCAATTTCCAGTTAGACAGGGAGTTTATGGAGGTGTACAGGTTCAGGGCAAATTTGTGTGGAGTTCTGCATTGGTACATTCCAGTGAGACAAGGAGGTTATGGACGGGTACAGGTTCAGGGCACATTTGTGAGGACTTCTGCAATGGTACGTTCCAGTGAGACCGGGAGGTTAAGGAGGGGTACAGGTTCAGGGCATATTTGTGTGGAGTTCTGCATTGGCAATTTCCAGTTAGACAGGGAGTTTATGGAGGTGTACAGGTTCAGGGCAAATTTGTGTGGAGTTCTGCATTGGTACATTCCAGTGAGACAAGGAGGTTATGGACGGGTACAGGTTCAGGGCACATTTGTGAGGACTTCTGCAATGGTACGTTCCAGTGAGACCGGGAGGTTACGGAGGGGTACAGGTTCAGGGCATATTTGTGTGGAGTTCTGCATTGGTACGTTCCAGTGAGACAGGGAGGTTTTGGAGGGGTACAGGTTCAGGGCATTTTTGTGTGGAGTTCTGCATTGGTACGTTCCAGTGAGACAGGGAGGTTATGGAGGGGTACAGGTTCAGGGCAAATTTGTGTGGAGTTCTGAATTGGTACGTTCCAGTGAGACAGGGAGGTTATGGAGGGGTACAGGTTCAGGGCATATTTGTGTGGAGTTCCGCATTGGTACGTTCCTGTGAGACAGGGAGGTTATGGAGGGGTACAGATTCAGGGCAAATTTGAGTGTAGTTCTGCATTGGCAATTTCCAGTTAGACAGGGAGTTTATGGAGGTGTACAGGTTCAGGGCAAATTTGTGTGGAGTTCTGCATTGGTACATTCCAGTGAGACAAGGAGGTTATGGACGGGTACAGGTTCAGGGCACATTTGTGAGGACTTCTGCAATGGTACGTTCCAGTGAGACCGGGAGGTTAAGGAGGGGTACAGGTTCAGGGCATATTTGTGTGGAGTTCTGCATTGGCAATTTCCAGTTAGACAGGGATTTTATGGAGGTGTACAGGTTCAGGGCAAATTTGTGTGGAGTTCTGCATTGGTACATTCCAGTGAGACAAGGAGGTTATGGACGGGTACAGGTTCAGGGCACATTTGTGAGGACTTCTGCAATGGTACGTTCCAGTGAGACCGGGAGGTTACGGAGGGGTACAGGTTCAGGGCATATTTGTGTGGAGTTCTGCATTGGTACGTTCCAGTGAGACAGGGAGGTTTTGGAGGGGTACAGGTTCAGGGCATTTTTGTGTGGAGTTCTGCATTGGTACGTTCCAGTGAGACAGGGAGGTTATGGAGGGGTACAGGTTCAGGGCAAATTTGTGTGGAGTTCTGAATTGGTACGTTCCAGTGAGACAGGGACGTTATGGAGGGGTACAGGTTCAGGGCATATTTGTGTGGAGTTCTGCATTGGTACGTTCCTGTGAGACAGGGAGGTTATGGAGGGGTACAGGTTCAGGGCATATTTGTGTGGAGTTCTGCATTGGTACGTTCCAGTGAGACAGGGAGGTTACGGAGGGTACAGGTTCAGGGCAAATTTGAGTGTAGTTCTGCATTGGCAATTTCCAGTGAGACAGGGAGTTTATGGAGGTGTACAGGTTCAGGGCAAATTTGTGTGGAGTTCTGCATTGGTACATTCCAGTGAGACAAGGAGGTTCTGGGTGGGTACAGGTTCAGGGCATATTTGTGTGGAATTCTGCATTGGTACGTTCCAGTGAGACAGGGAGGTTATGGAGGGTACAGGTTCAGGGCATATTTGTGTGGAGTTCTGCATTGGTACGTTCCAGTGAGACAGGGAGGTTATAGAGGGGTACAGGTTCAGGGTATATTTGTGTGGAGTACTGCGTTGGTACGTTCCAGTGTGACTGGGAGGTTATGGAGGGGTACAGGTTCAGGGCATATTTGTTTGGAGTTCTGCATTGGTACGTTCCAGTTAGACAGGGAAGTTATGGAGGGTACAGGTTCAGGGCATATTTGTGTGGAGTTCTGCAGTGGGACGTTACAGTGAGACATGAGTTTATGGACGGGTACAGGTTCAGGGCACATTTGTGTGGACTTCTGCATTGGTACGTTCCAGTGAGACAGGGAGGTTATGGAGGGGTACAGGTTCAGGGCATATTTGTGTGGAGTTCTGCATTGGTACGTTCCTGTGAGACAGGGAGGTTATGGAGTGGTACAGGTTCAGGGCATATTTGCATGGAGTTCTGCATTGGTACGTTCCAGTGAGACAGGGAGGTTACGGAGGGTACAGGTTCAGGGCAAATTTGAGTGTAGTTCTGCATTGGCAATTTCCAGTGAGACAGGGAGTTTATGGAGGTGTACAGGTTCAGGGCAAATTTGTGTGGAGTTCTGCATTGGTACATTCCAGTGAGACAAGGAGGTTCTGGGTGGGTACAGGTTCAAGGCATATTTGTGTGGAATTCTGCATTGGTACGTTCCAGTGAGACAGGGAGGTTATAGAGGGGTACAGGTTCAGGGTATATTTGTGTGGAGTACTGCGTTGGTACGTTCCAGTGTGACTGGGAGGTTATAGCGGGGTACAGGTTCAGGGCATATTTGTTTGGAGTTCTGCATTGGTACGTTCCAGTTAGACAGGGAAGTTATGGAGGGTACAGATACAGGGCATATTTGTGTGGAGTTCTGCAGTGGGACGTTCCAGTGAGACATGAGGTTATGGACTGGTACAGGTTCAGGGCACATTTGTGTGGACTTCTGCATTGGTACGTTCCAGTGAGACAGGGAGGTTATGGAGGGTACAAGTTCAGGGCATATTTGTGTGGAGTTCTGCATTGGTACGTTCCAGTGAGACAGGGAGGTTATGCATGTGTACAGGTTCAGGGCATATTTGTGTGGAGTTCTGCATTGGTACTTTCCAGTGGGACTGGGAGGTTATGGAGGGTACCGGTACATGGCATATTTGTGTGGAAATCTGCAGTGGGACGTTCCAGTGAGACAGGGATTTTATGGACGTGTACAGGTTCAGGGCATATTTGTGTGGAATTCAGCATTGGTACGTCCAGTGAGACAGGGAGGTTTCGGAGTGTTACAGATTCAGGGCATTTTTGAGTGGAATTCTGCATTGGTACGTTCCAGTGAGACAGGGAGGTTATGGAGGGTACAGGTTCAGGGCATATTTGTGTGGAGTTCTGCATTGGTACGTTCCAGTGAGACAGGGAGGTTTTGGAGCGGTACAGTTTCAGGGTATATTTGTTTGGAGTTCTGCGTTGGTACGTTCCTGTGTGACTGGGAGGTTATGGAGGGGTACACGTTCAGGGCATATTTGTGTGGAGTTCTGCAGTGGGACGTTCCAGTGAGACAGGGAGGTTATGCATGTGTACAGGTTCAGGGCATATTTGTGTGGAGTTCTGCATTGGTACTTTCCAGTGGGACTGGGAGGTTATGGAGGGTACCGGTACATGGCATATTTGTGTGGAAATCTGCAGTGGGACGTTCCAGTGAGACAGGGATTTTATGGACGTGTACAGGTTCAGGGCATATTTGTGTGGAATTCAGCATTGGTACGTCCAGTGAGACAGGGAGGTTTCGGAGTGTTACAGATTCAGGGCATTTTTGAGTGGAATTCTGCATTGGTACGTTCCAGTGAGACAGGGAGGTTATGGAGGGTACAGGTTCAGGGCATATTTGTGTGGAGTTCTGCATTGGTATGTTCCAGTGAGACAGGGAGGTTATAGAGGGGTACAGGTTCAGGGTATATTTGTGTGGAGTACTGCGTTGGTACGTTCCAGTGTGACTGGGAGGTTATGGAGGGGTACAGGTTCAGGGCATATTTGTTTGGAGTTCTGCATTGGTACGTTCCAGTTAGACAGGGAGGTTATGGATGTACAGGTTCAGGGCATATTTGTCTGGAGTTCTGCATTGGTACTTTCCAGTGGGAATGGGAGGTTATGAAGGGTACCGGTACATGGCATATTTGTGTGGAATTCTGCAGTGGGACGTTCCAGTGAGACAGGGAGTTTATGGACGTGTACAGGTTCAGGGCATATTTGTGTGGAATTTTGCATTGGTACGTTCCAGTGAGACAGGGAGGTTTTGGAGGGGTACAGGTTCAGGGCATTTTTGTGTGGAATTCTGCATTGGTACGTTCCAGTGAGACAGGGAGGTTTTGGAGTGGTACAGGTTCAGGGTATATTTGTTTGGAGTTCTGCGTTGGTACGTTCCTGTGTGACTGGGAGGTTATGGAGGGGTACAGGTTCAGGGTATATTTATTTGGAGTTCTGCGTTTGTCAGTTCCAGTATGACCGGGAGGTTATGGAGGGGTACAGGTTCCGGGCTTATTTGTATGGATTTCTGCATTGGTACGTTCCAGTGAGAAAGGGAGTTTATGGAGCGGTACAGGTTCAGGGCAAATTAGTGTGGAGTTCTGCATTGGTACGTTCCAGTGAGACAGGGAGGTTATGGAGGGTACAAGTTCAGGGCATATTTGTGTGGAGTTCTGCATTGGTTCGTTCCAGTGAGACAGGGAGGTTATGGATGTGTACAGGTTCAGGGCATATTTGTGTGGAGTTCTGCATTGGTACTTTCCAGTGGGACTGGGAGGTTATGGAGGGTACCGGTACATGGCATATTTGTGTGGAATTCTGCAGTGGGACGTTCCAGTGAGACAGGGATTTTATGGACGTGTACAGGTTCAGGGCATATTTGTGTGGAATTCAGCATTGGTACGTCCAGTGAGACAGGGAGGTTTCGGAGGGTTACAGATTCAGGGCATTTTTGTGTGGAATTCTGCATTGGTACGTTCCAGTGAGACAGGGAGGTTATGGAGGGTACAGGTTCAGGGCATATTTGTTTGGAGTTCTGCGTTGGTACGTTCCTGTGTGACTGGGAGGTTATGGAGGGGTACACGTTCAGGGCATATTTGTGTGGAGTTCTGCAGTGGGACGTTCCAGTGAGACAGGGAGGTTATGGAGGGTACAGGTTCAGGGCATATTTGTGTGGAGTTCTGCATTGGTACGTTCCAGTGAGACAGGGAGGTTATAGAGGGGTACAGGTTCAGGGTATATTTGTGTGGAGTACTGCGTTGGTACGTTCCAGTGTGACTGGGAGGTTATGGAGGGGTACAGGTTCAGGGCATATTTGTTTGGAGTTCTGCATTGGTACGTTCCAGTTAGACAGGGAGGTTATGGATGTACAGGTTCAGGGCATTTTTGAGTGGAGTTCTGCATTGGTACTTTCCAGTGGGAATGGGAGGTTAGGGAGGGTACCGGTACATGGCATATTTGTGTGGAATTCTGCAGTGGGACGTTCCAGTGAGACAGGGAGTTTATGGACGTGTACAGGTTCAGGGCATATTTGTGTGGAATTCTGCATTGGTACGTTCCAGTGAGACAGGGAGGTTTTGGAGGGGTACAGGTTCAGGGCATTTTTGTGTGGAATTCTGCATTGGTACGTTCCAGTGAGACAGGGAGGTTATGGAGGGTACAGGTTCAGGGCATATTTGTGTGGAGTTCTGCATTGGTACGTTCCAGTGAGACAGGGAGGTTTTGGAGTGGTACAGGTTCAGGGTATATTTGTTTGGAGTTCTGCGTTGGTACGTTCCTGTGTGACTGGGAGGTTATTGAGGGGTACAGGTTCAGGGTATATTTATGTGGAGTTCTGCGTTGGTCAGTTCCAGTATGACTGCGAGGTTATGGAGGGGTACAGGTTCAGGGCGTATTTGTATGGATTTCTGCATTGGTACGTTCCAGTGAGAAAGGGAGGTTATGGAGCGGTACAGGTTCAGGGCAAATTAGTGTGGAGTTCTGCATTGGTACGTTCCAGTGAGACAGGGAGGTTATGGAGGGTACAAGTTCAGGGCATATTTGTGTGGAGTTCTGCATTGGTACGTTCCAGTGAGACAGGGAGGTTATGGATGTGTACATGTTCAGGGCATATTTGTGTGCTGTTCTGCATTGGTACTTTCCAGTGGGACTGGGAGGTTATGGAGGGTACCGGTACATGGCATATTTGTGTGGAATTCTGCAGTGGGACGTTCCAGTGAGACAGGGAGGTTATGGACGGGTACAGGTTCAGGGCACATTTGTGTGGAGTTCTGCATTGATACGTTCCAGTGAGACAGGGAGGTTATGGAGGGGTACAGGTTCAGGGCATATTTGTGTGGAGTTCCGCATTGGTACGTTCCTGTGAGACAGGGAGGTTATGGAGGTGTACAGATTCAGGGCAAATTTGAGTGTAGTTCTGCATTGGCAATTTCCAGTGAGACAGGGAGTTTATGGAGGTGTACAGGTTCAGGGCAAATTTGTGTGGAGTTCTGCATTGGTACATTCCAGTGAGACAAGGAGGTTCTGGGTGGGTACAGGTTCAAGGCATATTTGTGTGGAATTCTGCATTGGTACGTTCCAGTGAGACAGGGAGGTTATAGAGGGGTACAGGTTCAGGGTATATTTGTGTGGAGTACTGCGTTGGTACGTTCCAGTGTGACTGGGAGGTTATAGCGGGGTACAGGTTCAGGGCATATTTGTTTGGAGTTCTGCATTGGTACGTTCCAGTTAGACAGGGAAGTTATGGAGGGTACAGATACAGGGCATATTTGTGTGGAGTTCTGCAGTGGGACGTTCCAGTGAGACATGAGGTTATGGACTGGTACAGGTTCAGGGCACATTTGTGTGGACTTCTGCATTGGTACGTTCCAGTGAGACAGGGAGGTTATGGAGGGTACAAGTTCAGGGCATATTTGTGTGGAGTTCTGCATTGGTACGTTCCAGTGAGACAGGGAGGTTATGCATGTGTACAGGTTCAGGGCATATTTGTGTGGAGTTCTGCATTGGTACTTTCCAGTGGGACTGGGAGGTTATGGAGGGTACCGGTACATGGCATATTTGTGTGGAAATCTGCAGTGGGACGTTCCAGTGAGACAGGGATTTTATGGACGTGTACAGGTTCAGGGCATATTTGTGTGGAATTCAGCATTGGTACGTCCAGTGAGACAGGGAGGTTTCGGAGTGTTACAGATTCAGGGCATTTTTGAGTGGAATTCTGCATTGGTACGTTCCAGTGAGACAGGGAGGTTATGGAGGGTACAGGTTCAGGGCATATTTGTGTGGAGTTCTGCATTGGTACGTTCCAGTGAGACAGGGAGGTTTTGGAGCGGTACAGTTTCAGGGTATATTTGTTTGGAGTTCTGCGTTGGTACGTTCCTGTGTGACTGGGAGGTTATGGAGGGGTACACGTTCAGGGCATATTTGTGTGGAGTTCTGCAGTGGGACGTTCCAGTGAGACAGGGAGGTTATGCATGTGTACAGGTTCAGGGCATATTTGTGTGGAGTTCTGCATTGGTACTTTCCAGTGGGACTGGGAGGTTATGGAGGGTACCGGTACATGGCATATTTGTGTGGAAATCTGCAGTGGGACGTTCCAGTGAGACAGGGATTTTATGGACGTGTACAGGTTCAGGGCATATTTGTGTGGAATTCAGCATTGGTACGTCCAGTGAGACAGGGAGGTTTCGGAGTGTTACAGATTCAGGGCATTTTTGAGTGGAATTCTGCATTGGTACGTTCCAGTGAGACAGGGAGGTTATGGAGGGTACAGGTTCAGGGCATATTTGTGTGGAGTTCTGCATTGGTATGTTCCAGTGAGACAGGGAGGTTATAGAGGGGTACAGGTTCAGGGTATATTTGTGTGGAGTACTGCGTTGGTACGTTCCAGTGTGACTGGGAGGTTATGGAGGGGTACAGGTTCAGGGCATATTTGTTTGGAGTTCTGCATTGGTACGTTCCAGTTAGACAGGGAGGTTATGGATGTACAGGTTCAGGGCATATTTGTCTGGAGTTCTGCATTGGTACTTTCCAGTGGGAATGGGAGGTTATGAAGGGTACCGGTACATGGCATATTTGTGTGGAATTCTGCAGTGGGACGTTCCAGTGAGACAGGGAGTTTATGGACGTGTACAGGTTCAGGGCATATTTGTGTGGAATTTTGCATTGGTACGTTCCAGTGAGACAGGGAGGTTTTGGAGGGGTACAGGTTCAGGGCATTTTTGTGTGGAATTCTGCATTGGTACGTTCCAGTGAGACAGGGAGGTTTTGGAGTGGTACAGGTTCAGGGTATATTTGTTTGGAGTTCTGCGTTGGTACGTTCCTGTGTGACTGGGAGGTTATGGAGGGGTACAGGTTCAGGGTATATTTATTTGGAGTTCTGCGTTTGTCAGTTCCAGTATGACCGGGAGGTTATGGAGGGGTACAGGTTCCGGGCTTATTTGTATGGATTTCTGCATTGGTACGTTCCAGTGAGAAAGGGAGTTTATGGAGCGGTACAGGTTCAGGGCAAATTAGTGTGGAGTTCTGCATTGGTACGTTCCAGTGAGACAGGGAGGTTATGGAGGGTACAAGTTCAGGGCATATTTGTGTGGAGTTCTGCATTGGTTCGTTCCAGTGAGACAGGGAGGTTATGGATGTGTACAGGTTCAGGGCATATTTGTGTGGAGTTCTGCATTGGTACTTTCCAGTGGGACTGGGAGGTTATGGAGGGTACCGGTACATGGCATATTTGTGTGGAATTCTGCAGTGGGACGTTCCAGTGAGACAGGGATTTTATGGACGTGTACAGGTTCAGGGCATATTTGTGTGGAATTCAGCATTGGTACGTCCAGTGAGACAGGGAGGTTTCGGAGGGTTACAGATTCAGGGCATTTTTGTGTGGAATTCTGCATTGGTACGTTCCAGTGAGACAGGGAGGTTATGGAGGGTACAGGTTCAGGGCATATTTGTTTGGAGTTCTGCGTTGGTACGTTCCTGTGTGACTGGGAGGTTATGGAGGGGTACACGTTCAGGGCATATTTGTGTGGAGTTCTGCAGTGGGACGTTCCAGTGAGACAGGGAGGTTATGGAGGGTACAGGTTCAGGGCATATTTGTGTGGAGTTCTGCATTGGTACGTTCCAGTGAGACAGGGAGGTTATAGAGGGGTACAGGTTCAGGGTATATTTGTGTGGAGTACTGCGTTGGTACGTTCCAGTGTGACTGGGAGGTTATGGAGGGGTACAGGTTCAGGGCATATTTGTTTGGAGTTCTGCATTGGTACGTTCCAGTTAGACAGGGAGGTTATGGATGTACAGGTTCAGGGCATTTTTGAGTGGAGTTCTGCATTGGTACTTTCCAGTGGGAATGGGAGGTTAGGGAGGGTACCGGTACATGGCATATTTGTGTGGAATTCTGCAGTGGGACGTTCCAGTGAGACAGGGAGTTTATGGACGTGTACAGGTTCAGGGCATATTTGTGTGGAATTCTGCATTGGTACGTTCCAGTGAGACAGGGAGGTTTTGGAGGGGTACAGGTTCAGGGCATTTTTGTGTGGAATTCTGCATTGGTACGTTCCAGTGAGACAGGGAGGTTATGGAGGGTACAGGTTCAGGGCATATTTGTGTGGAGTTCTGCATTGGTACGTTCCAGTGAGACAGGGAGGTTTTGGAGTGGTACAGGTTCAGGGTATATTTGTTTGGAGTTCTGCGTTGGTACGTTCCTGTGTGACTGGGAGGTTATTGAGGGGTACAGGTTCAGGGTATATTTATGTGGAGTTCTGCGTTGGTCAGTTCCAGTATGACTGCGAGGTTATGGAGGGGTACAGGTTCAGGGCGTATTTGTATGGATTTCTGCATTGGTACGTTCCAGTGAGAAAGGGAGGTTATGGAGCGGTACAGGTTCAGGGCAAATTAGTGTGGAGTTCTGCATTGGTACGTTCCAGTGAGACAGGGAGGTTATGGAGGGTACAAGTTCAGGGCATATTTGTGTGGAGTTCTGCATTGGTACGTTCCAGTGAGACAGGGAGGTTATGGATGTGTACATGTTCAGGGCATATTTGTGTGCTGTTCTGCATTGGTACTTTCCAGTGGGACTGGGAGGTTATGGAGGGTACCGGTACATGGCATATTTGTGTGGAATTCTGCAGTGGGACGTTCCAGTGAGACAGGGAGGTTATGGACGGGTACAGGTTCAGGGCACATTTGTGTGGAGTTCTGCATTGATACGTTCCAGTGAGACAGGGAGGTTATGGAGGGGTACAGGTTCAGGGCATATTTGTGTGGAGTTCCGCATTGGTACGTTCCTGTGAGACAGGGAGGTTATGGAGGTGTACAGATTCAGGGCAAATTTGAGTGTAGTTCTGCATTGGCAATTTCCAGTTAGACAGGGAGTTTATGGAGGTGTACAGGTTCAGGGCAAATTTGTGTGGAGTTCTGCATTGGTACATTCCAGTGAGACAAGGAGGTTATGGACGGGTACAGGTTCAGGGCACATTTGTGAGGACTTCTGCAATGGTACGTTCCAGTGAGACCGGGAGGTTACGGAGGGGTACAGGTTCAGGGCATATTTGTGTGGAGTTCTGCATTGGTACGTTCCAGTGAGACAGGGAGGTTATGGAGGGGTACAGGTTCAGGGCAAATTTGTGTGGAGTTCTGAATTGGTACGTTCCAGTGAGACAGGGACGTTATGGAGGGGTACAGGTTCAGGGCATATTTGTGTGGAGTTCTGCATTGGTACGTTCCTGTGAGACAGGGAGGTTATGGAGGGGTACAGGTTCAGGGCATATTTGTGTGGAGTTCTGCATTGGTACGTTCCAGTGAGACAGGGAGGTTACGGAGGGTACAGGTTCAGGGCAAATTTGAGTGTAGTTCTGCATTGGCAATTTCCAGTGAGACAGGGAGTTTATGGAGGTGTACAGGTTCAGGGCAAATTTGTGTGGAGTTCTGCATTGGTACATTCCAGTGAGACAAGGAGGTTCTGGGTGGGTACAGGTTCAGGGCATATTTGTGTGGAATTCTGCATTGGTACGTTCCAGTGAGACAGGGAGGTTATGGAGGGTACAGGTTCAGGGCATATTTGTGTGGAGTTCTGCATTGGTACGTTCCAGTGAGACAGGGAGTTTATAGAGGGGTACAGGTTCAGGGTATATTTGTGTGGAGTACTGCGTTGGTACGTTCCAGTGTGACTGGGAGGTTATGGAGGGGTACAGGTTCAGGGCATATTTGTTTGGAGATCTGCATTGGTACGTTCCAGTTAGACAGGGAAGTTATGGAGGGTACAGGTTCAGGGCATATTTGTGTGGAGTTCTGCAGTGGGACGTTACAGTGAGACATGAGTTTATGGACGGGTACAGGTTCAGGGCACATTTGTGTGGACTTCTGTATTGGTACGTTCCAGTGAGACCGGGAGGTTATGGAGGGGTACAGGTTCAGGGCATATTTGTGTGGAGTTCTGCATTGGTACGTTCCAGTGAGACAGGGAGGTTATGGATGTGTACATGTTCAGGGCATATTTGTGTGCTGTTCTGCATTGGTACTTTCCAGTGGGACTGGGAGGTTTTGGAGGGTACCGGTACATGGCATATTTGTGTGGAATTCTGCAGTGGGACGTTCCAGTGAGACAGGGAGGTTATGGAGGGGTACAGGTTCAGGGCACATTTGTGTGGAGTTCTGCATTGGTACGTTCCAGTGAGACAGGGATGTTATGGAGGGGTACAGGTTCAGGGCATATTTGTGTGGAGTTCCGCATTGGTACGTTCCTGTGAGACAGGGAGGTTATGGAGGGGTACAGATTCAGGGCAAATTTGAGTGTAGTTCTGCATTGGCAATTTCCAGTTAGACAGGGAGTTTATGGAGGTGTACAGGTTCAGGGCAAATTTGTGTGGAGTTCTGCATTGGTACATTCCAGTGAGACAAGGAGGTTATCGACGGGTACAGGTTCAGGGCACATTTGTGAGGACTTCTGCAATGGTACGTTCCAGTGAGACCGGGAGGTTACGGAGGGGTACAGGTTCAGGGCATATTTGTGTGGAGTTCTGCATTGGTACGTTCCAGTGAGACAGGGAGGTTATGGAGGGGTACAGGTTCAGGGCAAATTTGTGTGGAGTTCTGAATTGGTACGTTCCAGTGAGACAGGGACGTTATGGAGGGGTACAGGTTCAGGGCATATTTGTGTGGAGTTCTGCATTGGTACGTTCCTGTGAGACAGGGAGGTTATGGAGGGGTACAGGTTCAGGGCATATTTGTGTGGAGTTCTGCATTGGTACGTTCCAGTGAGACAGGGAGGTTACGGAGGGTACAGGTTCAGGGCAAATTTGAGTGTAGTTCTGCATTGGCAATTTCCAGTGAGACAGGGAGTTTATTGAGGTGTACAGGTTCAGGGCAAATTTGTGTGGAGTTCTGCATTGGTACATTCCAGTGAGACAAGGAGGTTCTGGGTGGGTACAGGTTCAGGGCATATTTGTGTGGAATTCTGCATTGGTACGTTCCAGTGAGACAGGGAGGTTATGGAGGGTACAGGTTCAGGGCATATTTGTGTGGAGTTCTGCATTGGTACGTTCCAGTGAGACAGGGAGGTTATAGAGGGGTACAGGTTCAGGGTATATTTGTGTGGAGTACTGCGTTGGTACGTTCCAGTGTGACTGGGAGGTTATGGAGGGGTACAGGTTCAGGGCATATTTGTTTGGAGTTCTGCATTGGTACGTTCCAGTTAGACAGGGAAGTTATGGAGGGTACAGGTTCAGGGCATATTTGAGTGGAGTTCTGCAGTGGGACGTTACAGTGAGACATGAGTTTATGGACGGGTACATGTTCAGGGCACATTTGTGTGGACTTCTGCATTGGTACGTTCCAGTGAGACCGGGAGGTTATGGAGGGGTACAGGTTCAGGGCATATTTGTGTGGAGTACTGCATTGGTACGTTCCTGTGAGACAGGGAGGTTATGGAGGGGTACAGGTTCAGGGCATATTTGTGCGGAGTTCTGCTTTGGTACGTTCCAGTGAGACAGGGAGGTTACGGAGGGTACAGGTTCAGGGCAAATTTGAGTGTAGTTCTGCATTGGCAATTTCCAGTGAGACAGGGAGTTTATGGAGGTGTACAGGTTCAGGGCAAATTTGTGTGGAGTTCTGCATTGGTACATTCCAGTGAGACAAGGAGGTTCTGGGTGGGTACAGGTTCAAGGCATATTTGTGTGGAATTCTGCATTGGTACGTTCCAGTGAGACAGGGAGGTTATGGAGGGTACAGGTTCAGGGCATATTTGTGTGGAGTTCTGCATTGGTACGTTCCAGTGAGACAGGGAGGTTATAGAGGGGTACAGGTTCAGGGTATATTTGTGTGGAGTACTGCGTTGGTACGTTCCAGTGTGACTGGGAGATTATGGAGGGGTACAGGTTCAGGGCATATTTGTTTGGAGTTCTGCATTGGTACGTTCCAGTTAGACAGGGAAGTTATGGAGGGTACAGATTCAGGGCATATTTGTGTGGAGTTCTGCCGTGGGACGTTCCAGTGAGACATGAGGTTATGGACGGGTACAGGTTCAGGGCACATTTGTGTGGACTTCTGCATTGGTACGTTCCAGTGAGACCGGGAGGTTATGGAGGGGTACAGGTTCAGGGCATATTTGTGTGGAGTTCTGCATTGGTACGTTCCAGTGAGACAGGGAGTTTATAGAGGGGTACAGGTTCAGGGTATATTTGTGTGGAGTACTGCGTTGGTACGTTCCAGTGTGACTGGGAGGTTATGGAGGGGTACAGGTTCAGGGCATATTTGTTTGGAGTTCTGCATTGGTACGTTCCAGTTAGACAGGGAAGTTATGGAGGGTACAGGTTCAGGGCATATTTGTGTGGAGTTCTGCAGTGGGACGTTCCAGTGAGACATGAGGTTATGGACGGGTACAGGTTCAGGGCACATTTGTGTGGACTTCTGCATTGGTACGTTCCAGTGAGACCGGGAGGTTATGGAGGGGTACAGGTTCAGGGCATATTTGTGTGGAGTTCTGCATTGGTACGTTCCAGTGAGACAGCAAGGTTACGGAGGGTACAGGTTCAGGGCAAATTTGAGTGTAGTTCTGCATTGGCAATTTCCAGTGAGACAGGGAGTTTATGGAGGTGTACAGGTTCAGGGCAAATTTGTGTGGAGTTCTGCATTGGTACATTCCAGTGAGAAAAGGAGGTTCTGGGTGGGTACAGGTTCAAGGCATATTTTTGTGGAATTCTGCATTGGTACGTTCCAGTGAGACAGGGAGGTTATGGAGGGTACAGGTTCAGGGCATATTTGTGTGGAGTTCTGCATTGGTACGTTCCAGTGAGACAGGGAGGTTATAGAGGGGTACAGGTTCAGGGTATATTTGTGTGGAGTACAGCGTTGGTACGTTCCAGTGTGACTGGGAGGTTATGGAGGGGTACAGGTTCAGGGCATATTTGTCTGGAGTTCTGCATTGGTACGTTCCAGTGAGACAGGGAGGTTATGGATGTACAGGTTCAGGGCATATTTGAGTGGAGTTCTGCATTGGTAATTTCCAGTGGGAATGGGAAGTTATGGAGGGTACCGGTACATGGCATATTTGTGTGGATTTCTGCAGTGGGACGTTCCAGCGAGACAGGGAGATTATGGACGTGTACAGGTTCAGGGCATATTTGTGTGGAATTTTGCATTGGTACGTTCCAGTGAGACAGGGAGGTTTTGGAGGGGTACAGGTTCAGGGCATTTTTGTGTGGAATTCTGCATTGGTACGTTCCAGTGAGACAGGGAGGTTATGGAGGGTACAGGTTCAGGGCATATTTGTGTGGAGTTCTGCATTGGTACGTTCCAGTGAGACAGGGAGCTTTTGGAGTGGTACAGGTTCAGGGTATATTTGTTTGGAGTTCTGCGTTGGTACGTTCCTGTGTGACTGGGAGGTTATGGAGGGGTACAGGTTCAGGGTATATTTATGTGGAGTTCTGCGTTGGTCAGTTCCTGTATGACTGGGAGGTTATGGAGGGGTACAGGTTCCGGGCTTATTTGTATGGATTTCTGCATTGGTACGTTCCAGTGAGAAAGGGAGGTTATGGAGCGGTACAGGTTCAGGGCAAATTAGTGTGGAGTTCTGCATTGGTACGTTCCAGTGAGACAGGGAGGTTATGGAGGGTACAAGTTCAGGGCATATTTGTGTGGAGTTCTGCATTGGTACGTTCGAGTGAGACAGGGAGGTTATGGATGTGTACAGGTTCAGGGCATATTTGTGTGGAGTTCTGCATTGGTACTTTCCAGTGGGACTGGGAGGTTATGGAGGGTACCGGTACATGGCATATTTGTGTGGAATTCTGCAGTGGGACGTTCCAGTGAGACAGGGAGTTTATGGACGTGTACAGGTTCAGGGCATATTTGTGTGGAATTCAGCATTGGTACGTCCAGTGAGACAGGGAGGTTTTGGAGGGGTACAGATTCAGGGCATTTTTGTGTGGAGTTCTGCATTGGTACGTTCCAGTGAGACAGGGAAGTTAATGAGGGCTACAGGTTCAGGGCAAATTAGTGTGGAGTTCTGCATTGGTACGTTCCAGTGAGACAGGGAGGTTATGGAGGGTACAAGTTCAGGGCATATTTGTCTGGAGTTCTGCATTGGTACGTTCCAGTGAGACAGGGAGGTTATGGAGGGGTACAGGTTCAGGGCATATTTGACTGGAGTTCTGCATTGGTACTTTCCAGTGGGAATGGGAGGTTATGGAGGGTACCGGTACATGGCATATTTGTGTGGAATTCTGCAGTGGGACGTTCCAGCGAGACAGGGAGTTTATGGACGTGTACAGGTTCAGGGCATATTTGTGTGGAATTTTGCATTGGTACGTTCCAGTGAGACAGGGAGGTTTTGGAGGGGTACAGGTTCAGGGCATTTTTGTGTGGAATTCTGCATTGGTACGTTCCAGTGAGACAGGGAGGTTATGGAGGGTACAGGTTCAGGGCATATTTGTGTGGAGTTCTGCATTGGTACGTTCCAGTGAGACAGGGAGCTTTTGGAGTGGTACAGGTTCAGGGTATATTTGTTCGGAGTTCTGCGTTGGTACGTTCCTGTGTGACTGGGAGATTATGGAGGGGTACAGGTTCAGGGTATATTTATGTGGAGTTCTGCGTTGGTCAGTTCCAGTATGACTGGGAGGTTATGGAGGGGTACAGGTTCGGGCTTATTTGTATGGATTTCTGCATTGGTACGTTCCAGTGAGAAAGGGAGGTTATGGAGCGGTACAGGTTCAGGGCAAATTAGTGTGGAGTTCTGCATTGTTACGTTCCAGTGAGACAGGGAGGTTATGGAGGGTACAAGTTCAGGGCATATTTGTGTGGAGTTCTGCATTGGTACGTTCCAGTGAGACAGGGAGGTTATGGATGTGTACAGGTTCAGGGCATATTTGTGTGGAGTTCTGCATTGGTACTTTCCAGTGGGACTGGGAGGTTATGGAGGGTACCGGTACATGGCATATTTGTGTGGAATTCTGCAGTGGGACGTTCCAGTGAGACAGGGAGTTTATGGACGTGTACAGGTTCAGGGCATATTTGTGTGGAATTCTGCATTGGTACGTCCAGTGAGACAGGGAGGTTTTGGAGGGGTACAGGTTCAGGGCATTTTTGTGTGGAATTCTGCATTGGTACGTTCCAGTGAGACAGGGAGGTTATGGAGGGTACAGGTTCAGGGCATATTTGTGTGGAGTTCTGTATTGGTACGTTCCAGTGAGACAGGGAGGTTATGGAGGGGTACAGGTTCAGGGCAAATTTGTGTGGAGTTCTGAATTGGTACGTTCCAGTGAGACAGGGAGGTTATGGAGGGGTACAGGTTCTGGGCATATTTGTGTGGAGTTCTGCATTGGTACGTTCCTGTGAGACAGGGAGGTTATGGAGGGGTACAGGTTCAGGGCATATTTGTGCGGAGTTCTGCATTGGTACGTTCCAGTGAGACAGGGAGGTTACCGAGGGTACAGGTTCAGGGCAAATTTGAGTGTAGTTCTGCATTGGCAATTTCCACTGAGACAGGGAGTTTATGGAGGTGTACAGGTTCAGGGCAAATTTGTGTGGAGTTCTGCATTGGTACATTCCAGTGAGACAGGGAGGTTATGGAGGGTACAAGTTCAGGGCATATTTGTGTGGAGTTCTGCATTGGTACGTTCCAGTGAGGCAGGGAGGTTATGGATGTGTACAGGTTCAGGGCATATTTGTGTGGAGTTCTGCATTGGTACTTTCCAGTGGGACTGGGAGGTTATGGAGGGTACCGGTACATGGCATATTTGTGTGGAATTCTGCAGTGGGACGTTCCAGTGAGACAGGGAGTTTATGGACGTGTACAGGTTCAGGGCAAATTTGTGTGGAATTCAGCATTGGTACGTCCAGTGAGACAGGGAGGTTTTGGAGGGGTACAGATTCAGGGCATTTTTGTGTGGAGTTCTGCATTGGTACGTTCCAGTGAGACAGGGAGGTTAATGAGGGCTACAGGTTCAGGGCAAATTAGTGTGGAGTTCTGCATTGGTACGTTCCAGTGAGACAGGGAGGTTATGGAGGGTACAAGTTCAGGGCATATTTGTCTGGAGTTCTGCATTGGTACGTTCCAGTGAGACAGGGAGGTTATGGAGGGGTACAGGTTCAGGGCATATTTGACTGGAGTTCTGCATTGGTACTTTCCAGTGGGAATGGGAGATTATGGAGGGTACCGGTACATGGCATATTTGTGTGGAATTCTGCAGTGGGACGTTCCAGCGAGACAGGGAGTTTATGGACGTGTACAGGTTCAGGGCATATTTGTGTGGAATTTTGCATTGGTACGTTCCAGTGAGACAGGGAGGTTTTGGAGGGGTACAGGTTCAGGGCATTTTTGTGTGGAATTCTGCATTGGTACGTTCCAGTGAGACAGGGAGGTTATGGAGGGTACAGGTTCAGGGCATATTTGTGTGGAGTTCTGCATTGGTACGTTCCAGTGAGACAGGGAGCTTTTGGAGTGGTACAGGTTCAGGGTATATTTGTTTGGAGTTCTGCGTTGGTACGTTCCTGTGTGACTGGGAGATTATGGAGGGGTACAGGTTCAGGGTATATTTATGTGGAGTTCTGCGTTGGTCAGTTCCAGTATGACTGGGAGGTTATGGAGGGGTACAGGTTCCGGGCTTATTTGTATGGATTTCTGCATTGGTACGTTCCAGTGAGAAAGGGAGGTTATGGAGCGGTACAGGTTCAGGGCAAATTAGTGTGGAGTTCTGCATTGTTACGTTCCAGTGAGACAGGGAGGTTATGGAGGGTACAAGTTCAGGGCATATTTGTGTGGAGTTCTGCATTGGTACGTTCCAGTGAGACAGGGAGGTTATGGATGTGTACAGGTTCAGGGCATATTTGTGTGGAGTTCTGCATTGGTACTTTCCAGTGGGACTGGGAGGTTATGGAGGGTACCGGTACATGGCATATTTGTGTGGAATTCTGCAGTGGGACGTTCCAGTGAGACAGGGAGTTTATGGACGTGTACAGGTTCAGGGCATATTTGTGTGGAATTCTGCATTGGTACGTCCAGTGAGACAGGGAGGTTTTGGAGGGGTACAGGTTCAGGGCATTTTTGTGTGGAATTCTGCATTGGTACGTTCCAGTGAGACAGGGAGGTTATGGAGGGTACAGGTTCAGGGCATATTTGTGTGGAGTTCTGCATTGGTACGTTCCAGTGAGACAGGGAGTTTATGGAGGTGTACAGGTTCAGGGCAAATTTGTGTGGAGTTCTGCATTGGTACATTCCAGTGAGACAAGGAGGTTATGGACGGGTACAGGTTCAGGGCACATTTGTGTGGACTTCTGCAATGGTACGTTCCAGTGAGACCGGGAGGTTACGGAGGGGTACAGGTTCAGGGGATATTTGTGTGGAGTTCTGTATTGGTACGTTCCAGTGAGACAGGGAGGTTATGGAGGGGTACAGGTTCAGGGCAAATTTGTGTGGAGTTCTGAATTGGTACGTTCCAGTGAGACAGGGAGGTTATGGAGGGGTACAGGTTCTGGGCATATTTGTGTGGAGTTCTGCATTGGTACGTTCCTGTGAGACAGGGAGGTTATGGAGGGGTACAGGTTCAGGGCATATTTGTGCGGAGTTCTGCATTGGTACGTTCCAGTGAGACAGGGAGGTTACGGAGGGTACAGGTTCAGGGCAAATTTGAGTGTAGTTCTGCATTGGCAATTTCCACTGAGACAGGGAGTTTATGGAGGTGTACAGGTTCAGGGCAAATTTGTGTGGAGTTCTGCATTGGTACATTCCAGTGAGACAAGGAGGTTCTGGGTGGGTACAGGTTCAGGGCATATTTGTGTCGAATTCTGCATTGGTACGTTCCAGTGAGACAGGGAGGTTATGGTGGGTACAGGTTCAGGGCATATTTGTGTGGAGTTCTGCATTGGTACGTTCCAGTGAGACAGGGAGGTTATAGAGGGGTACAGGTTCAGGGTATATTTGTGTGGAGTACTGCGTTGGTACGTTCCAGTGTGACTGGGAGGTTATGGAGGGGTACAGGTTCAGGGCATATTTGTTTGGAGTTCTGCATTGGTACGTTCCAGTTAGACAGGGAAGTTATGTAGGGTACAGGTTCAGGGCATATTTGTGTGGAGTTCTGCAGTAGGACGTTCCAGTGAGACATGAGGTTATGGACGGGTACAGGTTCAGGGCACATTTGTGTGGACTTCTGCATTGGTACGTTCCAGTGAGACCGGGAGGTTATGGAGGGGTACAGGTTCAGGGCATATTTGTGTGGAGTTCTGCATTGGTACGTTCCAGTGAGACAGGGAGGTTATGGAGGGCTACAGGTTCAGGGCAAATTAGTGTGGAGTTCAGGATTGGTACGTTCCAGTGAGACAGGGAGGTTATGGAGGGTACAAGTTCAGGGCATATTTGTCTGGAGTTCTGCATTGGTTCGTTCCAGTGAGACAGGGAGGTTATGGATGTACAGGTTCAGGGCATATTTGAGTGGAGTTCTGCATTGGTACTTTCCAGTGGGAATGGGAGGTTATGGAGGGTACCGGTACATGGCATATTTGTGTGGAATTCTGCAGTGGGACGTTCCAGTGAGACAGGGAGTTTATGGACGTGTACAGGTTCAGGGCATACTTGTGTGGAATTCTGCATTGGCACGTTCCAGTGAGACAGGGAGGTTATGGAGGGTACAGGTTCAGGGCATATTTGTGTGGAGTTCTGCATTGGTACGTTCCAGTGAGACAGGGAGGTTTTGGAGGGGTAGAGGTTCAGGGTATATTTGTTTGGAGTTCTGCGTTGGTACGTTCCTGTGTGACTGGGAGGTTATGGAGGGGTACAGGTTCAGGGTATATTTATGTGGAGTTCTGCGTTGGTCCGTTCCAGTATGACTGGGAGTTTATGGAGGGGTACAGGATCAGGGCGTATTTGTATGGAGTTCTGCATTGGTACGTTCCAGTGAGAAAGGGAGGTTATGGAGCGGTACAGGTTCAGGGCAAATTAGTGTGGAGTTCTGCATTGGTACGTTCCAGTGAGACAGGGAGGTTATGGAGGGTACAGGTTCAGGGCATATTTGTGTGGAGTTCTGCATTGGTACGTTCCAGTGAGACAGGGAGGTTTTGGAGGGGTACAGTTTCAGGGTATATTTGTTTGGAGTTCTGCGGTGGTACGTTCCTGTGTAACTGGGAGGTTATGGAGGGGTACACGTTCAGGGCATATTTGTGTGGAGTTCTGCTGTGGGACGTTCCAGTGAGACAGGGAGGTTATGGACGGGTACAGGTTCAGGGCACATTTGTGTGGAGTTCTGCATTGGTACGTTCCAGTGAGACAGGGAGGTTATGGAGGGGTACAGGTTCAGGGCATATTTGTGTGGAGTTCCGCATTGGTACGTTCCTGTGAGACAGGGAGGTTATGGAGGGGTACAGGTTCAGGGCAAATTTGAGTGTAGTTCTGCATTGGCAATTTCCAGTGAGACAGGGAGTTTATGGAGGTGTACAGGTTCAGGGCAAATTTGTGTGGAGTTCTGCATTGGTACATTCCAGTGAGACAAGGAGGTTCTGGGTGGGTACAGGTTCAGGGCATATTTGTGTGGAATTCTGCATTGGTACGTTCCAGTGAGACAGGGAGGTTATGGAGGGTACAGGTTCAGGGCATATTTGTGTGGAGTTCTGCATTGGTACGTTCCAGTGAGACAGGGAGGTTATAGAGGGGTACAGGTTCAGGGTATATTTGTGTGGACTTCTGCATTGGTACGTTCCAGTGAGACCGGGAGGTTATGGAGGGGTACAGGTTCAGGGCATATTTGTGTGGAGTTCTGCATTGGTACGTTCCAGTGAGACAGGGAGGTTATGGAGGGCTACAGGTTCAGGGCAAATTAGTGTGGAGTTCTGCATTGGTACGTTCCAGTGAGACAGGGAGGTTATGGAGGGTACAAGTTCAGGGCATATTTTTCTGGAGTTCTGCATTGGTACGTTCCAGGGAGACAGGGAGGTTATGGATGTACAGGTTCAGGGCATATTTGAGTGGAGTTCTGCATTGGTACTTTCCAGTGGGAATGGGAGGTTATGGAGGATACCGGTACATGGCATATTTGTGTGGAATTCTGCAGTGGGACGTTCCAGTGAGACAGGGAGTTTATGGACGTGTACAGGTTCAGGGCATATTTGTGTGGAATTCTGCATTGGTACGTTCCAGTGAGACAGGGAGGTTTTGGAGGGGTACAGGTTCAGGGCATTTTTGTGTGGAATTCTGCATTGGTACGTTCCAGTGAGACAGGGAGGTTTTGGAGGGGTACAGGTTCAGGGGATTTTTGTGTGGAATTCTGCATTGGTACGTTCCAGTGAGACAGGGAGGTTTTGGAGGGGTACAGGTTCAGGGTATATTTGTTTGGAGTTCTGCGTTGGTACGTTCCTGTGTGACAGGGAGGTTATGGAGCGGTAAAGGTTCAGGGTATATTTATGTGGAGTTCTGCGTTGGTCCGTTCCAGTATGACTGGGAGGTTATGGAGGGGTACAGGTTCAGGGCGTATTTGTATGGAGTTCTGCAGTGGGACGTTCCAGTGAGACAGGGAGGTTATGGAGGGTACAAGTTCAGGGCATATTTGTGTGGAGTTCTGCATTGGTACGTTCCAGTGAGACAGGGAGGTTATGGATGTGTAAAGGTTCAGGGCATATTTGTGTGGAGTTCTTCATTGGTACTTTCCAGTGGGACTGGGAGGTTATGGAGGGTACCGGTACATGGCATATTTGTGTGGAATTCTGCAGTGGGACGTTCCAGTGAGACAGGGAGGTTATGGACGGGTACAGGTTCAGGGCACATTTGTGTGGAGTTCTGCATTGGTACGTTCCTGTGAGACAGGGAGGTTATGGAGGGGTACAGGTTCAGGGGATATTTGTGTGGAGTTCTGCATTGGTACGTTCCAGTGAGACAGGGAGGTTCCGGAGGGTACAGTTTCAGGGCAAATTTGAGTGTAGTTCTGCATTGGCACTTTCCAGTGAGACAGGGAGGTTATGGAGGGGTACAGGTTCAGGGCATTTTTGTGTGGAATTCTGCATTGGCACGTTCCAGTGAGACAGGGAGGTTATGGCGGGTACAGGTTCAGGGCATATTTGTGTGGAGTTCTGCATTGGTACGTTCCAGTGAGACAGGGAGGTTTTGGAGGGGTAGAGGTTCAGGGTATATTTGTTTGGAGTTCTGCGTTGGTACGTTCCTGTGTGACTGGGAGGTTATGGAGGGGTACAGGTTCAGGGTATATTTATGTGGAGTTCTGCGTTGGTCCGTTCCAGTATGACGGGGAGGTTATGGAGGGGTACAGGATCAGGGCGTATTTGTATGGAGTTCTGCATTGGTACGCTCCAGTGAGAAAGGGAGGTTATGGAGCAGTACAGGTTCAGGGCAAATTAGTGTGGAGTTCTGCATTGGTACGTTCCAGTGAGACAGGGAGGTTATGGAGGGTACAGGTTCAGGGCATATTTGTGTGGAGTTCTGCATTGGTACGTTCCAGTGAGACAGGGAGGTTATAGAGGGGTACAGGTTCAGGGTATATTTGTGTGGACTTCTGCATTGGTACGTTCCAGTGAGACCGGGAGGTTATAGAGGGGTACAGGTTCAGGGTATATTTGTGTGGACTTCTGCATTGGTACATTCCAGTGAGACAAGGAGGTTCTGGGTGGGTACAGGTTCAGGGCATATTTGTGTGGAATTCTGCATTGGTACGTTCCAGTGAGACAGGGAGGTTATGGAGGGTACAGGTTCAGGGCATATTTGTGTGGAGTTCTGCATTGGTACGTTCCAGTGAGACAGGGAGGTTATAGAGGGGTACAGGTTCAGGGTATATTTGTGTGGACTTCTGCATTGGTACGTTCCAGTGAGACCGGGAGGTTATGGAGGGGTACAGGTTCAGGGCATATTTGTGTGGAGTTCTGCATTGGTACGTTCCAGTGAGACAGGGAGGTTATGGAGGGCTACAGGTTCAGGGCAAATTAGTGTGGAGTTCTGCATTGGTACGTTCCAGTGAGACAGGGAGGTTATGGAGGGTACAAGTTCAGGGCATATTTTTCTGGAGTTCTGCATTGGTACGTTCCAGGGAGACAGGGAGGTTTTGGAGGGGTACAGGTTCAGGGCATTTTTGTGTGGAATTCTGCATTGGTACGTTCCAGTGAGACAGGGAGGTTTTGGAGGGGTACAGGTTCAGGGGATTTTTGTGTGGAATTCTGCATTGGTACGTTCCAGTGAGACAGGGAGGTTTTGGAGGGGTACAGGTTCAGGGTATATTTGTTTGGAGTTCTGCGTTGGTACGTTCCTGTGTGACAGGGAGGTTATGGAGCGGTAAAGGTTCAGGGTATATTTATGTGGAGTTCTGCGTTGGTCCGTTCCAGTATGACTGGGAGGTTATGGAGGGGTACAGGTTCAGGGCGTATTTGTATGGAGTTCTGCAGTGGGACGTTCCAGTGAGACAGGGAGGTTATGGTGGGTACAAGTTCAGGGCATATTTGTGTGGAGTTCTGCATTGGTACGTTCCAGTGAGACAGGGAGGTTATGGATGTGTAAAGGTTCAGGGCATATTTGTGTGGAGTTCTTCATTGGTACTTTCCAGTGGGACTGGGAGGTTATGGAGGGTACCGGTACATGGCATATTTGTGTGGAATTCTGCAGTGGGACGTTCCAGTGAGACAGGGAGGTTATGGACGGGTACAGGTTCAGGGCACATTTGTGTGGAGTTCTGCATTGGTACGTTCCTGTGAGACAGGGAGGTTATGGAGGGGTACAGGTTCAGGGGATATTTGTGTGGAGTTCTGCATTGGTACGTTCCAGTGAGACAGGGAGGTTCCGGAGGGTACAGTTTCAGGGCAAATTTGAGTGTAGTTCTGCATTGGCACTTTCCAGTGAGACAGGGAGGTTATGGAGGGGTACAGGTTCAGGGCATTTTTGTGTGGAATTCTGCATTGGCACGTTCCAGTGAGACAGGGAGGTTATGGAGGGTACAGGTTCAGGGCATATTTGTGTGGAGTTCTGCATTGGTACGTTCCAGTGAGACAGGGAGGTTTTGGAGGGGTAGAGGTTCAGGGTATATTTGTTTGGAGTTCTGCGTTGGTACGTTCCTGTGTGACTGGGAGGTTATGGAGGGGTACAGGTTCAGGGTATATTTATGTGGAGTTCTGCGTTGGTCCGTTCCAGTATGACGGGGAGGTTATGGAGGGGTACAGGATCAGGGCGTATTTGTATGGAGTTCTGCATTGGTACGTTCCAGTGAGAAAGGGAGGTTATGGAGCAGTACAGGTTCAGGGCAAATTAGTGTGGAGTTCTGCATTGGTACGTTCCAGTGAGACAGGGAGGTTATGGAGGGTACAGGTTCAGGGCATATTTGTGTGGAGTTCTGCATTGGTACGTTCCAGTGAGACAGGGAGGTTTTGGAGGGGTACAGTTTCAGGGTATATTTGTTTGGAGTTCTGCGTTGGTACGTTCCTTTGTGACTGGGAGGTTATGGAGGGGTACACGTTCAGGGCATATTTGTGTGGAGTTCTGCAGTGGGACGTTCCAGTGAGACAGGGAGGTTATGGACGGGTACAGGTTCAGGGCACATTTGTGTGGAGTTCTGCATTGGTACGTTCCAGTGAGACAGGGAGGTTATGGAGGGGTACAGGTTCAGGGCATATTTGTGTGGAGTTCCGCATTGGTACGTTCCTGTGAGACAGGGAGGTTATGGAGGGGTACAGGTTCAGGGCAAATTTGAGTGTAGTTCTGCATTGGCAATTTCCAGTGAGACAGGGAGGTTATAGAGGGGTACAGTTTCAGGGTATATTTGTGTGGAGTACTGCGTTGGTACGTTCCATTTAGACAGGGAATTTATGGAGGGTACAGGTTCAGGGCATATTTGTGTGGTGTTCTGCAGTGGGACGTTCCAGTGAGACATGAGGTTATGGACGGGTACAGGTTCAGGGCACATTTGTGTGGACTTCTGCATTGGTACGTTCCAGTGAGACCGGGAGGTTATGGAGGGGTACAGGTTCAGGGCATATTTGTGTGGAGTTCTGCATTGGTACGTTCCAGTGAGACAGGGAGGTTATGGAGGGCTACAGGTTCAGGGCAAATTAGTGTGGAGTTCTGCATTGGTACGTTCCAGTGAGACAGGGAGGTTATGGAGGGTACAAGTTCAGGGCATATTTGTCTGGAGTTCTGCATTGGTACGTTCCAGGGAGACAGGGAGGTTATGGATGTACAGGTTCAGGGCATATTTGAGTGGAGTTCTGCATTGGTACTTTCCAGTGGGAATGGGAGGTTATGGAGGGTACCGGTACATGGCATATTTGTGTGGAATTCTGCAGTGGGACGTTCCAGTGAGACAGGGAGTTTATGGACGTGTACAGGTTCAGGGCATATTTGTGTGGAATTCTGCATTGGTACGTTCCAGTGAGACAGGGAGGTTTTGGAGGGGTACAGGTTCAGGGCATTTTTGTGTGGAATTCTGCATTGGTACGTTCCAGTGAGACAGGGAGGTTATAGAGGGGTACAGGTTCAGGGTATATTTGTGTGGACTTCTGCATTGGTACATTCCAGTGAGACCGGGAGGTTATAGAGGGGTACAGGTTCAGGGTATATTTGTGTGGACTTCTGCATTGGTACATTCCAGTGAGACAAGGAGGTTCTGGGTGGGTACAGGTTCAGGGCATATTTGTGTGGAATTCTGCATTGGTACGTTCCAGTGAGACAGGGAGGTTATGGAGGGTACAGGTTCAGGGCATATTTGTGTGGAGTTCTGCATTGGTACGTTCCAGTGAGACAGGGAGGTTATAGAGGGGTACAGGTTCAGGGTATATTTGTGTGGACTTCTGCATTGGTACGTTCCAGTGAGACCGGGAGGTTATGGAGGGCTACAGGTTCAGGGCAAATTAGTGTGGAGTTCTGCATTGGTACGTTCCAGTGAGACAGGGAGGTTATGGAGGGTACAAGTTCAGGGCATATTTTTCTGGAGTTCTGCATTGGTACGTTCCAGGGAGACAGGGAGGTTTTGGAGGGGTACAGGTTCAGGGCATTTTTGTGTGGAATTCTGCATTGGTACGTTCCAGTGAGACAGGGAGGTTTTGGAGGGGTACAGGTTCAGGGGATTTTTGTGTGGAATTCTGCATTGGTACGTTCCAGTGAGACAGGGAGGTTTTGGAGGGGTACAGGTTCAGGGTATATTTGTTTGGAGTTCTGCGTTGGTACGTTCCTGTGTGACAGGGAGGTTATGGAGCGGTAAAGGTTCAGGGTATATTTATGTGGAGTTCTGCGTTGGTCCGTTCCAGTATGACTGGGAGGTTATGGAGGGGTACAGGTTCAGGGCGTATTTGTATGGAGTTCTGCAGTGGGACATTCCAGTGAGACAGGGAGGTTATGGAGGGTACAAGTTCAGGGCATATTTGTGTGGAGTTCTGCATTGGTACGTTCCAGTGAGACAGGGAGGTTATGGATGTGTAAAGGTTCAGGGCATATTTGTGTGGAGTTCTTCATTGGTACTTTCCAGTGGGACTGGGAGGTTATGGAGGGTACCGGTACATGGCATATTTGTGTGGAATTCTGCAGTGGGACGTTCCAGTGAGACAGGGAGGTTATGGACGGGTACAGGTTCAGGGCACATTTGTGTGGTGTTCTGCATTGGTACGTTCCTGTGAGACAGGGAGGTTATGGAGGGGTACAGGTTCAGGGGATATTTGTGTGGAGTTCTGCATTGGTACGTTCCAGTGAGACAGGGAGGTTCCGGAGGGTACAGTTTCAGGGCAAATTTGAGTGTAGTTCTGCATTGGCACTTTCCAGTGAGACAGGGAGGTTATGGAGGGGTACAGGTTCAGGGCATTTTTGTGTGGAATTCTGCATTGGCACGTTCCAGTGAGACAGGGAGGTTATGGAGGGTACAGGTTCAGGGCAAATTAGTGTGGAGTTCTGCATTGGTACGTTCCAGTGAGACAGGGAGGTTATGGAGGGTACAAGTTCAGGGCATATTTGTGTGGAGTTCTGCATTGGTACGTTCCAGTGAGACAGGGAGGTTATGGATGTGTACAGGTTCAGGGCATATTTGTGTGGAGTTCTTCATTGGTACTTTCCAGTGGGACTGGGAGGTTATGGAGGGTACCGGTACATGGCATATTTGTGTGGAATTCTGCAGTGGGACGTTCCAGTGAGACAGGGAGTTTATGGAGGGAACAGGTTCAGGGCATATTTGTGTGGAATTCTGCATTGGTACGTCCAGTGAGACAGGGAGGTTTTGGAGGGGTACAGGTTCAGGGCATTTTTGTGTGGAGTTCAGCATTGGTACGTTCCAGTGAGACAGGGAGGTTTTGGAGGGGTACAGTTTCAGGGTATATTTGTTTGGAGTTTTGCGTTGGTACGTTCCTGTGTGACTGGGAGGTTATGGAGGGGTACACGTTCAGGGCATATTTGTGTGGAGTTCTGCATTGGTACGTTCCAGTGAGACAGGGAGGTTCCGGAGGGTACAGTTTCAGGGCAAATTTGAGTGTAGTTCTGCATTGGCACTTTCCAATGAGACAGGGAGGTTATGGAGGGGTACAGGTTCAGGGCATTTTTGTGTGGAATTCTGCATTGGCACGTTCCAGTGAGACAGGGAGGTTATGGCGGGTACAGGTTCAGGGCATATTTGTGTGGAGTTCTGCATTGGTACGTTCCAGTGAGACAGGGAGGTTTTGGAGGGGTAGAGGTTCAGGGTATATTTGTTTGGAGTTCTGCGTTGGTACGTTCCTGTGTGACTGGGAGGTTATGGAGGGGTACAGGTTCAGGGTATATTTATGTGGAGTTCTGCGTTGGTCCGTTCCAGTATGACGGGGAGGTTATGGAGGGGTACAGGATCAGGGCGTATTTGTATGGAGTTCTGCATTGGTACGTTCCAGTGAGAAAGGGAGGTTATGGAGCAGTACAGGTTCAGGGCAAATTAGTGTGGAGTTCTGCATTGGTACGTTCCAGTGAGACAGGGAGGTTATGGAGGGTACAGGTTCAGGGCATATTTGTGTGGAGTTCTGCATTGGTACGTTCCAGTGAGACAGGGAGGTTATAGAGGGGTACAGGTTCAGGGTATATTTGTGTGGACTTCTGCATTGGTACGTTCCAGTGAGACCGGGAGGTTATAGAGGGGTACAGGTTCAGGGTATATTTGTGTGGACTTCTGCATTGGTACATTCCAGTGAGACAAGGAGGTTCTGGGTGGGTACAGGTTCAGGGCATATTTGTGTGGAATTCTGCATTGGTACGTTCCAGTGAGACAGGGAGGTTATGGAGGGTACAGGTTCAGGGCATATTTCTGTGGAGTTCTGCATTGGTACGTTCCAGTGAGACAGGGAGGTTATAGAGGGGTACAGGTTCAGGGTATATTTGTGTGGACTTCTGCATTGGTACGTTCCAGTGAGACCGGGAGGTTATGGAGGGGTACAGGTTCAGGGCATATTTGTGTGGAGTTCTGCATTGGTACGTTCCAGTGAGACAGGGAGGTTATGGAGGGCTACAGGTTCAGGGCAAATTAGTGTGGAGTTCTGCATTGGTACGTTCCAGTGAGACAGGGAGGTTATGGAGGGTACAAGTTCAGGGCATATTTTTCTGGAGTTCTGCATTGGTACGTTCCAGGGAGACAGGGAGGTTTTGGAGGGGTACAGGTTCAGGGCATTTTTGTGTGGAATTCTGCATTGGTACGTTCCAGTGAGACAGGGAGGTTTTGGAGGGGTACAGGTTCAGGGGATTTTTGTGTGGAATTCTGCATTGGTACGTTCCAGTGAGACAGGGAGGTTTTGGAGGGGTACAGGTTCAGGGTATATTTGTTTGGAGTTCTGCGTTGGTACGTTCCTGTGTGACAGGGAGGTTATGGAGCGGTAAAGGTTCAGGGTATATTTATGTGGAGTTCTGCGTTGGTCCGTTCCAGTATGACTGGGAGGTTATGGAGGGGTACAGGTTCAGGGCGTATTTGTATGGAGTTCTGCAGTGGGACGTTCCAGTGAGACAGGGAGGTTATGGTGGGTACAAGTTCAGGGCATATTTGTGTGGAGTTCTGCATTGGTACGTTCCAGTGAGACAGGGAGGTTATGGATGTGTAAAGGTTCAGGGCATATTTGTGTGGAGTTCTTCATTGGTACTTTCCAGTGGGACTGGGAGGTTATGGAGGGTACCGGTACATGGCATATTTGTGTGGAATTCTGCAGTGGGACGTTCCAGTGAGACAGGGAGGTTATGGACGGGTACAGGTTCAGGGCACATTTGTGTGGAGTTCTGCATTGGTACGTTCCTGTGAGACAGGGAGGTTATGGAGGGGTACAGGTTCAGGGGATATTTGTGTGGAGTTCTGCATTGGTACGTTCCAGTGAGACAGGGAGGTTCCGGAGGGTACAGTTTCAGGGCAAATTTGAGTGTAGTTCTGCATTGGCACTTTCCAGTGAGACAGGGAGGTTATGGAGGGGTACAGGTTCAGGGCATTTTTGTGTGGACTTCTGCATTGGTACGTTCCAGTGAGACCGGGAGGTTATAGAGGGGTACAGGTTCAGGGTATATTTGTGTGGACTTCTGCATTGGTACATTCCAGTGAGACAAGGAGGTTCTGGGTGGGTACAGGTTCAGGGCATATTTGTGTGGAATTCTGCATTGGTACGTTCCAGTGAGACAGGGAGGTTATGGAGGGTACAGGTTCAGGGCATATTTCTGTGGAGTTCTGCATTGGTACGTTCCAGTGAGACAGGGAGGTTATAGAGGGGTACAGGTTCAGGGTATATTTGTGTGGACTTCTGCATTGGTACGTTCCAGTGAGACCGGGAGGTTATGGAGGGGTACAGGTTCAGGGCATATTTGTGTGGAGTTCTGCATTGGTACGTTCCAGTGAGACAGGGAGGTTATGGAGGGCTACAGGTTCAGGGCAAATTAGTGTGGAGTTCTGCATTGGTACGTTCCAGTGAGACAGGGAGGTTATGGAGGGTACAAGTTCAGGGCATATTTTTCTGGAGTTCTGCATTGGTACGTTCCAGGGAGACAGGGAGGTTTTGGAGGGGTACAGGTTCAGGGCATTTTTGTGTGGAATTCTGCATTGGTACGTTCCAGTGAGACAGGGAGGTTTTGGAGGGGTACAGGTTCAGGGGATTTTTGTGTGGAATTCTGCATTGGTACGTTCCAGTGAGACAGGGAGGTTTTGGAGGGGTACAGGTTCAGGGTATATTTGTTTGGAGTTCTGCGTTGGTACGTTCCTGTGTGACAGGGAGGTTATGGAGCGGTAAAGGTTCAGGGTATATTTATGTGGAGTTCTGCGTTGGTCCGTTCCAGTATGACTGGGAGGTTATGGAGGGGTACAGGTTCAGGGCGTATTTGTATGGAGTTCTGCAGTGGGACGTTCCAGTGAGACAGGGAGGTTATGGTGGGTACAAGTTCAGGGCATATTTGTGTGGAGTTCTGCATTGGTACGTTCCAGTGAGACAGGGAGGTTATGGATGTGTAAAGGTTCAGGGCATATTTGTGTGGAGTTCTTCATTGGTACTTTCCAGTGGGACTGGGAGGTTATGGAGGGTACCGGTACATGGCATATTTGTGTGGAATTCTGCAGTGGGACGTTCCAGTGAGACAGGGAGGTTATGGACGGGTACAGGTTCAGGGCACATTTGTGTGGAGTTCTGCATTGGTACGTTCCTGTGAGACAGGGAGGTTATGGAGGGGTACAGGTTCAGGGGATATTTGTGTGGAGTTCTGCATTGGTACGTTCCAGTGAGACAGGGAGGTTCCGGAGGGTACAGTTTCAGGGCAAATTTGAGTGTAGTTCTGCATTGGCACTTTCCAGTGAGACAGGGAGGTTATGGAGGGGTACAGGTTCAGGGCATTTTTGTGTGGAATTCTGCATTGGCACGTTCCAGTGAGACAGGGAGGTTATGGAGGGTACAGGTTCAGGGCATATTTGTGTGGAGTTCTGCATTGGTACGTTCCAGTGAGACAGGGAGGTTTTGGAGGGGTAGAGGTTCAGGGTATATTTGTTTGGAGTTCTGCGTTGGTACGTTCCTGTGTGACTGGGAGGTTATGGAGGGGTACAGGTTCAGGGTATATTTATGTGGAGTTCTGCGTTGGTCCGTTCCAGTATGACGGGGAGGTTATGGAGGGGTACAGGATCAGGGCGTATTTGTATGGAGTTCTGCATTGGTACGTTCCAGTGAGAAAGGGAGGTTATGGAGCAGTACAGGTTCAGGGCAAATTAGTGTGGAGTTCTGCATTGGTACGTTCCAGTGAGACAGGGAGGTTATGGAGGGTACAGGTTCAGGGCATATTTGTGTGGAGTTCTGCATTGGTACGTTCCAGTGAGACAGGGAGGTTTTGGAGGGGTACAGTTTCAGGGTATATTTGTTTGGAGTTCTGCGTTGGTACGTTCCTTTGTGACTGGGAGGTTATGGAGGGGTACACGTTCAGGGCATATTTGTGTGGAGTTCTGCAGTGGGACGTTCCAGTGAGACAGGGAGGTTATGGACGGGTACAGGTTCAGGGCACATTTGTGTGGAGTTCTGCATTGGTACGTTCCAGTGAGACAGGGAGGTTATGGAGGGGTACAGGTTCAGGGCATATTTGTGTGGAGTTCCGCATTGGTACGTTCCTGTGAGACAGGGAGGTTATGGAGGGGTACAGGTTCAGGGCAAATTTGAGTGTAGTTCTGCATTGGCAATTTCCAGTGAGACAGGGAGGTTATAGAGGGGTACAGTTTCAGGGTATATTTGTGTGGAGTACTGCGTTGGTACGTTCCATTTAGACAGGGAATTTATGGAGGGTACAGGTTCAGGGCATATTTGTGTGGTGTTCTGCAGTGGGACGTTCCAGTGAGACATGAGGTTATGGACGGGTACAGGTTCAGGGCACATTTGTGTGGACTTCTGCATTGGTACGTTCCAGTGAGACCGGGAGGTTATGGAGGGGTACAGGTTCAGGGCATATTTGTGTGGAGTTCTGCATTGGTACGTTCCAGTGAGACAGGGAGGTTATGGAGGGCTACAGGTTCAGGGCAAATTAGTGTGGAGTTCTGCATTGGTACGTTCCAGTGAGACAGGGAGGTTATGGAGGGTACAAGTTCAGGGCATATTTGTCTGGAGTTCTGCATTGGTACGTTCCAGGGAGACAGGGAGGTTATGGATGTACAGGTTCAGGGCATATTTGAGTGGAGTTCTGCATTGGTACTTTCCAGTGGGAATGGGAGGTTATGGAGGGTACCGGTACATGGCATATTTGTGTGGAATTCTGCAGTGGGACGTTCCAGTGAGACAGGGAGTTTATGGACGTGTACAGGTTCAGGGCATATTTGTGTGGAATTCTGCATTGGTACGTTCCAGTGAGACAGGGAGGTTTTGGAGGGGTACAGGTTCAGGGCATTTTTGTGTGGAATTCTGCATTGGTACGTTCCAGTGAGACAGGGAGGTTATAGAGGGGTACAGGTTCAGGGTATATTTGTGTGGACTTCTGCATTGGTACATTCCAGTGAGACCGGGAGGTTATAGAGGGGTACAGGTTCAGGGTATATTTGTGTGGACTTCTGCATTGGTACATTCCAGTGAGACAAGGAGGTTCTGGGTGGGTACAGGTTCAGGGCATATTTGTGTGGAATTCTGCATTGGTACGTTCCAGTGAGACAGGGAGGTTATGGAGGGTACAGGTTCAGGGCATATTTGTGTGGAGTTCTGCATTGGTACGTTCCAGTGAGACAGGGAGGTTATAGAGGGGTACAGGTTCAGGGTATATTTGTGTGGACTTCTGCATTGGTACGTTCCAGTGAGACAGGGAGGTTTTGGAGGGGTACAGGTTCAGGGCATTTTTGTGTGGAATTCTGCATTGGTACGTTCCAGTGAGACAGGGAGGTTTTGGAGGGGTACAGGTTCAGGGGATTTTTGTGTGGAATTCTGCATTGGTACGTTCCAGTGAGACAGGGAGGTTTTGGAGGGGTACAGGTTCAGGGTATATTTGTTTGGAGTTCTGCGTTGGTACGTTCCTGTGTGACAGGGAGGTTATGGAGCGGTAAAGGTTCAGGGTATATTTATGTGGAGTTCTGCGTTGGTCCGTTCCAGTATGACTGGGAGGTTATGGAGGGGTACAGGTTCAGGGCGTATTTGTATGGAGTTCTGCAGTGGGACATTCCAGTGAGACAGGGAGGTTATGGAGGGTACAAGTTCAGGGCATATTTGTGTGGAGTTCTGCATTGGTACGTTCCAGTGAGACAGGGAGGTTATGGATGTGTAAAGGTTCAGGGCATATTTGTGTGGAGTTCTTCATTGGTACTTTCCAGTGGGACTGGGAGGTTATGGAGGGTACCGGTACATGGCATATTTGTGTGGAATTCTGCAGTGGGACGTTCCAGTGAGACAGGGAGGTTATGGACGGGTACAGGTTCAGGGCACATTTGTGTGGTGTTCTGCATTGGTACGTTCCTGTGAGACAGGGAGGTTATGGAGGGGTACAGGTTCAGGGGATATTTGTGTGGAGTTCTGCATTGGTACGTTCCAGTGAGACAGGGAGGTTCCGGAGGGTACAGTTTCAGGGCAAATTTGAGTGTAGTTCTGCATTGGCACTTTCCAGTGAGACAGGGAGGTTATGGAGGGGTACAGGTTCAGGGCATTTTTGTGTGGAATTCTGCATTGGCACGTTCCAGTGAGACAGGGAGGTTATGGAGGGTACAGGTTCAGGGCAAATTAGTGTGGAGTTCTGCATTGGTACGTTCCAGTGAGACAGGGAGGTTATGGAGGGTACAAGTTCAGGGCATATTTGTGTGGAGTTCTGCATTGGTACGTTCCAGTGAGACAGGGAGGTTATGGATGTGTACAGGTTCAGGGCATATTTGTGTGGAGTTCTTCATTGGTACTTTCCAGTGGGACTGGGAGGTTATGGAGGGTACCGGTACATGGCATATTTGTGTGGAATTCTGCAGTGGGACGTTCCAGTGAGACAGGGAGTTTATGGAGGGAACAGGTTCAGGGCATATTTGTGTGGAATTCTGCATTGGTACGTCCAGTGAGACAGGGAGGTTTTGGAGGGGTACAGGTTCAGGGCATTTTTGTGTGGAGTTCAGCATTGGTACGTTCCAGTGAGACAGGGAGGTTTTGGAGGGGTACAGTTTCAGGGTATATTTGTTTGGAGTTTTGCGTTGGTACGTTCCTGTGTGACTGGGAGGTTATGGAGGGGTACACGTTCAGGGCATATTTGTGTGGAGTTCTGCAGTGGGACGTTCCAGTGAGACAGGGAGGTTATGGAGGGTACAAGTTCAGGGCATATTTGTCTGGAGTTCTGCATTGGTACGTTCCAGGGAGACAGGGAGGTTATGGATGTACAGGTTCAGGGCATATTTGAGTAGAGTTCTGCATTGGTACTTTCCAGTGGGAATGGGAGGTTATGGAGGGTACCGGTACATGGCATATTTGTGTGGAATTCTGCAGTGGGACGTTCCAGTGAGACAGGGAGTTTATGGACGTGTACAGGTTCAGGGCATATTTGTGTGGAATTCTGCATTGGTACGTTCCAGTGAGACAGGGAGGTTTTGGAGGGGTACAGGTTCAGGGCATTTTTGTCTGGAGTTCTGCATTGGTACGTTCCAGGGAGACAGGGAGGTTATGGATGTACAGGTTCAGGGCATATTTGAGTGGAGTTCTGCATTGGTACGTTCCTGTGTGACAGGGAGGTTATGGAGGGGTACAGGTTCAGGGTATATTTGTGTGGAGTTCAGCATTGGTACGTTCCAGTGAGACAGGGAGGTTTTGGAGGGGTACAGTTTCAGGGTATATTTGTTTGGAGTTTTGCGTTGGTACGTTCCTGTGTGACTGGGAGGTTATGGAGGGGTACACGTTCAGGGCATATTTGTGTGGAGTTCTGCAGTGGGACGTTCCAGTGAGACAGGGAGGTTATGGAGGGTACAAGTTCAGGGCATATTTGTCTGGAGTTCTGCATTGGTACGTTCCAGGGAGACAGGGAGGTTATGGATGTACAGGTTCAGGGCATATTTGAGTGGAGTTCTGCATTGGTACTTTCCAGTGGGAATGGGAGGTTATGGAGGGTACCGGTACATGGCATATTTGTGTGGAATTCTGCAGTGGGACGTTCCAGTGAGACAGGGAGTTTATGGACGTGTACAGGTTCAGGGCATATTTGTGTGGAATTCTGCATTGGTACGTTCCAGTGAGACAGGGAGGTTTTGGAGGGGTACAGGTTCAGGGCATTTTTGTCTGGAGTTCTGCATTGGTACGTTCCAGGGAGACAGGGAGGTTATGGATGTACAGGTTCAGGGCATATTTGAGTGGAGTTCTGCATTGGTACGTTCCTGTGTGACAGGGAGGTTATGGAGGGGTACAGGTTCAGGGTATATTTATGTGGAGTTCTGCGTTGGTCCGTTCCAGTATGACTGGGAGGTTATGGAGGGGTACAGGTTCAGGGCGTATTTGTATGGAGTTCTGCATTGGTACGTTCCAGTGAGAAAGGGAGGTTATGGAGCTGTACAGGTTCAGGGCAAATTAGTGTGGAGTTCTGCATTGGTACGTTCCAGTGAGACAGGGAGGGTATGGAGGGTACAAGTTCAGGGCATATTTGTCTGGAGTTCTGCATTGGTACGTTCCAGGGAGACAGGGAGGTTATGGATGTACAGGTTCAGGGCATATTTGAGTGGAGTTCTGCATTGGTACTTTCCAGTGGGAATGGGAGGTTATGGAGGGTACCGGTACATGGCATATTTGTGTGGAATTCTGCAGTGGGACGTTCCAGTGAGACAGGGAGTTTATGGACGTGTACAGGTTCAGGGCATATTTGTGTGGAGTTCTGCAGTGGGACGTTCCAGTGAGACAGGGAGGTTATGGAGGGTACAAGTTCAGGGCATATTTGTCTGGAGTTCTGCATTGGTACGTTCCAGGGAGACAGGGAGGTTATGGATGTACAGGTTCAGGGCATATTTGAGTGGAGTTCTGCATTGGTACTTTCCAGTGGGAATGGGAGGTTATGGAGGGTACCGGTACATGGCATATTTGTGTGGAATTCTGCAGTGGGACGTTCCAGTGAGACAGGGAGTTTATGGACGTGTACAGGTTCAGGGCATATTTGTGTGGAATTCTGCATTGGTACGTTCCAGTGAGACAGGGAGGTTTTGGAGGGGTACAGGTTCAGGGCATTTTTGTGTGGAATTCTGCATTGGTACGTTCCAGTGAGACAGGGAGGTTTTGGAGGGGTACAGGTTCAGGGTATATTTGTTTGGAGTTCTGCGTTGGTACGTTCCTGTGTGACAGGGAGGTTATGGAGGGGTACAGGTTCAGGGTATATTTATGTGGAGTTCTGCGTTGGTCCGTTCCAGTATGACTGGGAGGTTATGGAGGGGTACAGGTTCAGGGCGTATTTGTATGGAGTTCTGCATTGGTACGTTCCAGTGAGAAAGGGAGGTTATGGAGCTGTACAGGTTCAGGGCAAATTAGTGTGGAGTTCTGCATTGGTACGTTCCAGTGAGACAGGGAGGGTATGGAGGGTACAAGTTCAGGGCATATTTGTGTGGAGTTCTGCATTGGTACGTTCCAGTGAGACAGGGAGGTTATGGATGTGTACAGGTTCAGGGCATATTTGTGTGGAGTTCTTCATTGGTACTTTCCAGTGGGACTGGGAGGTTATGGAGGGTACCGGTACATGGCATATTTGTGTGGAATTCTGCAGTGGGACGTTCCAGTGAGACAGGGAGTTTATGGACGTGTACAGGTTCAGGGCATATTTGTGTGGAGTTCAGCATTGGTACGTTCCAGTGAGACAGGGAGGTTTTGGAGGGGTACAGTTTCAGGGTATATTTGTTTGGAGTTTTGCGTTGGTACGTTCCTGTGTGACTGGGAGGTTATGGAGGGGTACACGTTCAGGGCATATTTGTGTGGAGTTCTGCAGTGGGACGTTCCAGTGAGACAGGGAGGTTATGGAGGGTACAAGTTCAGGGCATATTTGTCTGGAGTTCTGCATTGGTACGTTCCAGGGAGACAGGGAGGTTATGGATGTACAGGTTCAGGGCATATTTGAGTGGAGTTCTGCATTGGTACTTTCCAGTGGGAATGGGAGGTTATGGAGGGTACCGGTACATGGCATATTTGTGTGGAATTCTGCAGTGGGACGTTCCAGTGAGACAGGGAGTTTATGGACGTGTACAGGTTCAGGGCATATTTGTGTGGAATTCTGCATTGGTACGTTCCAGTGAGACAGGGAGGTTATGGAGGGGTACAGGTTCAGGGCATTTTTGTGTGGAATTCTGCATTGGTACGTTCCAGTGAGACAGGGAGGTTTTGGAGGGGTACAGGTTCAGGGTATATTTGTTTGGAGTTCTGCGTTGGTACGTTCCTGTGTGACAGGGAGGTTATGGAGGGGTACAGGTTCAGGGTATATTTATGTGGAGTTCTGCGTTGGTCCGTTCCAGTATGACTGGGAGGTTATGGAGGGGTACAGGTTCAGGGCGTATTTGTGTGGAATTCTGCATTGGTACGTCCAGTGAGACAGGGAGGTTTTGGAGGGGTACAGGTTCAGGGCATTTTTTGTGTGGAGTTCAGCATTGGTACGTTCCAGTGAGACAGGGAGGTTTTGGAGGGGTACAGTTTCAGGGTATATTTGTTTGGAGTTTTGCGTTGGTACGTTCCTGTGTGACTGGGAGGTTATGGAGGGGTACACGTTCAGGGCATATTTGTGTGGAGTTCTGCAGTGGGACGTTCCAGTGAGACAGGGAGGTTATGGAGGGTACAAGTTCAGGGCATATTTGTCTGGAGTTCTGCATTGGTACGTCCAGTGAGACAGGGAGGTTTTGGAGGGGTACAGGTTCAGGGCATTTTTGTGTGGAGTTCAGCATTGGTACGTTCCAGTGAGACAGGGAGGTTTTGGAGGGGTACAGTTTCAGGGTATATTTGTTTGGAGTTTTGCGTTGGTACGTTCCTGTGTGACTGGGAGGTTATGGAGGGGTACACGTTCAGGGCATATTTGTGTGGAGTTCTGCAGTGGGACGTTCCAGTGAGACAGGGAGGTTATGGAGGGTACAAGTTCAGGGCATATTTGTCTGGAGTTCTGCATTGGTACGTTCCAGGGAGACAGGGAGGTTATGGATGTACAGGTTCAGGGCATATTTGAGTGGAGTTCTGCATTGGTACTTTCCAGTGGGAATGGGAGGTTATGGAGGGTACCGGTACATGGCATATTTGTGTGGAATTCTGCAGTGGGCCGTTCCAGTGAGACAGGGAGTTTATGGACGTGTACAGGTTCAGGGCATATTTGTGTGGAATTCTGCATTGGTACGTTCCAGTGAGACAGGGAGGTTTTGGAGGGGTACAGGTTCAGGGCATTTTTGTGTGGAATTCTGCATTGGTACGTTCCAGTGAGACAGGGAGGTTTTGGAGGGGTACAGGTTCAGGGTATATTTGTTTGGAGTTCTGCGTTGGTACGTTCCTGTGTGACAGGGAGGTTATGGAGGGGTACAGGTTCAGGGTATATTTATGTGGAGTTCTGCGTTGGTCCGTTCCAGTATGACTGGGAGGTTATGGAGGGGTACAGGTTCAGGGCGTATTTGTATGGAGTTCTGCATTGGTACGTTCCAGTGAGAAAGGGAGGTTATGGAGCTGTACAGGTTCAGGGCAAATTAGTGTGGAGTTCTGCATTGGTACGTTCCAGTGAGACAGGGAGGTTATGGAGGGTACAAGTTCAGGGCATATTTGTGTGGAGTTCTGCATTGGTACGTTCCAGTGAGACAGGGAGGTTATGGATGTGTACAGGTTCAGGGCATATTTGTGTGGAGTTCTTCATTGGTACTTTCCAGTGGGACTGGGAGGTTATGGAGGGTACCGGTACATGGCATATTTGTGTGGAATTCTGCAGTGGGACGTTCCAGTGAGACAGGGAGTTTATGGACGTGTACAGGTTCAGGGCATATTTGTGTGGAATTCTGCATTGGTACGTCCAGTGAGACAGGGAGGTTTTGGAGGGGTACAGGTTCAGGGCATTTTTGTGTGGAGTTCAGCATTGGTACGTTCCAGTGAGACAGGGAGGTTTTGGAGGGGTACAGTTTCAGGGTATATTTGTTTGGAGTTTTGCGTTGGTACGTTCCTGTGTGACTGGGAGGTTATGGAGGGGTACACGTTCAGGGCATATTTGTGTGGAGTTCTGCAGTGGGACGTTCCAGTGAGACAGGGAGGTTATGGAGGGTACAAGTTCAGGGCATATTTGTCTGGAATTCTGCATTGGTACGTTCCAGGGAGACAGGGAGGTTATGGATGTACAGGTTCAGGGCATATTTGAGTGGAGTTCTGCATTGGTACATTCCAGTGGGAATGGGAGGTTATGGAGGGTACCGGTACATGGCATATTTGTGTGGAATTCTGCAGTGGGACGTTCCAGTGAGACAGGGAGTTTATGGACGCGTACAGGTTCAGGGCATATTTGTGTGGAATTCTGCATTGGTACGTTCCAGTGAGACAGGGAGGTTTTGGAGGGGTACAGGTTCAGGGCATTTTTGTGTGGAATTCTGCATTGGTACGTTCCAGTGAGACAGGGAGGTTTTGGAGGGGTACAGGTTCAGGGTATATTTGTTTGGAGTTCTGCGTTGGTACGTTCCTGTGTGACAGGGAGGTTATGGAGGGGTACAGGTTCAGGGTATATTTATGTGGAGTTCTGCGTTGGTCCGTTCCAGTATGACTGGGAGGTTATGGAGGGGTACAGGTTCAGGGCGTATTTGTATGGAGTTCTGCATTGGTACGTTCCAGTGAGAAAGGGAGGTTATGGAGCTGTACAGGTTCAGGGCAAATTAGTGTGGAGTTCTGCATTGGTACGTTCCAGTGAGACAGGGAGGGTATGGAGGGTACAAGTTCAGGGCATATTTGTGTGGAGTTCTGCATTGGTACGTTCCAGTGAGACAGGGAGGTTATGGATGTGTACAGGTTAAGGGCATATTTGTGTGGAGTTCTTCATTGGTACTTTCCAGTGGGACTGGGAGGTTATGGAGGGTACCGGTACATGGCATATTTGTGTGGAATTCTGCAGTGGGACGTTCCAGTGAGACAGGGAGTTTATGGACGTGTACAGGTTCAGGGCATATTTGTGTGGAATTCTGCATTGGTACGTCCAGTGAGACAGGGAGGTTATGGAGGGGTACAGGTTCAGGGCATATTTGTGTGGAGTTCCGCATTGGTACGTTCCTGTGAGACAGGGAGGTTATGGAGGGGTACAGGTTCAGGGCAAATTTGAGTGTAGTTCTGCATTGGCAATTTCCAGTGAGACAGGGAGGTTATAGAGGGGTACAGTTTCAGGGTATATTTGTGTGGAGTACTGCGTTGGTACGTTCCATTTAGACAGGGAATTTATGGAGAGTACAGGTTCAGGGCATATTTGTGTGGTGTTCTGCAGTGGGACGTTCCAGTGAGACATGAGGTTATGGACGGGTACAGGTTCAGGGCACATTTGTGTGGACTTCTGCATTGGTACGTTCCAGTGATACCGGGAGGTTATGGAGGGGTACAGGTTCAGGGCATATTTGTGTGGAGTTCTGCATTGGTACGTTCCAGTGAGACAGGGAGGTTATGGAGGGCTACAGGTTCAGGGCAAATTAGTGTGGAGTTCTGCATTGGTACGTTCCAGTGAGACAGGGAGGTTATGGAGGGTACAAGTTCAGGGCATATTTGTCTGGGTTCTGCATTGGTACGTTCCAGGGAGACAGGGAGGTTATGGATGTACAGGTTCAGGGCATATTTGAGTGGAGTTCTGCATTGGTACTTTCCAGTGGGAATGGGAGGTTATGGAGGGTACCGGTACATGGCATATTTGTGTGGAATTCTGCAGTGGGACGTTCCAGTGAGACAGGGAGTTTATGGACGTGTACAGGTTCAGGGCATATTTGTGTGGAATTCTGCATTGGTACGTTCCAGTGAGACAGGGAGGTTTTGGAGGGGTACAGGTTCAGGGCATTTTTGTGTGGAATTCTGCATTGGTACGTTCCAGTGAGACAGGGAGGTTTTGGAGGGGTACAGGTTCAGGGTATATTTGTTTGGAGTTCTGCGTTGGTACGTTCCTGTGTGACAGGGAGGTTATGGAGGGGTACAGGTTCAGGGTATATTTATGTGGAGTTCTGCGTTGGTCCGTTCCAGTATGACTGGGAGGTTATGGAGGGGTACAGGTTCAGGGCGTATTTGTATGGAGTTCTGCATTGGTACGTTCCAGTGAGAAAGGGAGGTTATGGAGCTGTACAGGTTCAGGGCAAATTAGTGTGGAGTTCTGCATTGGTACGTTCCAGTGAGACAGGGAGGTTATGGAGGGTACAAGTTCAGGGCATATTTGTGTGGAGTTCTGCATTGGTACGTTCCAGTGAGACAGGGAGGTTATGGATGTGTACAGGTTCAGGGCATATTTGTGTGGAGTTCTTCATTGGTACTTTCCAGTGGGACTGGGAGGTTATGGAGGGTACCGGTACATGGCATATTTGTGTGGAATTCTGCAGTGGGACGTTCCAGTGAGACAGGGAGTTTATGGACGTGTACAGGTTCAGGGCATATTTGTGTGGAATTCTGCATTGGTACGTCCAGTGAGACAGGGAGGTTTTGGAGGGGTACAGGTTCAGGGCATTTTTGTGTGGAGTTCAGCATTGGTACGTTCCAGTGAGACAGGGAGGTTTTGGAGGGGTACAGTTTCAGGGTATATTTGTTTGGAGTTTTGCGTTGGTACGTTCCTGTGTGACTGGGAGGTTATGGAGGGGTACACGTTCAGGGCATATTTGTGTGGAGTTCTGCAGTGGGACGTTCCAGTGAGACAGGGAGGTTATGGACGGGTACAGGTTCAGGGCACATTTGTGTGGAGTTCTGCATTGGTACGTTCCTGTGAGACCGGGAGGTTATGGAGGGGTACAGGTTCAGGGGATATTTGTGTGGAGTTCTGCATTGGTACGTTCCAGTGAGACAGGGAGGTTCCGGAGGGTACAGTTTCAGGGCAAATTTGAGTGTAGTTCTGCATTGGCACTTTCCAGTGAGACAGGGAGGTTATGGAGGGGTACAGGTTCAGGGCAAATTTGTGTGGAGTTCTGCATTGGTACATTACAGTGAGACAAGGAGGTTCTGGGTGGGTACAGGTTCAGGGCATATTTGTGTGGAATTCTGCATTGGTACGTTCCAGTGAGACAGGGAGATTATGGAGGGTACAGGTTCAGGGCATATTTGTCTGGAGTTCTGCATTGGTTCGTTCCAGTGAGACAGGGAGGTTATGGATGTACAGGTTCAGGGCATATTTGAGTGGAGTTCTGCATTGGTACTTTCCAGTGGGAATGGGAGGTTATGGAGGGTACCGGTATATGGCATATTTGTGTGGAGTTCTGCGTTGGTCCGTTCCAGTATGACTGGGAGGTTATGGAGGGGTACAGGTTCAGGGCGTATTTGTATGGAGTTCTGCATTGGTACGTTCCAGTGAGAAAGGGAGGTTATGGAGCGGTACAGGTTCAGAGCAAATTAGTGTGGAGTTCTGCATTGGTACGTTCCAGTGAGACAGGGTGGTTATGGAGGGTACAAGTTCAGGGCATATTTGTGTGGAGTTCTGCATTCGTACGTTCCAGTGAGACAGGGAGGTTATGGATGTGTACAGGTTCAGGGCATATTTGTGTGGAGTTCTGCATTGGTACTTTCCAGTGGGACTGGGAGGTTATGGAGGGTACCGGTACATGGCATATTTGTGTGGAATTCTGCAGTGGGACGTTCCAGTGAGACAGGGAGTTTATGGACGTGTACAGGTTCAGGGCATATTTGTGTGGAATTCTGCATTGGTACGTCCAGTGAGACAGGGAGGTTTTGGAGGGGTACAGGTTCAGGGCATTTTTGTGTGGAATTCTGCATTGGTACGTTCCAGTGAGACATGGAGGTTATGGAGGGTACAGGTTCAGGGCATATTTGTGTGGAGTTCTGCATTGGTACGTTCCAGTGAGACAGGGAGGTTTTGGAGGGGTACAGTTTCAGGGTATATTTGTTTGGAGTTCTGCGTTGGTACGTTCCTGTGTGACTGGGAGGTTATGGAGGGGTACACGTTCAGGGCATATTTGTGTGGAGTTCTGCAGTGGGACGTTCCAGTGAGACAGGGAGGTTATGGACGGGTACAGGTTCAGGGCACATTTGTGTGGAGTTCTGCATTGGTACGTTCCAGTGAGACAGGGAGGTTATGGAGGGGTACAGGTTCAGGGCATATTTGTGTGGAGTTCCGCATTGGTACGTTCCTGTGAGACAGGGAGGTTATGGAGGGGTACAGGTTCAGGGCAAATTTGAGTGTAGTTCTGCATTGGCAATTTCCAGTGAGACAGGGAGTTTATGGAGGTGTACAGGTTCAGGGCAAATTTGTGTGGAGTTCTGCATTGGTACATTCCAGTGAGACAAGGAGGTTCTGGGTGGGTACAGGTTCAGGGCATATTTGTGTGGAATTCTGCATTGGTACGTTCCAGTGAGACAGGGAGGTTATGGAGGGTACAGGTTCAGGGCATATTTGTGTGGAGTTCTGCATTGGTACGTTCCAGTGAGACAGGGAGGTTATAGAGGGGTACAGGTTCAGGGTATATTTGTGTGGAGTACTGCGTTGGTACGTTCCAGTGTGACTGGGAGGTTATGGAGGGGTACAGGTTCAGGGCATATTTGTTTGGATTTCTGCATTGGTACGTTCCATTTAGACAGGGAAGTTATGGAGGGTACAGGTTCAGGGCATATTTGTGTGGTGTTCTGCATTGGTACGTTCCAGGGAGACAGGGACGTTATGGATGTACAGGTTCAGGGCATATTTGAGTGGAGTTCTGCATTGGTACTTTCCAGTGGGAATGGGAGGTTATGGAGGGTACCGGTACATGGCATATTTGTGTGGAATTCTGCAGTGTGACGTTCCAGTGAGACAGGGAGTTTATGGACGTGTACAGGTTCAGGGCATATTTGTGTGGAATTCTGCATTGGTACGTTCCAGTGAGACAGGGAGGTTTTGGAGGGGTACAGGTTCAGGGGATTTTTGTGTGGAATTCTGCATTGGTACGTTCCAGTGAGACAGGGAGGTTTTGGAGGGGTACAGGTTCAGGGTATATTTGTTTGGAGTTCTGCGTTGGTACGTTCCTGTGTGACAGGGAGGTTATGGAGGGGTAAAGTTTCAGGGTATATTTATGTGGAGTTCTGCGTTGATCCGTTCCAGTATGACTGGGAGGTTATGGAGGGGTACAGGTTCAGGGCGTATTTGTATGGAGTTCTGCATTGGTACGTTCCAGGGAGACAGGGACGTTATGGATGCACAGGTTCAGGGCATATTTGAGTGGAGTTCTGCATTGGTACTTTCCAGTGGGAATGGGAGGTTATGGAGGGTACCGGTACATGGCATATTTGTGTGGAATTCTGCAGTGTGACGTTCCAGTGAGACAGGGAGTTTATGGACGTGTACAGGTTCAGGGCATATTTGTGTGGAATTCTGCATTGGTACGTTCCAGTGAGACAGGGAGGTTTTGGAGGGGTACAGGTTCAGGGGATTTTTGTGTGGAATTCTGCATTGGTACGTTCCAGTGAGACAGGGAGGTTTTGGAGGGGTACAGGTTCAGGGTATATTTGTTTGGAGTTCTGCGTTGGTACGTTCCTGTGTGACAGGGAGGTTATGGAGGGGTAAAGGTTCAGGGTATATTTATGTGGAGTTCTGCGTTGGTCCGTTCCAGTATGACTGGGAGGTTATGGAGGGGTACAGGTTCAGGGCGTATTTGTATGGAGTTCTGCAGTGGGACGTTCCAGTGAGACAGGGAGGTTATGGACGGGTACAGGTTCAGCGCACATTTGTGTGGAGTTCTGCATTGGTACGTTCCAGTGAGACATGGAGGTTATGGAAGGGTACAGGTTCAGGGCATATTTGTGAGGAGTTCCGCATTGGTACGTTCCTGTGAGACAGGGAGGTTATGGAGGAGTACAGGTTCAGGGGATATTTGTGTGGAGTTCTGCATTGGTACGTTCCAGTGAGACAAGTAGGTTCCGGAGGGTACAGGTTCAGGGCAAATTTGAGTGTAGTTCTGCATTGGCACTTTCCAGTGAGACAGGGAGGTTATGGAGGGGTACAGGTTCAGGGCAAATTTGTGTGGAGTTCTGCATTGGTACATTACAGTGAGACAAGGAGGTTCTGGGTGGGTACAGGTTCAGGGCATATTTGTGTGGAATTCTGCATTGGTACGTTCCAGTGAGACAGGGAGATTACGGAGGGTACAGGTTCAGGGCATATTTGTCTGGAGTTCTGCATTGGTACGTTCCTGTGAGACAGGGAGGTTATGGTGGGGTACAGCTTCAGGGTATATTTGTGTGGAGTACTGCGTTGGTACGTTCCAGTGTGACTGGGAGGTTATGGAAGGGTACAGGTTCCGGGCATATTTGTTTGGAGTTTTGCATCGGTACGTTCCAGTGAGACAGGGAAGTTATGGAGGGTACAGGTTCCGGGCATATTTGTGTGGAGTTCAGCAGTGGGACGTTCCAGTGAGATATGAGGTTATGGACGGGTACAGGTTCAGGGCACATTTGTGTGGAGTTCTGCATTGGTACGTTCCAGTGAGACAGGGAGGTTATGGAGGGGTACAGGTTCAGGGCATATTTGTGTGGAGCTCTGCATTGGTACGTTCCAGTGAGACAGGGAGGTTATGGAGGGTACAGGTTCAGGGTCTATTTCTGTGGAGTTCTGCAGTGGTACTTTCCAGTGAGACAGGGAGGTTATGGAGGATACAGGTTCATGGCATATTTGTGTGGAGTTCTGCAGTGGGACGTTCCAGTGAGACAGGGTGGTTATGGACGTGTACAGGTTCAAGGCATATTTGTGTGGAGTTCTGCATTGGTACGTTCCAGTGAGACAGGGAAGTTATGGAGGGGTACAGGTTCAGGGCATATTTGTGTGGAGTTCTGCATTGGTACGTTCCAGTGAGACAGGGAGGTTATTGAGGCGTACAGGTTCTGGGCATATTTGTGTGGTGTTCTGCAATGGTACGTTCCAGTGAGACAGTGAGGTTATGGAGTGTACAGGTTCAGGGCATATTTGTGTGGAGTTCTGCAGTGGGATGTTCCAGTGAGACATGAGGTTATGGACGTGTACAGGTTCAGGGCAAATTTGTGTGGAGCTCTGCATTGGTAGGTTCCAGTGAGACAGGGTAGTTATGGTGGGTACAATTTTAGGGCATATTTGTGTGGAGTTCTGCATTTTACGTTCCAGTGAGACAGGGAGGTTATGGATGGGTACAGGTTCAGGGCATATTTGTGTGGAGTTCTGCATTGGTACGTTCCCGTGTGAATGGGAGGTTATGGAGGGGTACAGGTTCAGGGCATATTTGTTTGGAGTTCTGCATTGGTACGTTCCAGTGAGACAGGGAGGTTATGGAGAGTACACGTTCAGGGCATATTTGTGTTGAGTTCTGCATTGGTACGTTCCAGTGAGAAAGGGAGGTTATGGAGCGGTACAGGTTCAGGGCAAATTAGTGTGGAGTTCTGCATTGGTACGTTCCAGTGAGACAGGGAGGTTATGGAGGGTACAAGTTCAGGGCATATTTGTGTGGAGTTCTGCATTGGTACGTTCCAGTGAGACAGGGAGGTTATGGATGTGTACAGGTTCAGGGCATATTTGTGTGGAGTTCTGCATTGGTACTTTCCAGTGGGACTGGGAGGTTATGGAGGGTACCGGTACATGGCATATTTGTGTGGAATTCTGCAGTGGAACGTTCCAGTGAGACAGGGAGTTTATGGACGTGTACAGGTTCAGAGCATATTTGTGTGGAATTCTGCATTGGTACGTTCCAGTGAGACAGGGAGGTTTTGGAGGGGTACAGGTTCAGGGCATTTTTGTGTGGAATTCTGCATTGGTACGTTCCAGTGAGACAGGGAGGTTATGGAGGGTACAGGTTCAGGGCATATTTGTGTGGAGTTCTGCATTGGTACGTTCCAGTGAGACAGGGAGGTTTTGGAGGGGTACAGTTTCAGGGTATATTTGTTTGGAGTTCTGAGTTGGTACGTTCCTGTGTGACTGGGAGGTTATGGAGGGGTACACGTTCAGGGCATATTTGTGTGGAGTTCTGCAGTGGGACGTTCCAGTGACACAGGGAGGTAATGGACGGGTACAGGTTCAGGGCACATTTGTGTGGAGTTCTGCATTGGTACGTTCCAGTGAGACATGGAGGTGATGGAGGGGTACAGGTTCAGGGCATATTTATGTGGAGTTCCGCATTGGAACGTTCCTGTGAGACAGGGAGGTTATGGAGGGGTACAGGTTCAGGGGATATTTGTGTGGAGTTCTGCATTGGTACGTTCCAGTGAGACAGGGAGGTTACGGAGGGTACAGGTTCAGGGAAAATTTGAGTGTAGTTCTGCATTAGCACTTTCCAGTGAGACAGGGAGGTTATGGAGGTGTACAGGTTCAGGGCAAATTTGTGTGGAGTTCTGAATTGGTACATTACAGTGAGACAAGGAGGTTCTGGGTGGGTACAGGTTCAGGGCATATTTGTGTGGAGTTCTGCATTGGTACGTTCCAGTGAGACATGGAGGTTATGGAGGGGTACAGGTTCAGGGCATATTAGTGTGGAGTTCCGCATTGGTACGTTCCTGTGAGACAGGGAGGTTATGGAGGTGTACAGGTTCAGGGGATATTTGTGTGGAGTTCTGCATTGGTACGTTTCAGTGAGACAGGGAGGTTCCGGAGGGTACAGGTTCAGGGCAAATTTGAGTGTAGTTCTGCATTGGCACTTTCCAGTGAGACAGGGGGGTTATGGAGGGGTACAGGTTCAGGGCAAATTTGTGTGGAGTTCTGCATTGGTACATTACAGTGAGACCAGGAGGTTCTGGGTGGGTACAGGTTCAGGGTATATTTGTGTGGAGTACTGCGTTGGTACGTTCCAGTGAGACAGGGAAGTTATGGAGGGTACAGGTTCCGGGCATATTTGTGTGGAGTTCAGCAGTGGGACGTTCCAGTGAGACATGAGGTTATGGACGGGTACAGGTTCAGGGCACATTTGTGTGGAGTTCTGCATTGGTACGTTCCAGTGAGCCAGGGAGGTTATGGAGGGGTACAGGTTCAGGGCATATTTGTGTGGAGCTCTGCATTGGTACGTTCCAGTGAGACAGGGAGGTTATGGAGGGGTACCGGATCAGGGCAAATTTGTGTGTATTTCTGCATTGGTACGTTCCAGTGAGACAGGGAAGTTATGGAGGGGTACAGGTTCAGGGCATATTTGTGTGGAGTTCTGCATTGGTACGTTCCAGTGAGACAGGGAGGTTATGGATGGGTACAGGTTCAGGGCATATTTGTGTGGAGTTCTGCATTGGTACGTTCCCGTGTGAATGGGAGGTTATGGAGGAGTACAGGTTCAGGGCATATTTGTTTGGAGTTCTGCATTGGTACGTTCCAGTGAGACAGGGAGGTTATGGAGAGTACACGTTCAGGGCATATTTGTGTTGAGTTCTGCATTGGTACGTTCCAGTGAGAAAGGGAGGTTATGGAGCGGTACAGGTTCAGGGCAAATTAGAGTGGAGTTCTGCATTGGTACGTTCCAGTGAGACAGGGAGGTTATGGATGTGTACAGGTTCAGGGCATATTTGTGTGGAGTTCTGCATTGGTACTTTCCAGTGGGACTGGGAGGTTATGGAGGGTACCGGTACATGGCATATTTGTGTGGAATTCTGCAGTGGGACGTTCCAGTGAGACAGGGAGTTTATGGACGTGTACAGGTTCAGGGCATATTTGTGTGGAATTCTGCATTGGTACGTTCCAGTGAGACAGGGATGTTTTGGAGGGGTACAGGTTCAGGGCATTTTTGTGTGGAATTCTGCATTGGTACGTTCCAGTGAGACAGGGAGGTTATGGAGGGTACAGGTTCAGGGCATATTTGTGTGGAGTTCTGCATTGGTACGTTCCAGTGAGACAGGGAGGTTTTGGAGGGGTACAGTTTCAGGGTATATTTGTTTGGAGTTCTGCGTTGGTACGTTCCTGTGTGACTGGGAGGTTATGGAGGGGTACACGTTCAGGGCATATTTGTGTGGAGTTCTGCAGTGGGACGTTCCAGTGACACAGGGAGGTTATGGACGGGTACAGGTTCAGGGCACATTTGTGTGGAGTTCTGCATTGGTACGTTCCAGTGAGACAGGGAGGTTATGGAGGGGTACAGGTTCAGGGGATATTTGTGTGGAGTTCTGCATTGGAACGTTCCAGTGAGACAGGGAGGTTACGGAGGGTACAGGTTCAGGGCAAATTTGAGTGTAGTTCTGCATTAGCACTTTCCAGTGAGACAGGGAGGTTATGGAGGTGTACAGGTTCAGGGCAAATTTGTGTGGAGTTCTGAATTGGTACATTACAGTGAGACAAGGAGGTTCTGGGTGGGTACAGGTTCAGGGCATATTTGTGTGGAGTTCCGCATTGGTACGTTCCTGTGAGACAGGGAGGTTATGGAGGGGTACAGGTTCAGGGGATATTTGTGTGGAGTTCTGCATTGGTACGTTCCAGTGAGACAGGGAGGTTCCGGAGGGTACAGGTTCAGGGCAAATTTGAGTGTAGTTCTGCATTGGCACTTTCCAGTGAGACAGGGAGGTTATGGAGGGGTACAGGTTCAGGGCAAATTTGTGTGGAGTTCTGCATTGGTACATTACAGTGAGACAAGGAGGTTCTGGTTGGGTACAGGTTCAGGGCATATTTGTGTGGAATTCTGCATTGGTACGTTCCAGTGAGACAGGGAGGTTATGGAGGGGTACAGGTTCAGGGTATATTTGTGTGGAGTACTGCGTTGGTACGTTCCAGTGTGACTGGGAGGTTATGGAGGGGTACAGGTTCCGGGCATATTTGTTTGGAGTTCTGCATTGGTACGTTCCAGTGAGACAGGGAAGTTATGGAGGGTACAGGTTCCGGGCATATTTGTGTGGAGTTCAGCAGTGGGACGTTCCAGTGAGACATGAGGTTATGGACGGGTACAGGTTCAGGGCACATTTGTGTGGAGTTCTGCATTGGTACGTTCCAGTGAGACAGGGAGGTTATGGAGGGGTACAGGTTCAGGGCATATTTGTGTGGAGCTCTGCATTGGTACGTTCCAGTGAGACAGGGAGGTTATGGAGGGGTACCGGATCAGGGCAAATTTGTGTGTAGTTCTGCAGTGGTACTTTGCAGTGAGACAGGGAGGTTATGGAGGATACAGGTTCATGGCATATTTGTGTGGAGTTCTGCAGTGGGACGTTCCAGTGAGACAGGGTGGTTATGGACGTGTACAGGTTCAAGGCATATTTGTGTGGAGTTCTGCATTGGTACGTTCCAGTGAGACAGGGAGGTTATGGAGGGTACAGGTTCAGGGCATATTTGTGTGGAGTTCTGCATTGGTACGTTCCAGTGAGACAGGGAGGTTTTGGAGGGGTACAGTTTCAGGGTATATTTGTTTGGAGTTCTGCGTTGGTACGTTCCTGTGTGACTGGGAGGTTATGGAGGGGTACACGTTCAGGGCATATTTGTGTGGAGTTCTGCAGTGGGACGTTCCAGTGACACAGGGAGGTAATGGACGGGTACAGGTTCAGGGCACATTTGTGTGGAGTTCTGCATTGGTACGTTCCAGTGAGACATGGAGGTTATGGAGGGGTACAGGTTCAGGGCATATTCATGTGGAGTTCCGCATTGGTACGTTCCAGTGAGACAGGGAGGTTATGGAGGGGTACAGGTTCAGGGCATATTTGTGTGGAGCTCTGCATTGGTACGTTCCAGTGAGACAGGGAGGTTATGGAGGGGTACCGGATCAGGGCAAATTTGTGTGTAGTTCTGCAGTGGTACTTTCCAGTGAGACAGGGAGGTTATGGAGGATACAGGTTCATGGCATATTTGTGTGGAGTTCTGCAGTGGGACGTTCCAGTGAGACAGGGTGGTTATGGACGTGTACAGGTTCAAGGCATATTTGTGTGGAGTTCTGCATTGGTACGTTCCAGTGAGACAGGGAGGTTATGGAGGGTACAGGTTCAGGGCATATTTGTGTGGAGTTCTGCATTGGTACGTTCCAGTGAGACAGGGAGGTTTTGGAGGGGTACAGTTTCAGGGTATATTTGTTTGGAGTTCTGCGTTGGTACGTTCCTGTGTGACTGGGAGGTTATGGAGGGGTACACGTTCAGGGCATATTTGTGTGGAGTTCTGCAGTGGGACGTTCCAGTGACACAGGGAGGTAATGGACGGGTTCAGGTTCAGGGCACATTTGTGTGGAGTTCTGCATTGGTACGTTCCAGTGAGACATGGAGGTTATGGAGGGGTACAGGTTCAGGGCATATTCATGTGGAGTTCCGCATTGGAACGTTCCTGTGAGACAGGGAGGTTATGGAGGGGTACAGGTTCAGGGGATATTTGTGTGGAGGTCTGCATTGGTACGTTCCAGTGAGACAGGGAGGTTACGGAGGGTACAGGTTCAGGGAAAATTTGAGTGTAGTTCTGCATTAGCACTTTCCAGTGAGACAGGGAGGTTATGGAGGTGTACAGGTTCAGGGCAAATTTGTGTGGAGTTCTGAATTGGTACATTACAGTGAGACAAGGAGGTTCTGGGTGGGTACAGGTTCAGGGCATATTTGTGTGGAGTTCTGCATTGGTACGTTCCAGTGAGACATGGAGGTTATGGAGGGGTACAGGTTCAGGGCATATTTGTGTGGAGTTCCGCATTGGTACGTTCCTGTGAGACAGGGAGGTTATGGAGGGGTACAGGTTCAGGGGATATTTGTGTGGAGTTCTGCATTGGTACGTTTCAGTGAGACAGGGAGGTTCCGGAGGGTACAGGTTCAGGGCAAATTTGAGTGTAGTTCTGCATTGGCACTTTCCAGTGAGACAGGGGGGTTATGGAGGGGTACAGGTTCAGGGCAAATTTGTGTGGAGTTCTGCATTGGTACATTACAGTGAGACCAGGAGGTTCTGGGTGGGTACAGGTTCAGGGTATATTTGTGTGGAGTACTGCGTTGGTACGTTCCAGTGTGACTGGGAGGTTATGGAGGGGTACAGGTTCCGGGCATATTTGTTTGGAGTTCTGCATTGGTACGTTCCAGTGAGACAGGGAAGTTATGGAGGGTACAGGTTCCGGGCATATTTGTGTGGAGTTCAGCAGTGGGACGTTCCAGTGAGACATGAGGTTATGGACGGGTACAGGTTCAGGGCACATTTGTGTGGAGTTCTGCATTGGTACGTTCCAGTGAGCCAGGGAGGTTATGGAGGGGTACAGGTTCAGGGCATATTTGTGTGGAGCTCTGCATTGGTACGTTCCAGTGAGACAGGGAGGTTATGGAGGGGTACCGGATCAGGGCAAATTTGTGTGTAGTTCTGCATTGGTACGTTCCAGTGAGACAGGGAAGTTATGGAGGGGTACAGGTTCAGGGCATATTTGTGTGGAGTTCTGCATTGGTACGTTCCAGTGAGACAGGGAGGTTATGGATGGGTACAGGTTCAGGGCATATTTGTGTGGAGTTCTGCATTGGTACGTTCCAGTGAGACAGGGAGGTTTTGGAGGGGTACAGGTTCAGGGCATTTTTGTGTGGAATTCTGCATTGGTACGTTCCAGTGAGACAGGAGGGTTATGGAGGGTACAGGTTCAGGGCATATTTGTGTGGAATTCTGCATTGGTACGTTCCAGTGAGACAGGAGGGTTATGGAGGGTACAGGTTCAGGGCATATTTGTGTGGAGTTCTGCATTGGTACGTTCCAGTGAGACAGGGAGGTTTTGGAGGGGTACAGTTTCAGGGTATATTTGTTTGGAGTTCTGCGTTGGTACGTTCCTGTGTGACTGGGAGGTTATGGAGGGGTACACGTTCAGGGCATCTTTGTGTGGAGTTCTGCAGTGGGACGTTCCAGTGACACAGGGAGGTAATGGACGGGTACAGGTTCAGGGCACATTTGTGTGGAGTTCTGCATTGGTACGTTCCAGTGAGACATGGAGGTTATGGAGGGGTACAGGTTCAGGGCATATTTATGTGGAGTTCCGCATTGGAACGTTCCTGTGAGACAGGGAGGTTATGGAGGGGTACAGGTTCAGGGGATATTTGTGTGGAGTTCTGCATTGGTACGTTCCAGTGAGACAGGGAGGTTACGGAGGGTACAGGTTCAGGGAAAATTTGAGTGTAGTTCTGCATTAGCACTTTCCAGTGAGACAGGGAGGTTATGGAGGTGTACAGGTTCAGGGCAAATTTGTGTGGAGTTCTGAATTGGTACATTACAGTGAGACAAGGAGGTTCTGGGTGGGTACAGGTTCAGGGCATATTTGTGTGGAGTTCTGCATTGGTACGTTCCAGTGAGACATGGAGGTTATGGAGGGGTACAGGTTCAGGGCATATTTGTGTGGAGTTCCGCATTGGTACGTTCCTGTGAGACAGGGAGGTTATGGAGGGGTACAGGTTCAGGGGATATTTGTGTGGAGTTCTGCATTGGTACGTTTCAGTGAGACAGGGTGGTTCCGGAGGGTACAGGTTCAGGGCAAATTTGAGTGTAGTTCTGCATTGGCACTTTCCAGTGAGACAGGGGGGTTATGGAGGGGTACAGGTTCAGGGCAAATTTGTGTGGAGTTCTGCATTGGTACATTACAGTGAGACCAGGAGGTTCTGGGTGGGTACAGGTTCAGGGTATATTTGTGTGGAGTACTGCGTTGGTACGTTCCAGTGTGACTGGGAGGTTATGGAGGGGTACAGGTTCCGGGCATATTTGTTTGGAGTTCTGCATTGGTACGTTCCAGTGAGACAGGGAAGTTATGGAGGGTACAGGTTCCGGGCATATTTGTGTGGAGTTCAGCAGTGGGACGTTCCAGTGAGACATGAGGTTATGGACGGGTACAGGTTCAGGGCACATTTGTGTGGAGTTCTGCATTGGTACGTTCCAGTGAGCCAGGGAGGTTATGGAGGGGTACAGGTTCAGGGCATATTTGTGTGGAGCTCTGCATTGGTACGTTCCAGTGAGACAGGGAGGTTATGGAGGGGTACCGGATCAGGGCAAATTTGTGTGTAGTTCTGCATTGGTACGTTCCAGTGAGACAGGGAAGTTATGGAGGGGTACAGGTTCAGGGCATATTTGTGTGGAGTTCTGCATTGGTACGTTCCAGTGAGACAGGGAGGTTATGGATGGGTACAGGTTCAGGGCATATTTGTGTGGAGTTCTGCATTGGTACGTTCCCGTGTGAATGGGAGGTTATGGAGGGGTACAGGTTCAGGGCATATTTGTTTGGAGTTCTGCATTGGTACGTTCCAGTGAGACAGGGAGGTTATGGAGAGTACACGTTCAGGGCATATTTGTGTTGAGTTCTGCATTGGTACGATCCGGTGAGAAAGGGAGGTTATGGAGCGGTACAGGTTCAGGGCAAATTAGAGTGGAGTTCTGCATTGGTACGTTCCAGTGAGACGGGGAGGTTATGGATGTGTACAGGTTCAGGGCATATTTGTGTGGAGTTCTGCATTGGTACTTTCCAGTGGGACTGGGAGGTTATGGAGGGTACCGGTACATGGCATATTTGTGTGGAATTCTGCAGTGGGACGTTCCAGTGAGACAGGGAGTTTATGGACGTGTACAGGTTCAGGGCATATTTGTGTGGAATTCTGCATTGGTACGTTCCAGTGAGACAGGGAGGTTTTGGAGGGGTACAGGTTCAGGGCATTTTTGTGTGGAATTCTGCATTGGTACGTTCCAGTGAGACAGGGAGGTTATGGAGGGTACAGGTTCAGGGCATATTTGTGTGGAGTTCTGCATTGGTACGTTCCAGTGAGACAGGGAGGTTTTGGAGGGGTACAGTTTCAGGGTATATTTGTTTGGAGTTCTGCGTTGGTACGTTCCTGTGTGACTGGGAGGTTATGGAGGGGTACACGTTCAGGGCATATTTGTGTGGAGTTCTGCAGTGGGACGTTCCAGTGACACAGGGAGGTTATGGACGGGTACAGGTTCAGGGCACATTTGTGTGGAGTTCTGCATTGGTACGTTCCAGTGAGACAGGGAGGTTATGGAGGGGTACAGGTTCAGGGGATATTTGTGTGGAGTTCTGCATTGGTACGTTCCAGTGAGACAGGGAGGTTACGGAGGGTACAGGTTCAGGGCAAATTTGAGTGTAGTTCTGCATTAGCACTTTCCAGTGAGACAGGGAGGTTATGGAGGTGTACAGGTTCAGGGCAAATTTGTGTGGAGTTCTGAATTGGTACATTACAGTGAGACAAGGAGGTTCTGGGTGGGTACAGGTTCAGGGCATATTTGTGTGGAGTTCCGCATTGGTACGTTCCTGTGAGACAGGGAGGTTATGGAGGGGTACAGGTTCAGGGGATATTTGTGTGGAGTTCTGCATTGGTACGTTCCAGTGAGACAGGGAGGTTCCGGAGGGTACAGGTTCAGGGCAAATTTGAGTGTAGTTCTGCATTGGCACTTTCCAGTGAGACAGGGAGGTTATGGAGGGGTACAGGTTCAGGGCAAATTTGTGTGGAGTTCTGCATTGGTACATTACAGTGAGACAAGGAGGTTCTGGTTGGGTACAGGTTCAGGGCATATTTGCGTGGAATTCTGCATTGGTACGTTCCAGTGAGACAGGGAGATTATGGAGGGTACAGGTTCAGGGCATATTTGTCTGGAGTTCTGCATTGGTACGTTCCAGTGAGACAGGGAGGTTATGGAGGGGTACAGGTTCAGGGTATATTTGTGTGGAGTACTGCGTTGGTACGTTCCAGTGTGACTGGGAGGTTATGGAGGGGTACAGGTTCCGGGCATATTTGTTTGGAGTTCTGCATTGGTACGTTCCAGTGAGACAGGGAAGTTATGGAGGGTACAGGTTCCGGGCATATTTGTGTGGAGTTGAGCAGTGGGACGTTCCAGTGAGACATGAGGTTATGGACGGGTACAGGTTCAGGGCACATTTGTGTGGAGTTCTGCATTGGTACGTTCCAGTGAGACAGGGAGGTTATGGAGGGGTACAGGTTCAGGGCATATTTGTGTGGAGCTCTGCATTGGTACGTTCCAGTGAGACAGGGAGGTTATGGAGGGGTACCGGATCAGGGCAAATTTGTGTGTAGTTCTGCATTGGTACGTTCCAGTGAGACAGGGAGGTTATGGAGGGTACAGGTTCAGGGTCTGTTTCTGTGGAGTTCAGCAGTGGTACTTTCCAGTGAGACAGGGAGGTTATGGAGGATACAGGTTCATGGCATATTTGTGTGGAGTTCTGCAGTGGGACGTTCCAGTGAGACAGGGTGGTTATGGACGTGTACAGGTTCAGGGCATATTTGTGTGGAGTTCTGCATTGGTACGTTCCAGTGAGACAGGGAGGTTTTGGAGGGGTACAGTTTCAGGGCATATTTGTTTGGAGTTCTGCGTTGGTACGTCCCTGTGTGACTGGGAGGTTATGGAGGGGTACACGTTCAGGGCATATTTGTGTGGAGTTCTGCAGTGGGACGTTCCAGTGTCACAGGGAGGTAATGGACGGGTACAGTTTCAGGGCACATTTGTGTGGAGTTCTGCATTGGTACGTTCCAGTGAGACATGGAGGTTATGGAGGGGTACAAGTTCAGGGCATATTTATGTGGAGTTCCGCATTGGAACGTTCCTGTGAGACAGGGAGGTTATGGAGGGGTACAGGTTCAGGGGATATTTGTGTGGAGGTCTGCATTGGTACGTTCCAGTGAGACAGGGAGGTTACGGAGGGTACAGGTTCAGGGAAAATTTGAGTGTAGTTCTGCATTAGCACTTTCCAGTGAGACAGGGAGGTTATGGAGGTGTACAGGTTCAGGGCAAATTTGTGTGGAGTTCTGAATTGGTACATTACAGTGAGACAAGGAGGTTCTGGGTGGGTACAGGTTCATGGCATATTTGTGTGGAGTTCTGCATTGGTACGTTCCAGTGAGACATGGAGGTTATGGAGGGGTACAGGTTCAGGGCATATTTGTGTGGAGTTCCGCATTGGTACGTTCCTGTGAGACAGGGAGGTTATGGAGGGGTACAGGTTCAGGGGATATTTGTGTGGAGTTCTGCATTGGTACGTTTCAGTGAGACAGGGAGGTTCCGGAGGGTACAGGTTCAGGGCAAATTTGAGTGTAGTTCTGCATTGGCACTTTCCAGTGAGACAGGGGGGTTATGGAGGGGTACAGGTTCAGGGCAAATTTGTGTGGAGTTCTGCATTGGTACATTACAGTGAGACCAGGAGGTTCTGGGTGGGTACAGGTTCAGGGTATATTTGTGTGGAGTACTGCGTTGGTACGTTCCAGTGTGACTGGGAGGTTATGGAGGGGTACAGGTTCCGGGCATATTTGTTTGGAGTTCTGCATTGGTACGTTCCAGTGAGACAGGGAAGTTATGGAGGGTACAGGTTCCGGGCATATTTGTGTGGAGTTCAGCAGTGGGACGTTCCAGTGAGAAAGGGAGGTTATGGAGCGGTACAGGTTCAGGGCAAATTAGAGTGGAGTTCTGCATTGGTACGTTCCAGTGAGACAGGGAGGTTATGGATGTGTACAGGTTCAGGGCATATTTGTGTGGAGTTCTGCATTGGTACTTTCCAGTGGGACTGGGAGGTTATGGAGGGTACCGGTACATGGCATATTTGTGTGGAATTCTGCAGTGGGACGTTCCAGTGAGACAGGGAGTTTATGGACGTGTACAGGTTCAGGGCATATTTGTGTGGAATTCTGCATTGGTACGTTCCAGTGAGACAGGGAGGTTTTCGAGGGGTACAGGTTCAGGGCATTTTTGTGTGGAATTCTGCATTGGTACGTTCCAGTGAGACAGGGAGGTTATGGAGGGTACAGGTTCAGGGCATATTTGTGTGGATTTCTGCATTGGTACGTTCCAGTGAGACAGGGAGGTTTTGGAGGGGTACAGTTTCAGGGTATATTTGTTTGGAGTTCTGCGTTGGTACGTTCCTGTGTGACTGGGAGGTTATGGAGGGGTACACGTTCAGGGCATATTTGTGTGGAGTTCTGCAGTGGGACGTTCCAGTGACACAGGGAGGTTATGGACGGGTACAGGTTCAGGGCACATTTGTGTGGAGTTCTGCATTGGTACGTTCCAGTGAGACAGGGAGGTTATGGAGGGGTACAGGTTCAGGGCATATTTGTGTGGAGTTCCGCATTGGAACGTTCCTGTGGGACAGGGAGGTTATGGAGGGGTACAGGTTCAGGGGATATTTGTGTGGAGTTCTGCATTGGTACGTTCCAGTGAGACAGGGAGGTTACGGAGGGTACAGGTTCAGGGCAAATTTGAGTGTAGTTCTGCATTAGCACTTTCCAGTGAGACAGGGAGGTTATGGAGGTGTACAGGTTCAGGGCAAATTTGTGTGGAGTTCTGAATTGGTACATTACAGTGAGACAAGGAGGTTCTGGGTGGGTACAGGTTCAGGGCATATTTGTGTGGAGTTCTGCATTGGTACGTTCCAGTGAGACATGGAGGTTATGGAGGGGTACAGGTTCAGGGCATATTTGTGTGGAGTTCCGCATTGGTACGTTCCTGTGAGACAGGGAGGTTATGGAGGGGTACAGGTTCAGGGGATATTTGTGTGGAGTTCTGCATTGGTACGTTCCAGTGAGACAGGGAGGTTCCGGAGGGTACAGGTTCAGGGCAAATTTGAGTGTAGTTCTGCATTGGCACTTTCCAGTGAGACAGGGAGGTTATGGAGGGGTACAGGTTCAGGGCAAATTTGTGTGGAGTTCTGCATTGGTACATTACAGTGAGACAAGGAGGTTCTGGTTGGGTACAGGTTCAGGGCATATTTGTGTGGAATTCTGCATTGGTACGTTCCAGTGAGACAGGGAGATTATGGAGGGTACAGGTTCAGGGCATATTTGTCTGGAGTTCTGCATTGGTACGTTCCAGTGAGACAGGGAGGTTATGGAGGGGTACAGGTTCAGGGTATATTTGTGTGGAGTACTGTGTTGGTACGTTCCAGTGTGACTGGGAGGTTATGGAGGGGTACAGGTTCCGGGCATATTTGTTTGGAGTTCTGCATTGGTACGTTCCAGTGAGACAGGGAAGTTATGGAGGGTACAGGTTCCGGGCATATTTGTGTGGAGTTCAGCAGTGGGACGTTCCAGTGAGACATGAGGTTATGGACGGGTACAGGTTCAGGGCACATTTGTGTGGAGTTCTGCATTGGTACGTTCCAGTGAGACAGGGAGGTTATGGAGGGGTACAGGTTCAGGGCATATTTGTGTGGAGCTCTGCATTGGTACGTTCCAGTGAGACAGGGAGGTTATGGAGGGGTACCGGATCAGGGCAAATTTGTGTGTAGTTCTGCATTGGTACGTTCCAGTGAGACAGGGAGGTTATGGAGGGTACAGGTTCAGGGTCTGTTTCTGTGGAGTTCTGCAGTGGTACTTTCCAGTGAGACAGGGAGGTTATGGAGGATACAGGTTCATGGCATATTTGTGTGGAGTTCTGCAGTGGGACGTTCCAGTGAGACAGGGTGGTTATGGACGTGTACAGGTTCAAGGCATATTTGTGTGCAGTTCTGCATTGGTACGTTCCAGTGAGACAGGGAAGTTATGGAGGGGTACAGGTTCAGGGCATATTTGTGTGGAGTTCTGCATTGGTACGTTCCAGTGAGAGAGGAAGGTTATTGAGGGGTACAGGTTCTGGGCATATTTGTGTGGTGTTCTGCAATGGTACGTTCCAGTGAGACAGTGAGGTTATGGAGTGTACAGGTTCAGGGCATATTTGTGTGGAGTTCTGCAGTGGGATGTTCCAGTGAGACATGAGGTTATGGACGGGTACAGGTTCAGGGCAAATTTGTGTGGAGTTCTGCATTGGTAGGTTCCAGTGAGACAGGGTAGTTATGGTGGGTACAATTTTAGGGCATATTTGTGTGGAGTTCTGCATTGGTACGTTCCAGTGAGACAGGGAGGTTATGGATGGGTACAGGTTCAGGGCATATTTGTGTGGAGTTCTGCATTGGTACGTTCCCGTGTGAATGGGAGGTTATGGAGGGGTACAGGTTCAGGGCATATTTGTTTGGAGTTCTGCATTGGTACGTTCCAGTGAGACAGGGAGGTTATGTAGAGTACACGTTCAGGGCATATTTGTGTTGAGTTCTGCATTGGTACGTTCCAGTGAGAAAGGGAGGTTATGGAGCGGTACAGGTTCAGGGCAAATTAGTGTGGAGTTCTGCATTGGTACGTTCCAGTGAGACAGGGAGGTTATGGATGTGTACAGGTTCAGGGCATATTTGTGTGGAGTTCTGCATTGGTACTTTCCAGTGGGACTGGGAGGTTATGGAGGGTACCGGTACATGGCATATTTGTGTGGAATTCTGCAGTGGGACGTTCCAGTGAGACAGGGAGTTTATGGACGTGTACAGGTTCAGGGCATATTTGTGTGGAATTCTGCATTGGTACGTTCCAGTGAGACAGGGAGGTTTTGGAGGGGTACAGGTTCAGGGCATTTTTGTGTGGAATTCTGCATTGGTACGTTCCAGTGAGACAGGGAGGTTATGGAGGGTACAGGTTCAGGGCATATTTGTGTGGAGTTCTGCATTGGTACGTTCCAGTGAGACAGGGAGGTTTTGGAGGGGTACAGTTTCAGAGTATATTTGTTTGGAGTTCTGCGTTGGTACGTTCCTGTGTGACTGGGAGGTTATGGAGGGGTACACGTTCAGGGCATATTTGTGTGGAGTTCTGCAGTGGGACGTTCCAGTGACACAGGGAGGTTATGGACGGGTACAGGTTCAGGGCACATTTGTGTGGAGTTCTGCATTGGTAGGTTCCAGTGAGACAGGGAGATTATGGAGGGTACAGGTTCAGGGCATATTTGTCTGGAGTTCTGCATTGGTACGTTCCAGTGAGACAGGGAGGTTATGGAGGGGTACAGGTTCAGGGTATATTTGTGTGGAGTACTGCGTTGGTACGTTCCAGTGTGACTGGGAGGTTATGGAGGGGTACAGGTTCCGGGCATATTTGTTTGGAGTTCTGCATTGGTACGTTCCAGTGAGACAGGGAAGTTATGGAGGGTACAGGTTCAGGGCATATTTGTGTGGAGCTCTGCATTGGTACGTTCCAGTGAGACAGGGAGGTTATGGAGGGGTACAGGTTCAGGGCAAATTTGTGTGTAGTTCTGCAGTGGGACGTTCCAGTGAGACATGAGGTTATGGACGGGTACAGGTTCAGGGCACATTTGTGTGGACTTCTGCATTGGTACGTTCCAGTGAGACCGGGAGGTTATGGAGGGGTACAGGTTCAGGGCATATTTGTGTGGAGTTCTGCATTGGTACGTTCCAGTGAGACAGGGAGGTTATGGAGGGGTACCGGATCAGGGCAAATTTGTGTGTAGTTCTGCATTGGTACGTTACAGTGAGACAGGGTGGTTATGGAGGGTACAGGTTCAGGGTCTATTTCTGTGGAGTTCTGCAGTGGTACTTTCCAGTGAGACAGGGAGGTTATGGAGGATACAGGTTCATGGCATATTTGTGTGGAGTTCTGCAGTGGGACGTTCCAGTGAGACACGGTGGTTATGGACGTGTACAGGTTCAAGGCATATTTGTGTGGAGTTCTGCATTGGTACGTTCCAGTGAGACAGGGAAGTTATGGAGGGGTACAGGTTCAGGGCATATTTGTGTGGAGTTCTGCATTGGTACGTTCCAGTGAGACAGGGAGGTTATCGAGGGGTACAGGTTCAGGGCATATTTGTGTTGTGTTCTGCAATGGTACGTTCCAGTGAGACAGTGAGGTTATGGAGTGTACAGGTTCAGGGCATATTTGTGTGGAGTTCTGCAGTGGGTTGTTCCAGTGAGACATGAGGTTATGGACGGGTACAGGTTCAGGGCAAATGTGTGTGGAGTTCTGCATTGGTAGGTTCCAGTGAGACAGGGTAGTTATGGTGGGTACAATTTTAGGGCATATTTGTGTGGAGTTCTGCATTGGTACGTTCCAGTGAGACAGGGAGGTTATGGATGGGTACAGGTTCAGGGCATATTTGTGTGGAGTTCTGCATTGGTACGTTCCCGTGTGAATGGGAGGTTATGGAGGGGTACAGTTTCAGGGCATATTTGTTTGGAGTTCTGCATTGGTACGTTCCAGTGAGACAGGGAGGTTCTGGAGAGTACACGTTCAGGGCATATTTGTGTGGAGTTCTGCAGTGGTACGTTCCAGTGAGACAGGGAGGTTAAGGTGGAGTACAGGTTCAGGGCATATTTGTGCGGATTTCTGCATTGGTACGTTCCAGTGACACAGGGAGGTTATGGACGGGTACAGGTTCAGGGCACATTTGTGTGGAGTTCTGCATTGGTACGTTCCAGTGAGACATGGAGGTTATGGAGGGGTACAGGTTCAGGGCATATTTATGTGGAGTTCCGCATTGGAACGTTCCTGTGAGACAGGGAGGTTATGGAGGGGTACAGGTTCAGGGGATATTTGTGTGGAGTTCTGCATTGGTACGTTCCAGTGAGACAGGGAGGTTACGGAGGGTACAGGTTCAGGGCAAATTTGAGTGTAGTTCTGCATTAGCACTTTCCAGTGAGACAGGGAGGTTATGGAGGTGTACAGGTTCAGGGCAAATTTGTGTGGAGTTCTGAATTGGTACATTACAGTGAGACAAGGAGGTTCTGGGTGGGTACAGGTTCAGGGCATATTTGTGTGGAGTTCTGCATTGGTACGTTCCAGTGAGACATGGAGGTTATGGAGGGGTACAGGTTCAGGGCATATTTGTGTGGAGTTCCGCATTGGTACGTTCCTGTGAGACAGGGAGGTTATGGAGGGGTACAGGTTCAGGGGATATTTGTGTGGAGTTCTGCATTGGTACGTTCCAGTGAGACAGGGAGGTTCCGGAGGGTACAGGTTCAGGGCAAATTTGAGTGTAGTTCTGCATTGGCACTTTCCAGTGAGACAGGGAGGTTATGGAGGGGTACAGGTTCAGGGCAAATTTGTGTGGAGTTCTGCATTGGTACATTACAGTGAGACAAGGAGGTTCTGGGTGGGTACAGGTTCAGGGCATATTTGTGTGGAATTCTGCATTGGTACGTTCCAGTGAGACAGGGAGGTTATGGAGGGGTACAGGTTCAGGGTATATTTGTGTGGAGTACTGCGTTGGTACGTTCCAGTGTGACTGGGAGGTTATGGAGGGGTACAGGTTCCGGGCATATTTGTGTGGAGTTCTGCATTGGTACGTTCCAGTGAGACAGGGAAGTTATGGAGGGGTACAGGTTCAGGGCATATTTGTGTGGAGTTCTGCATTGGTACGTTCCAGTGAGACAGGGAGGTTATCGAGGGGTACAGGTTCAGGGCATATTTGTGTGGTGTTCTGCAATGGTACGTTCCAGTGAGACAGTGAGGTTATGGAGTGTACAGGTTCAGGGCATATTTGTGTGGAGTTCTGCAGTGGGTTGTTCCAGTGAGACATGAGGTTATGGACGGGTACAGGTTCAGGGCAAATGTGTGTGGAGTTCTGCATTGGTAGGTTCCAGTGAGACAGGGTAGTTATGGTGGGTACAATTTTAGGGCATATTTGTGTGGAGTTCTGCATTGGTACGTTCCCGTGTGAATGGGAGGTTATGGAGGGGTACAATTTCAGGGCATATTTGTTTGGAGTTCTGCATTGGTACGTTCCAGTGAGACAGGGAGGTTCTGGAGAGTACACGTTCAGGGCATATTTGTGTGGAGTTCTGCAGTGGTACGTTCCAGTGAGACAGGGAGGTTAAGGTGGAGTACAGGTTCAGGGCATATTTGTGCGGATTTCTGCATTGGTACGTTCCAGTGACACAGGGAGGTTATGGACGGGTACAGGTTCAGGGCACATTTGTGTGGAGTTCTGCATTGGTACGTTCCAGTGAGACATGGAGGTTATGGAGGGGTACAGGTTCAGGGCATATTTATGTGGAGTTCCGCATTGGAACGTTCCTGTGAGACAGGGAGGTTATGGAGGGGTACAGGTTCAGGGGATATTTGTGTGGAGTTCTGCATTGGTACGTTCCAGTGAGACAGGGAGGTTACGGAGGGTACAGGTTCAGGGCAAATTTGAGTGTAGTTCTGCATTAGCACTTTCCAGTGAGACAGGGAGGTTATGGAGGTGTACAGGTTCAGGGCAAATTTGTGTGGAGTTCTGAATTGGTACATTACAGTGAGACAAGGAGGTTCTGGGTGGGTACAGGTTCAGGGCATATTTGTGTGGAGTTCTGCATTGGTACGTTCCAGTGAGACATGGAGGTTATGGAGGGGTACAGGTTCAGGGCATATTTGTGTGGAGTTCCGCATTGGTACGTTCCTGTGAGACAGGGAGGTTATGGAGGGGTACAGGTTCAGGGGATATTTGTGTGGAGTTCTGCATTGGTACGTTCCAGTGAGACAGGGAGGTTCCGGAGGGTACAGGTTCAGGGCAAATTTGAGTGTAGTTCTGCATTGGCACTTTCCAGTGAGACAGGGAGGTTATGGAGGGGTACAGGTTCAGGGCAAATTTGTGTGGAGTTCTGCATTGGTACATTACAGTGAGACAAGGAGGTTCTGGGTGGGTACAGGTTCAGGGCATATTTGTGTGGAATTCTGCATTGGTACGTTCCAGTGAGACAGGGAGGTTATGGAGGGGTACAGGTTCAGGGTATATTTGTGTGGAGTACTGCGTTGGTACGTTCCAGTGTGACTGGGAGGTTATGGAGGGGTACAGGTTCCGGGCATATTTGTTTGGAGTTCTGCATTGGTACGTTCCAGTGAGACAGGGAAGTTATGGAGGGTACAGGTTCCGGGCATATTTGTGTGGAGTTCAGCAGTGGGACCTTCCAGTGAGACATGAGGTTATGGACGGGTACAGGTTCAGGGCACATTTGTGTGGAGTTCTGCATTGGTACGTTCCAGTGAGCCAGGGAGGTTATGGAGGGGTACAGGTTCAGGGCATATTTGTGTGGAGCTCTGCATTGGTACGTTCCAGTGAGACAGGGAGGTTATGGAGGGGTACCGGATCAGGGCAAATTTGTGTGTAGTTCTGCATTGGTACGTTCCAGTGAGACAGGGAGGTTATGGAGGGTACAGGTTCAGGGTCTGTTTCTGTGGAGTTCTGCAGTGGTACTTTCCAGTGAGACAGGGAGGTTATGGATGATACAGGTTCATGGCATATTTGTGTGGAGTTCTGCAGTGGGACGTTCCAGTGAGACAGGGTGGATATGGACGTGTACAGGTTCAAGGCATATTTGTGTGGAGTTCTGCATTGGTACGTTCCAGTGAGACAGGGAAGTTATGGAGGGGTACAGGTTCAGGGCATATTTGTGTGGAGTTCTGCATTGGTACGTTCCAGTGAGACAGGGAGGTTATTGAGGGGTACAGGTTCTGGGCATATTTGTGTGGTGTTCTGCAATGGTACGTTCCAGTGAGACAGTGAGGTTATGGAGTGTACAGGTTCAGGGCATATTTGTGTGGAGTTCTGCAGTGGGATGTTCCAGTGAGACATGAGGTTATGGACGGGTACAGGTTCAGGGCAAATTTGTGTGGAGTTCTGCATTGGTAGGTTCCAGTGAGACAGGGTAGTTATGGTGGGTACAATTTTAGGGCATATTTGTGTGGAGTTCTGCATTGGTACGTTCCAGTGAGACAGGGAGGTTATGGATGGGTACAGGTTCAGGGCATATTTGTGTGGAGTTCTGCATTGGTACGTTCCCGTGTGAATGGGAGGTTATGGAGGGGTACAGGTTCAGGGCATATTTGTTTGGAGTTCTGCATTGGTACGTTCCAGTGAGACAGGGAGGTTATGGAGAGTACGCGTTCAGGGCATATTTGTGTTGAGTTCTGCATTGGTACGTTCCAGTGAGAAAGGGAGGTTATGGATCGGTACAGGTTCAGGGCAAATTAGTGTGGAGTTCTGCATTGGTACGTTCCAGTGAGACAGGGAGGTTATGGATGTGTACAGGTTCAGGGCATATTTGTGTGGAGTTCTGCATTGGTACTTTCCAGTGGGACTGGGAGGTTATGGAGGGTACCGGTACATGGCATATTTGTGTGGAATTCTGCAGTGGGACGTTCCAGTGAGACAGGGAGTTTATGGACGTGTACAGGTTCAGGGCATATTTTTGTGGAATTCTGCATTGGTACGTTCCAGTGAGACAGGGAGGTTTTGGAGGGGTACAGGTTCAGGGCATTTTTGTGTGGAATTCTGCATTGGTACGTTCCAGTGAGACAGGGAGGTTATGGAGGGTACAGGTTCAGGGCATATTTGTGTGGAGTTCTGCATTGGTACGTTCCAGTGAGACAGGGAGGTTATGGACGGGTACAGGTTCAGGGCACATTTGTGTGGAGTTCTGCATTGGTACGTTCCAGTGAGACAGGGAGGTTATGGAGGGGTACAGGTTCAGGGCATATTTGTGTGGAGTTCCGCATTGGAACGTTCCTGTGAGACAGGGAGGTTATGGAGGGGTACAGGTTCAGGGGATATTTGTGTGGAGTTCTGCATTGGTACGTTCCAGTGAGACAGGGAGGTTATGGAGGTGTACAGGTTCTGGGCAAATTTGTGTGGAGTTCTGAATTGGTACATTACAGTGAGACAAGGAGGTTCTGGGTGGGTACAGGTTCAGGGCATATTTGTGTGGAGTTCTGCATTGGTACGTTCCAGTGAGACATGGAGGTTATGGAGGGGTACAGGTTCAGGGCATATTTGTGTGGAGTTCCGCATTGGTACGTTCCTGTGAGACAGGGAGGTTATGGAGGGGTACAGGTTCTGGGGATATTTGTGTGGAGTTCTGCATTGGTACGTTCCAGTGAGACAGGGAGGTTCCGGAGGGTACAGGTTCAGGGCAAATTTGAGTGTAGTTCTGCATTGGCACTTTCCAGTGAGACAGGGAGGTTATGGAGGGGTACAGGTTCAGGGCAAATTTGTGTGGAGTTCTGCATTGGTACATTACAGTGAGACAAGGAGGTTCTGGTTGGGTACAGGATCAGGGCATATTTGTGTGGAATTCTGCATTGGTACGTTCCAGTGAGACAGGGAGATTATGGAGGGTACAGGTTCAGGGCATATTTGTCTGGAGTTCTGCATTGGTACGTTCCAGTGAGACAGGGAGGTTATGGAGGGGTACAGGTTCAGGGTATATTTGTGTGGAGTACTGCGTTGGTACGTTCCAGTGTGACTGGGAGGTTATGCAGGGGTACAGGTTCCGGGCATATTTGTTTGGAGTTCTGCATTGGTACTTTCCAGTGAGACAGGGAAGTTATGGAGGGTACAGGTTCCGGGCATATTTGTGTGGAGTTCAGCAGTGGGACGTTCCAGTGAGACATGAGGTTATGGACGGGTACAGGTTCAGGGCTCATTTGTGTGGAGTTCTGCATTGGTACGTTCCAGTGAGACAGGGAGGTTATGGAGGGGTACAGGTTCAGGGCATATTTGTGTGGAGTTCCGCATTGGAACGTTCCTGTGAGACAGGGAGGTTATGGAGGGGTACAGGTTCAGGGGATATTTGTGTGGAGTTCTGCATTGGTACGTTCCAGTGAGACAGGGAGGTTATGGAGGTGTACAGGTTCAGGGCAAATTTGTGTGGAGTTCTGAATTGGTACATTACAGTGAGACAAGGAGGTTCTGGGTGGGTACAGGTTCAGGGCATATTTGTGTGGAGTTCTGCATTGGTACGTTCCAGTGAGACATGGAGGTTATGGAGGGGTACAGGTTCAGGGCATATTTGTGTGGAGTTCCGCATTGGTACGTTCCTGTGAGACAGGGAGGTTATGGAGGGGTACAGGTTCTGGGGATATTTGTGTGGAGTTCTGCATTGGTACGTTCCAGTGAGACAGGGAGGTTCCGGAGGGTACAGGTTCAGGGCAAATTTGAGTGTAGTTCTGCATTGGCACTTTCCAGTGAGACAGGGAGGTTATGGAGGGGTACAGGTTCAGGGCAAATTTGTGTGGAGTTCTGCATTGGTACATTACAGTGAGACAAGGAGGTTCTGGTTGGGTACAGGATCAGGGCATATTTGTGTGGAATTCTGCATTGGTACGTTCCAGTGAGACAGGGAGATTATGGAGGGTACAGGTTCAGGGCATATTTGTCTGGAGTTCTGCATTTGTACGTTCCAGTGAGACAGGGAGGTTATGGAGGGGTACAGGTTCAGGGTATATTTGTGTGGAGTACTGCGTTGGTACGTTCCAGTGTGACTGGGAGGTTATGCAGGGGTACAGGTTCCGGGCATATTTGTTTGGAGTTCTGCATTGGTACATTCCAGTGAGACAGGGAAGTTATGGAGGGTACAGGTTCCGGGCATATTTGTGTGGAGTTCAGCAGTGGGACGTTCCAGTGAGACATGAGGTTATGGACGGGTACAGGTTCAGGGCTCATTTGTGTGGAGTTCTGCATTGGTACGTTCCAGTGAGACAGGGAGGTTATGGAGGGGTACAGGTTCAGGGTCTGTTTCTGTGGAGTTCTGCAGTGGTACTTTCCAGTGAGACAGTGAGGTTATGGAGGATACAGGTTCATGGCATATTTGTGTGGAGTTCTGCAGTGGGACGTTCCAGTGAGACAGGGTGGTTATGGACGTGTACAGGTTAAAGGCATATTTGTGTGGAGTTCTGCATTGGTACGTTCCAGTGAGACAGGAAGGTTATTGAGGGGTACAGGTTCTGGGCATATTTGTGTGGAGTTCTGCATTGGTACTTTCCAGTGGGACTGGGAGGTTATGGAGGGTACCGGTACATGGCATATTTGTGTGGAATTCTGCAGTGGGACGTTCCAGTGAGACAGGGAGTTTATGGACGTGTACAGGTTCAGGGCATATTTGTGTGGAATTCTGCATTGGTACGTTCCAGTGAGACAGGGAGGTTTTGGAGGGGTACAGGTTCAGAGTATATTTGTTTGGAGTTCTGCGTTGGTACGTTCCTGTGTGACTGGGAGGTTATGGAGGGGTACACGTTCGGGGCATATATGTGTGGAGTTCTGCAGTGGGACGTTCCAGTGACACAGGGAGGTTATGGACGGGTACAGGTTCAGGGCACATTTGTGTGGAGTTCTGCATTGGTACGTTCCAGTGAGACAGGGAGGTTATGGAGGGGTACAGGTTCAGGGCATATTTGTGTGGAGTTCCGCATTGGAACGTTCCTGTGAGACAGGGAGGTTATGGAGGGGTACAGGTTCAGGGGATATTTGTGTGGAGTTCTGCATTGGTACGTTCCAGTGAGACAGGGAGGTTACGGAGGGTACAGGTTCAGGGCAAATTTGAGTGTAGTTCTGCATTAGCACTTTCCAGTGAGACAGGGAGGTTATGGAGGGGTACAGGTTCAGGGTATATTTGTGTGGAGTACTGCGTTGGTACGTTCCAGTGTGACTGGGAGGTTATGGAGGGGTACAGGTTCCGGGCATATTTGTTTGGAGTTCTGCATTGGTACGTTCCAGTGAGACAGGGAAGTTATGGAGGGTACAGGTTCAGGGCATATTTGTGTGGAGTTCAGCAGTGGGAAGTTCCAGTGAGACATGAGGTTATGGACGGGTACAGGTTCAGGGCACATTTGTGTGGAGTTCTGCATTGGTACGTTCCAGTGAGACAGGGAGGTTATGGAGGGGTACAGGTTCAGGGCATATTTGTGTGGAGCTCTGCATTGGTACGTTCCAGTGAGACAGGGAGGTTATGGAGGGGTACAGGTTCAGGGCAAATTTGTGTGTAGTTCTGCAGTGGGACGTTCCAGTGAGACATGAGGTTATGGACGGGTACAGGTTCAGGGCACATTTGTGTGGACTTCTGCATTGGTACGTTCCAGTGAGACCGGGAGGTTATGGAGGGGTACAGGTTCAGGGCATATTTGTGTGGAGTTCTGCATTGGTACATTACAGTGAGACAAGGAGGTTCTGGGTGGGTACAGGTTCAAGGCATATTTGTGTGGAGTTCTGCATTGGTACGTTCCAGTGAGACAGGGAAGTTATGGAGGGGTACAGGTTCAGGGCATATTTGTGTGGAGTTCTGCATTGGTACGTTCCAGTGAGAGAGGAAGGTTATTGAGGGGTACAGGTTCTGGGCATATTTGTGTGGTGTTCTGCATTGGTACGTTCCCGTGTGAATGGGAGGTTATGGAGGGGTACAGGTTCAGGGCATATTTGTTTGGAGTTCTGCATTGGTACGATCCAGTGAGACAGGGAGGTTGTGTAGAGTACACGTTCAGGGCATATTTGTGTTGAGTTCTGTATTGGTACGTTCCAGTGAGAAAGGGAGGTTATGGAGCGGTACAGGTTCAGGGCAAATTAGTGTGGAGTTCTGCATTGGTACGTTCCAGTGAGACAGGGAGGTTATGGAGGGTACCGGTACATGGCATATTTGTGTATAATTCTGCAGTGGGACGTTCCAGTGAGACAGGGAGTTTATGGACGTGTACAGGTTCAGGGCATATTTGTGTGGAATTCTGCATTGGTACGTTCCAGTGAGACAGGGAGGTTTTGGAGGGGTACAGGTTCAGGGCATTTTTGTGTGGAATTCTGCATTGGTACGTTCCAGTGAGACAGGGAGGTTATGGAGGGTACAGGTTCAGGGCATATTTGTGTGGAGTTCTGCATTGGTACGTTCCAGTGAGACAGGGAGGTTTTGGAGGGGTACAGTTTCAGGGTATATTTGTTCGGAGTTCTGCGTTGGTACGTTCCTGTGTGACTGGGAGGTTATGGAGGGGTACACGTTCAGGGCATATTTGTGTGGAGTTCTGCAGTGGGACGTTCCAGTGACACAGGGAGGTTATGGACGGGTACAGGGTCAGGGCACATTTGTGTGGAGTTCTGCATTGGTACGTTCCAGTGAGACAGGCAGGTTATGGAGGGGTACAGGTTCAGGGCATATTTGTGTGGAGTTCCGCATTGGAACGTTCCTGTGAGACAGGGAGGTTATGGAGGGGTACAGGTTCAGGGGATATTTGTGTGGAGTTCTGCATTGGTACGTTCCAGTGAGACACGGAGGTTACGGAGGGTACAGGTTCAGGGCAAATTTGAGTGTAGTTCTGCATTAGCACTTTCCAGTGAGACAGGGAGGTTATGGAGGGGTACAAGTTCAGGGCAAATTTGTGTGGAGTTCTGAATTGGTACATTACAGTGAGACAAGGAGGTTCTGGGTGGGTACAGGTTCAGGGCATATTTGTGTGGAATTCTGCATTGGTACGTTCCAGTGCGACAGGGAGATTATGGAGGGTACAGGTTCAGGGCATATTTGTCTGGAGTTCTGCATTGGTACGTTCCAGTGAGACAGGGAGGTTATGGGGGGGTACAGGTTCAGGGTATATTTGTGTGGAGTACTGCGTTGGTACGTTCCAGTGTGACTGGGAGGTTATGGAGGGGTACAGGTTCCGGGCATATTTGTTTGGAGTTCTGCATTGGTACGTTCCAGTGAGACAGGGAAGTTATGGAGGGTACAGGTTCAGGGCATATTTGTGTGGAGCTCTGCATTGGTACGTTCCAGTGAGACAGGGAGGTTATGGAGGGGTACAGGTTCAGGGCAAATTTGTGTGTAGTTCTGCAGTGGGACGTTCCAGTGAGACATGAGGTTATGGACGGGTACAGGTTCAGGGCACATTTGTGTGGAATTCTGCATTGGTACGTTCCAGTGAGACAGGGAGGTTTTGGAGGGGTACAGGTTCAGGGCATTTTTGTGTGGAATTCTGCATTGGTACGTTCCAGTGAGACAGGGAGGTTATGGAGGGTACAGGTTCAGGGCATATTTGTGTGGAGTTCTGCATTGGTACGTTCCAGTGAGACAGGGAGGTTTTGGAGGGGTACAGTTTCAGGGTATATTTGTTCGGAGTTCTGCGTTGGTACGTTCCTGTGTGACTGGGAGGTTATGGAGGGGTACACGTTCAGGGCATATTTGTGTGGAGTTCTGCAGTGGGACGTTCCAGTGACACAGGGAGGTTATGGACGGGTACAGGGTCAGGGCACATTTGTGTGGAGTTCTGCATTGGTACGTTCCAGTGAGACAGGCAGGTTATGGAGGGGTACAGGTTCAGGGCATATTTGTGTGGAGTTCCGCATTGGAACGTTCCTGTGAGACAGGGAGGTTATGGAGGGGTACAGGTTCAGGGGATATTTGTGTGGAGTTCTGCATTGGTACGTTCCAGTGAGACACGGAGGTTACGGAGGGTACAGGTTCAGGGCAAATTTGAGTGTAGTTCTGCATTAGCACTTTCCAGTGAGACAGGGAGGTTATGGAGGGGTACAAGTTCAGGGCAAATTTGTGTGGAGTTCTGAATTGGTACATTACAGTGAGACAAGGAGGTTCTGGGTGGGTACAGGTTCAGGGCATATTTGTGTGGAATTCTGCATTGGTACGTTCCAGTGCGACAGGGAGATTATGGAGGGTACAGGTTCAGGGCATATTTGTCTGGAGTTCTGCATTGGTACGTTCCAGTGAGACAGGGAGGTTATGGGGGGGTACAGGTTCAGGGTATATTTGTGTGGAGTACTGCGTTGGTACGTTCCAGTGTGACTGGGAGGTTATGGAGGGGTACAGGTTCCGGGCATATTTGTTTGGAGTTCTGCATTGGTACGTTCCAGTGAGACAGGGAAGTTATGGAGGGTACAGGTTCAGGGCATATTTGTGTGGAGCTCTGCATTGGTACGTTCCAGTGAGACAGGGAGGTTATGGAGGGGTACAGGTTCAGGGCAAATTTGTGTGTAGTTCTGCAGTGGGACGTTCCAGTGAGACATGAGGTTATGGACGGGTACAGGTTCAGGGCACATTTGTGTGGACTTCTGCATTGGTACGTTCCAGTGAGACCGGGAGGTTATTGGGGGGGTACAGGTTCAGGGCATATTTGTGTGGAGTTCTGCATAGGTACGTTCCAGTGAGACAGGGAGGTTATGGAGGGGTACCGGATCAGGGCAAATTTGTGTGTAGTTCTGCATTGGTACGTTCCAGTGAGACAGGGTGGTTATGGAGGGTACAGGTTCAGGGTCTATTTCTGTGGAGTTCTGCAGTGGTACTTTCCAGTGAGACAGGGAGGTTATGGAGGATACAGGTTCATGGCATATTTGTGTGGAGTTCTGCAGTGGGACGTTCCAGTGAGACACGGTGGTTATGGACGTGTACAGGTTCAAGGCATATTTGTGTGGAGTTCTGCATTGGTGCGTTCCAGTGAGACAGGGAAGTTATGGAGGGGTACAGGTTCAGGGCATATTTGTGTGGAGTTCTGCATTGGTACGTTCCAGTGAGACAGGGAGGTTATCGAGGGGTACAGGTTCAGGGCATATTTGTGTGGTGTTCTGCAATGGTACGTTCCAGTGAGACAGTGAGGTTATGGAGTGTACAGGTTCAGGGCATATTTGTGTGGAGTTCTGCAGTGGGATGTTCCAGTGAGACATGAGGTTATGGACGGGTACAGGTTCAGGGCAAATGTGTGTGGAGTTCTGCATTGGTAGGTTCCAGTGAGACAGGGTAGTTATGGTGGGTACAATTTTAGGGCATATTTGTGTGGAGTTCTGCATTGGTACGTTCCAGTGAGACAGGGAGGTTATGGATGGGTACAGGTTCAGGGCATATTTGTGTGGAGTTCTGCATTGGTACGTTCCCGTGTGAATGGGAGGTTATGGAGGGGTACAGTTTCAGGGCATATTTGTTTGGAGTTCTGCATTGGTACGTTCCAGTGAGACAGGGAGGTTCTGGAGAGTACACGTTCAGGGCATATTTGTGTGGAGTTCTGCAGTGGTACGTTCCAGTGAGACAGGGAGGTTAAGGTGGAGTACAGGTTCAGGGCATATTTGTGCGGATTTCTGCATTGGTACGTTCCAGTGACACAGGGAGGTTATGGACGGGTACAGGTTCAGGGCACATTTGTGTGGAGTTCTGCATTGGTACGTTCCAGTGAGACATGGAGGTTATGGAGGGGTACAGGTTCAGGGCATATTTATGTGGAGTTCCGCATTGGAACGTTCCTGTGAGACAGGGAGGTTATGGAGGGGTACAGGTTCAGGGGATATTTGTGTGGAGTTCTGCATTGGTACGTTCCAGTGAGACAGGGAGGTTACGGAGGGTACAGGTTCAGGGCAAATTTGAGTGTAGTTCTGCATTAGCACTTTCCAGTGAGACAGGGAGGTTATGGAGGTGTACAGGTTCATGGCATATTTGTGTGGAGTTCTGCAGTGGGACGTTCCAGTGAGACAGGGTGGTTATGGACGTGTACAGGTTAAAGGCATATTTGTGTGGAGTTCTGCATTGGTACGTTCCAGTGAGACAGGAAGGTTATTGAGGGGTACAGGTTCTGGGCATATTTGTGTGGAGTTCTGCATTGGTACTTTCCAGTGGGACTGGGAGGTTATGGAGGGTACCGGTACATGGCATATTTGTGTGGAATTCTGCAGTGGGACGTTCCAGTGAGACAGGGAGTTTATGGACGTGTACAGGTTCAGGGCATATTTGTGTGGAATTCTGCATTGGTACGTTCCAGTGAGACAGGGAGGTTTTGGAGGGGTACAGGTTCAGAGTATATTTGTTTGGAGTTCTGCGTTGGTACGTTCCTGTGTGACTGGGAGGTTATGGAGGGGTACACGTTCGGGGCATATATGTGTGGAGTTCTGCAGTGGGACGTTCCAGTGACACAGGGAGGTTATGGACGGGTACAGGTTCAGGGCACATTTGTGTGGAGTTCTGCATTGGTACGTTCCAGTGAGACAGGGAGGTTATGGAGGGGTACAGGTTCAGGGCATATTTGTGTGGAGTTCCGCATTGGAACGTTCCTGTGAGACAGGGAGGTTATGGAGGGGTACAGGTTCAGGGGATATTTGTGTGGAGTTCTGCATTGGTACGTTCCAGTGAGACAGGGAGGTTACGGAGGGTACAGGTTCAGGGCAAATTTGAGTGTAGTTCTGCATTAGCACTTTCCAGTGAGACAGGGAGGTTATGGAGGGGTACAGGTTCAGGGTATATTTGTGTGGAGTACTGCGTTGGTACGTTCCAGTGTGACTGGGAGGTTATGGAGGGGTACAGGTTCCGGGCATATTTGTTTGGAGTTCTGCATTGGTACGTTCCAGTGAGACAGGGAAGTTATGGAGTGTACAGGTTCAGGGCATATTTGTGTGGAGTTCAGCAGTGGGAAGTTCCAGTGAGACATGAGGTTATGGACGGGTACAGGTTCAGGGCACATTTGTGTGGAGTTCTGCATTGGTACGTTCCAGTGAGACAGGGAGGTTATGGAGGGGTACAGGTTCAGGGCATATTTGTGTGGAGCTCTGCATTGGTACGTTCCAGTGAGACAGGGAGGTTATGGAGGGGTACAGGTTCAGGGCAAATTTGTGTGTAGTTCTGCAGTGGGACGTTCCAGTGAGACATGAGGTTATGGACGGGTACAGGTTCAGGGCACATTTGTGTGGACTTCTGCATTGGTACGTTCCAGTGAGACCGGGAGGTTATGGAGGGGTACAGGTTCAGGGCATATTTGTGTGGAGTTCTGCATTGGTACATTACAGTGAGACAAGGAGGTTCTGGGTGGGTACAGGTTCAAGGCATATTTGTGTGGAGTTCTGCATTGGTACGTTCCAGTGAGACAGGGAAGTTATGGAGGGGTACAGGTTCAGGGCATATTTGTGTGGAGTTCTGCATTGGTACGTTCCAGTGAGAGAGGAAGGTTATTGAGGGGTACAGGTTCTGGGCATATTTGTGTGGTGTTCTGCATTGGTACGTTCCCGTGTGAATGGGAGGTTATGGAGGGGTACAGGTTCAGGGCATATTTGTTTGGAGTTCTGCATTGGTACGATCCAGTGAGACAGGGAGGTTGTGTAGAGTACACGTTCAGGGCATATTTGTGTTGAGTTCTGTATTGGTACGTTCCAGTGAGAAAGGGAGGTTATGGAGCGGTACAGGTTCAGGGCAAATTAGTGTGGAGTTCTGCATTGGTACGTTCCAGTGAGACAGGGAGGTTATGGAGGGTACCGGTACATGGCATATTTGTGTATAATTCTGCAGTGGGACGTTCCAGTGAGACAGGGAGTTTATGGACGTGTACAGGTTCAGGGCATATTTGTGTGGAATTCTGCATTGGTACGTTCCAGTGAGACAGGGAGGTTTTGGAGGGGTACAGGTTCAGGGCATTTTTGTGTGGAATTCTGCATTGGTACGTTCCAGTGAGACAGGGAGGTTATGGAGGGTACAGGTTCAGGGCATATTTGTGTGGAGTTCTGCATTGGTACGTTCCAGTGAGACAGGGAGGTTTTGGAGGGGTACAGTTTCAGGGTATATTTGTTCGGAGTTCTGCGTTGGTACGTTCCTGTGTGACTGGGAGGTTATGGAGGGGTACACGTTCAGGGCATATTTGTGTGGAGTTCTGCAGTGGGACGTTCCAGTGACACAGGGAGGTTATGGACGGGTACAGGGTCAGGGCACATTTGTGTGGAGTTCTGCATTGGTACGTTCCAGTGAGACAGGCAGGTTATGGAGGGGTACAGGTTCAGGGCATATTTGTGTGGAGTTCCGCATTGGAACGTTCCTGTGAGACAGGGAGGTTATGGAGGGGTACAGGTTCAGGGGATATTTGTGTGGAGTTCTGCATTGGTACGTTCCAGTGAGACACGGAGGTTACGGAGGGTACAGGTTCAGGGCAAATTTGAGTGTAGTTCTGCATTAGCACTTTCCAGTGAGACAGGGAGGTTATGGAGGGGTACAAGTTCAGGGCAAATTTGTGTGGAGTTCTGAATTGGTACATTACAGTGAGACAAGGAGGTTCTGGGTGGGTACAGGTTCAGGGCATATTTGTGTGGAATTCTGCATTGGTACGTTCCAGTGCGACAGGGAGATTATGGAGGGTACAGGTTCAGGGCATATTTGTCTGGAGTTCTGCATTGGTACGTTCCAGTGAGACAGGGAGGTTATGGGGGGGTACAGGTTCAGGGTATATTTGTGTGGAGTACTGCGTTGGTACGTTCCAGTGTGACTGGGAGGTTATGGAGGGGTACAGGTTCCGGGCATATTTGTTTGGAGTTCTGCATTGGTACGTTCCAGTGAGACAGGGAAGTTATGGAGGGTACAGGTTCAGGGCATATTTGTGTGGAGCTCTGCATTGGTACGTTCCAGTGAGACAGGGAGGTTATGGAGGGGTACAGGTTCAGGGCAAATTTGTGTGTAGTTCTGCAGTGGGACGTTCCAGTGAGACATGAGGTTATGGACGGGTACAGGTTCAGGGCACATTTGTGTGGACTTCTGCATTGGTACGTTCCAGTGAGACCGGGAGGTTATTGGGGGGGTACAGGTTCAGGGCATATTTGTGTGGAGTTCTGCATAGGTACGTTCCAGTGAGACAGGGAGGTTATGGAGGGGTACCGGATCAGGGCAAATTTGTGTGTAGTTCTGCATTGGTACGTTCCAGTGAGACAGGGTGGTTATGGAGGGTACAGGTTCAGGGTCTATTTCTGTGGAGTTCTGCAGTGGTACTTTCCAGTGAGACAGGGAGGTTATGGAGGATACAGGTTCATGGCATATTTGTGTGGAGTTCTGCAGTGGGACGTTCCAGTGAGACACGGTGGTTATGGACGTGTACAGGTTCAAGGCATATTTGTGTGGAGTTCTGCATTGGTGCGTTCCAGTGAGACAGGGAAGTTATGGAGGGGTACAGGTTCAGGGCATATTTGTGTGGAGTTCTGCATTGGTACGTTCCAGTGAGACAGGGAGGTTATCGAGGGGTACAGGTTCAGGGCATATTTGTGTGGTGTTCTGCAATGGTACGTTCCAGTGAGACAGTGAGGTTATGGAGTGTACAGGTTCAGGGCATATTTGTGTGGAGTTCTGCAGTGGGATGTTCCAGTGAGACATGAGGTTATGGACGGGTACAGGTTCAGGGCAAATGTGTGTGGAGTTCTGCATTGGTAGGTTCCAGTGAGACAGGGTAGTTATGGTGGGTACAATTTTAGGGCATATTTGTGTGGAGTTCTGCATTGGTACGTTCCAGTGAGACAGGGAGGTTATGGATGGGTACAGGTTCAGGGCATATTTGTGTGGAGTTCTGCATTGGTACGTTCCCGTGTGAATGGGAGGTTATGGAGGGGTACAGTTTCAGGGCATATTTGTTTGGAGTTCTGCATTGGTACGTTCCAGTGAGACAGGGAGGTTCTGGAGAGTACACGTTCAGGGCATATTTGTGTGGAGTTCTGCAGTGGTACGTTCCAGTGAGACAGGGAGGTTAAGGTGGAGTACAGGTTCAGGGCATATTTGTGCGGATTTCTGCATTGGTACGTTCCAGTGACACAGGGAGGTTATGGACGGGTACAGGTTCAGGGCACATTTGTGTGGAGTTCTGCATTGGTACGTTCCAGTGAGACATGGAGGTTATGGAGGGGTACAGGTTCAGGGCATATTTATGTGGAGTTCCGCATTGGAACGTTCCTGTGAGACAGGGAGGTTATGGAGGGGTACAGGTTCAGGGGATATTTGTGTGGAGTTCTGCATTGGTACGTTCCAGTGAGACAGGGAGGTTACGGAGGGTACAGGTTCAGGGCAAATTTGAGTGTAGTTCTGCATTAGCACTTTCCAGTGAGACAGGGAGGTTATGGAGGTGTACAGGTTCAGGGCAAATTTGTGTGGAGTTCTGAATTGGTACATTACAGTGAGACAAGGAGGTTCTGGGTGGGTACAGGTTCAGGGCATATTTGTGTGGAGTTCTGCATTGGTACGTTCCAGTGAGACATGGAGGTTATGGAGGGGTACAGGTTCAGGGCATATTTGTGTGGAGTTCCGCATTGGTACGTTCCTGTGAGACAGGGAGGTTATGGAGGGGTACAGGCTCAGGGGATATTTGTGTGGAGTTCTGCATTGGTACGTTCCAGTGAGACAGGGAGGTTCCGGAGGGTACAGGTTCAGGGCAAATTTGAGTGTAGTTCTGCATTGGCACTTTCCAGTGAGACAGGGAGGTTATGGAGGGGTACAGGTTCAGGGCAAATTTGTGTGGAGTTCTGCATTGGTACATTACAGTGAGACAAGGAGGTTCTGGGTGGGTACAGGTTCAGGGCATATTTGTGTGGAATTCTGCATTGGTACGTTCCAGTGAGACAGGGAGGTTATGGAGGGGTACAGGTTCAGGGTATATTTGTGTGGAGTACTGCGTTGGTACGTTCCAGTGTGACTGGGAGGTTATGGAGGGGTACAGGTTCCGGGCATATTTGTTTGGAGTTCTGCATTGGTACGTTCCAGTGAGACAGGGAAGTTATGGAGGGTACAGGTTCCGGGCATATTAGTGTGGAGTTCAGCAGTGGGACGTTCCAGTGAGACATGAGGTTATGGACGGGTACAGGTTCAGGGCACATTTGTGTGGAGTTCTGCATTGGTACGTTCCAGTGAGCCAGGGAGGTTATGGAGGGGTACAGGTTCAGGGCATATTTGTGTGGAGACCTGCATTGGTACGTTCCAGTGAGACAGGGAGGTTATGGAGGGGTACCCGATCAGGGCAAATTTGTGTGTAGTTCTGCATTGGTACGTTCCAGTGAGACAGGGAGGTTATGGAGGGTACAGGTTCAGGGTCTGTTTCTGTGGAGTTCTGCAGTGGTACTTTCCAGTGAGACAGGGAGGTTATGGATGATACAGGTTCATGGCATATTTGTGTGGAGTTCTGCAGTGGGACGTTCCAGTGAGACAGGGTGGTTATGGACGTGTACAGGTTCAAGGCATATTTGTGTGGAGTTCTGCATTGGTACGTTCCAGTGAGACAGGGAAGTTATGGAGGGGTACAGGTTCAGGGCATATTTGTGTGGAGTTCTGCATTGGTACGATCCAGTGAGACAGGGAGGTTATTGAGGGGTACAGGTTCTGGGCATATTTGTGTGGTGTTCTGCAATGGTACGTTCCAGTGAGACAGTGAGGTTATGGAGTGTACAGGTTCAGGGCATATTTGTGTGGAGTTCTGCAGTGGGATGTTCCAGAGAGACATGAGGTTATGGACGGGTACAGGTTCAGGGCATATTTGTGTGGAGTTCTGCATTGGTACGTTCCCGTGTGAATGGGTGGTTATGGAGGGGTACAGGTTCAGGGCATATTTGTTTGGAGTTCTGCATTGGTACGTTCCAGTGAGACAGCGAGGTTATGGAGAGTACACGTTCAGGGCATATTTGTGTTGAGTTCTGCATTGGTACGTTCCAGTGAGAAAGGGAGGTTATGGAGCGGTACAGGTTCAGGGCAAATTAGTGTGGAGTTCTGCATTGGTACGTTCCAGTGAGACAGGGAGGTTATGGATGTGTACAGGTTCAGGGCATATTTGTGTGGAGTTCTGCATTGGTACTTTCCAGTGGGACTGGGAGGTTATGGAGGGTACCGGTACATGGCATATTTGTGTGGAATTCTGCAGTGGGACGTTCCAGTGAGACAGGGAGTTTATGGACGTGTACAGGTTCAGGGCATATTTTTGTGGAATTCTGCATTGGTACGTTCCAGTGAGACAGGCAGGTTTTGGAGGTGTACAGGTTCAGGGCATTTTTGTGTGGAATTCTGCATTGGTACGTTCCAGTGAGACAGGGAGGTTATGGAGGGTACAGGTTCAGGGCATATTTGTGTGGAGTTCTGCATTGGTACGTTCCAGTGAGACAGGGAGGTTATGGACGGGTACAGGTTCAGGGCACATTTGTGTGGAGTTCTGCATTGGTACGTTCCAGTGAGACAGGGATGTTATGGAGGGGTACAGGTTCAGGGCATATTTGTGTGGAGTTCCGCATTGGAACGTTCCTGTGAGACAGGGAGGTTATGGAGTGGTACAGGTTCAGGGGATATTTGTGTGGAGTTCTGCATTGGTACGTTCCAGTGAGACAGGGAGGTTATGGAGGTGTACAGGTTCAGGGCAAATTTGTGTGGAGTTCTGAATTGGTACATTACAGTGAGACAAGGAGGTTCTGGGTGGGTACAGGTTCAGGGCATATTTGTGTGGAGTTCTGCATTGGTACGTTCCAGTGAGACATGGAGGTTATGGAGGGGTACAGGTTCAGGGCATATTTGTGTGGAGTTCCGCATTGGTACGTTCCTGTGAGACAGGGAGGTTATGGAGGGGTACAGGTTCAGGGGATATTTGTGTGGAGTTCTGCATTGGTACGTTCCAGTGAGACAGGGAGGTTCCGGAGGGTACAGGTTCAGGGCAAATTTGAGTGTAGTTCTGCATTGGTACATTACAGTGAGACAAGGAGGTTCTGGTTGGGTACAGGTTCAGGGCATATTTGTGTGGAATTCTGCATTGGTACGTTCCAGTGAGACAGGGAGATTATGGAGGGTACAGGTTCAGGGCATATTTGTCTGGAGTTCTGCATTGGTACGTTCCAGTGAGACAGGGAGGTTATGGAGGGGTACAGGTTCAGGGTATATTTGTGTGGAGTACTGCGTTGGTACGTTCCAGTGTGACTGGGAGGTTATGGAGGGGTACAGGTTCCGGGCATATTTGTTTGGAGTTCTGCATTGGTACGTTCCAGTGAGACAGGGAAGTTATGGAGGGTACAGGTTCCGGGCATATTTGTGTGGAGTTCAGCAGTGGGACGTTCCAGTGAGACATGAGGTTATGGACGGGTACAGGTTCAGGGCACATTTGTGTGGAGTTCTGCATTGGTACGTTCCAGTGAGACAGGGAGGTTATGGAGGGGTACAGGTTCAGGGCATATTTGTGTGGAGCACTGCATTGGTACGTTCCAGTGAGACAGGGAGGTTATGGAGGGGTACCGGATCAGGGCAAATTTGTGTGTAGTTCTGCATTGGTACGTTCCAGTGAGACAGGGAGGTTATGGAGGGTACAAGTTCAGGGTCTGTTTCTGTGGAGTTCTGCAGTGGTACTTTCCAGTGAGACAGGGAGGTTATGGAGGATACAGGTTCATGGCATATTTGTGTGGAGTTCTGCAGTGGGACGTTCCAGTGAGACAGGGTGGTTATGGACGTGTACAGGTTCAAGGCATATTTGTGTGGAGTTCTGCATTGGTACGTTCCAGTGAGACAGGGAAGTTATGGAGGGGTACAGGTTCAGGGCATATTTGTGTGGAATTTTTCATTGGTACGTTCCAGTGAGACAGGGAGGTTTTGGAGGGGTACAGGTTCAGGGCATTTTTGTGTGGAATTCTGCATTGGTACGTTCCAGTGAGACAGGGAGGTTATGGAGGGTACAGGTTCAGGGCATATTTGTGTGGAGTTCTGCATTGGTACGTTCCAGTGAGACAGGGAGGTTTTGGAGGGGTACAGTTTCAGGGTATATTTGTTTGGAGTTCTGCGTTGGTACGTTCCTGTGTGACTGGGAGGTTATGGAGGGGTACACGTTCAGGGCATATTTGTGTGGAGTTCTGCAGTGGGACGTTCCAGTGACACAGGGAGGTTATGGACGGGTACAGGGTCAGGGCACATTTGTGTGGAGTTCTGCATTGGTACGTTCCAGTGAGACAGGGAGGTTATGGAGGGGTACAGGTTCAGGGCATATTTGTGTGGAGTTCCGCATTGGAACGTTCCTGTGAGACAGGGAGGTTATGGAGGGGTACAGGTTCAGGGGATATTTGTGTGGAGTTCTGCATTGGTACGTTCCAGTGAGACACGGAGGTTACGGAGGGTACAGGTTCAGGGCAAATTTGAGTGTAGTTCTGCATTAGCACTTTCCAGTGAGACAGGGAGGTTATGGAGGGGTACAGGTTCAGGGCAAATTTGTGTGGAGTTCTGAATTGGTACATTACAGTGAGACAAGGAGGTTCTGGGTGGGTACAGGTTCAGGGCATATTTGTGTGGAATTCTGCATTGGTACGTTCCAGTGCGACAGGGAGATTATGGAGGGTACAGGTTTCGGGCATATTTGTCTGGAGTTCTGCATTGGTACGTTCCAGTGAGACAGGGAGGTTATGGAGGGGTACAGGTTCAGGGTATATTTGTGTGGAGTACTGCGTTGGTACGTTCCAGTGTGACTGGGAGGTTATGGAGGGGTACAGGTTCCGGGCATATTTGTTTGGAGTTCTGCATTGGTACGTTCCAGTGAGACAGGGAAGTTATGGAGGGTACAGGTTCAGGGCATATTTGTGTGGAGCTCTGCATTGGTACGTTCCAGTGAGACAGGGAGGTTATGGAGGGGTACAGGTTCAGGGCAAATTTGTGTGTAGTTCTGCAGTGGGACGTTCCAGTGAGACATGAGGTTATGGACGGGTACAGGTTCAGGGCACATTTGTGTGGACTTCTGCATTGGTACGTTCCAGTGAGACCGGGAGGTTATGGAGGGGTACAGGTTCAGGGCATATTTGTGTGGAGTTCGGCATAGGTACGTTCCAGTGAGACAGGGAGGTTATGGAGGGGTACCGGATCAGGGCAAATTTGTGTGTAGTTCTGCATTGGTACGTTCCAGTGAGACAGGGTTGTTATGGAGGGTACAGGTTCAGGGTCTATTTCTGTGGAGTTCTGCAGTGGTACTTTCCAGTGAGACAGGGAGGTTATGGAGGATACAGGTTCATGGCATATTTGTGTGGAGTTCTGCAGTGGGACGTTCCAGTGAGACACGGTGGTTATGGACGTGTACAGGTTCAAGGCATATTTGTGTGGAGTTCTGCATTGGTGCGTTCCAGTGAGACAGGGAAGTTATGGAGGGGTACAGGTTCAGGGCATATTTGTGTGGAGTTCTGCATTGGTACGTTCCAGTGAGACAGGGAGGTTATCGAGGGGTACAGGTTCAGGGCATATTTGTGTGGTGTTCTGCAATGGCACGTTCCAGTGAGACAGTGAGGTTATGGAGTGTACAGGTTCAGGGCATATTTGTGTGGAGTTCTGCAGTGGGATGTTCCAGTGAGACATGAGGTTATGGACGGGTACAGATTCAGGGCAAATGTGTGTGGAGTTCTGCATTGGTAGGTTCCAGTGAGACAGGGTAGTTATGGTGGGTACAATTTTAGGGCATATTTGTGTGGAGTTCTGCATTGGTACGTTCCAGTGAGACAGGGAGGTTATGGATGGGTACAGGTTCAGGGCATATTTGTGTGGAATTCTGCATTGGTACGTTCCAGTGAGACAGGGAGGTTTTGGAGGGGTACAGGTTCAGGGCATTTTTGTGTGGAATTCTGCATTGGTACGTTCCAGTGAGACAGGGAGGTTATGGAGGGTACAGGTTCAGGGCATATTTGTGTGGAGTTCTGCATTGGTACGTTCCAGTGAGACAGGGAGGTTTTGGAGGGGTACAGTTTCAGGGTATATTTGTTCGGAGTTCTGCGTTGGTACGTTCCTGTGTGACTGGGAGGTTATGGAGGGGTACACGTTCAGGGCATATTTGTGTGGAGTTCTGCAGTGGGACGTTCCAGTGACACAGGGAGGTTATGGACGGGTACAGGGTCAGGGCACATTTGTGTGGAGTTCTGCATTGGTACGTTCCAGTGAGACAGGCAGGTTATGGAGGGGTACAGGTTCAGGGCATATTTGTGTGGAGTTCCGCATTGGAACGTTCCTGTGAGACAGGGAGGTTATGGAGGGGTACAGGTTCAGGGGATATTTGTGTGGAGTTCTGCATTGGTACGTTCCAGTGAGACACGGAGGTTACGGAGGGTACAGGTTCAGGGCAAATTTGAGTGTAGTTCTGCATTAGCACTTTCCAGTGAGACAGGGAGGTTATGGAGGGGTACAAGTTCAGGGCAAATTTGTGTGGAGTTCTGAATTGGTACATTACAGTGAGACAAGGAGGTTCTGGGTGGGTACAGGTTCAGGGCATATTTGTGTGGAATTCTGCATTGGTACGTTCCAGTGCGACAGGGAGATTATGGAGGGTACAGGTTCAGGGCATATTTGTCTGGAGTTCTGCATTGGTACGTTCCAGTGAGACAGGGAGGTTATGGGGGGGTACAGGTTCAGGGTATATTTGTGTGGAGTACTGCGTTGGTACGTACCAGTGTGACTGGGAGGTTATGGAGGGGTACAGGTTCCGGGCATATTTGTTTGGAGTTCTGCATTGGTACGTTCCAGTGAGACAGGGAAGTTATGGAGGGTACAGGTTCAGGGCATATTTGTGTGGAGCTCTGCATTGGTACGTTCCAGTGAGACAGGGAGGTTATGGAGGGGTACAGGTTCAGGGCAAATTTGTGTGTAGTTCTGCAGTGGGACGTTCCAGTGAGACATGAGGTTATGGACGGGTACAGGTTCAGGGCACATTTGTGTGGACTTCTGCATTGGTACGTTCCAGTGAGACCGGGAGGTTATTGGGGGGGTACAGGTTCAGGGCATATTTGTGTGGAGTTCTGCATAGGTACGTTCCAGTGAGACAGGGAGGTTATGGAGGGGTACCGGATCAGGGCAAATTTGTGTGTAGTTCTGCATTGGTACGTTCCAGTGAGACAGGGTGGTTATGGAGGGTACAGGTTCAGGGTCTATTTCTGTGGAGTTCTGCAGTGGTACTTTCCAGTGAGACAGGGAGGTTATGGAGGATACAGGTTCATGGCATATTTGTGTGGAGTTCTGCAGTGGGACGTTCCAGTGAGACACGGTGGTTATGGACGTGTACAGGTTCAAGGCATATTTGTGTGGAGTTCTGCATTGGTGCGTTCCAGTGAGACAGGGAAGTTATGGAGGGGTACAGGTTCAGGGCATATTTGTGTGGAGTTCTGCATTGGTACGTTCCAGTGAGACAGGGAGGTTATCGAGGGGTACAGGTTCAGGGCATATTTGTGTGGTGTTCTGCAATGGTACGTTCCAGTGAGACAGTGAGGTTATGGAGTGTACAGGTTCAGGGCATATTTGTGTGGAGTTCTGCAGTGGGATGTTCCAGTGAGACATGAGGTTATGGACGGGTACAGGTTCAGGGCAAATGTGTGTGGAGTTCTGCATTGGTAGGTTCCAGTGAGACAGGGTAGTTATGGTGGGTACAATTTTAGGGCATATTTGTGTGGAGTTCTGCATTGGTACGTTCCAGTGAGACAGGGAGGTTATGGATGGGTACAGGTTCAGGGCATATTTGTGTGGAGTTCTGCATTGGTACGTTCCCGTGTGAATGGGAGGTTATGGAGGGGTACAGTTTCAGGGCATATTTGTTTGGAGTCCTGCATTGGTACGTTCCAGTGAGACAGGGAGGTTCTGGAGAGTACACGTTCAGGGCATATTTGTGTGGAGTTCTGCAGTGGTACGTTCCAGTGAGACAGGGAGGTTAAGGTGGAGTACAGGTTCAGGGCATATTTGTGCGGATTTCTGCATTGGTACGTTCCAGTGACACAGGGAGGTTATGGACGGGTACAGGTTCAGGGCACATTTGTGTGGAGTTCTGCATTGGTACGTTCCAGTGAGACATGGAGGTTATGGAGGGGTACAGGTTCAGGGCATATTTATGTGGAGTTCCGCATTGGAACGTTCCTGTGAGACAGGGAGGTTATGGAGGGGTACAGGTTCAGGGGATATTTGTGTGGAGTTCTGCATTGGTACGTTCCAGTGAGACAGGGAGGTTACGGAGGGTACAGGTTCAGGGCAAATTTGAGTGTAGTTCTGCATTAGCACTTTCCAGTGAGACAGGGAGGTTATGGAGGTGTACAGGTTCAGGGCAAATTTGTGTGGAGTTCTGAATTGGTACATTACAGTGAGACAAGGAGGTTCTGGGTGGGTACAGGTTCAGGGCATATTTGTGTGGAGTTCTGCATTGGTACGTTCCAGTGAGACATGGAGGTTATGGAGGGGTACAGGTTCAGGGCATATTTGTGTGGAGTTCCGCATTGGTACGTTCCTGTGAGACAGGGAGGTTATGGAGGGGTACAGGCTCAGGGGATATTTGTGTGGAGTTCTGCATTGGTACGTTCCAGTGAGACAGGGAGGTTCCGGAGGGTACAGGTTCAGGGCAAATTTGAGTGTAGTTCTGCATTGGCACTTTCCAGTGAGACAGGGAGGTTATGGAGGGGTACAGGTTCAGGGCAAATTTGTGTGGAGTTCTGCATTGGTACATTACAGTGAGACAAGGAGGTTCTGGGTGGGTACAGGTTCAGGGCATATTTGTGTGGAATTCTGCATTGGTACGTTCCAGTGAGACAGGGAGGTTATGGAGGGGTACAGGTTCAGGGTATATTTGTGTGGAGTACTGCGTTGGTACGTTCCAGTGTGACTGGGAGGTTATGGAGGGGTACAGGTTCCGGGCATATTTGTTTGGAGTTCTGCATTGGTACGTTCCAGTGAGACAGGGAAGTTATGGAGGGTACAGGTTCCGGGCATATTAGTGTGGAGTTCAGCAGTGGGACGTTCCAGTGAGACATGAGGTTATGGACGGGTACAGGTTCAGGGCACATTTGTGTGGAGTTCTGCATTGGTACGTTCCAGTGAGCCAGGGAGGTTATGGAGGGGTACAGGTTCAGGGCATATTTGTGTGGAGACCTGCATTGGTACGTTCCAGTGAGACAGGGAGGTTATGGAGGGGTACCCGATCAGGGCAAATTTGTGTGTAGTTCTGCATTGGTACGTTCCAGTGAGACAGGGAGGTTTTGGAGGGTACAGGTTCAGGGTCTGTTTCTGTGGAGTTCTGCAGTGGTACTTTCCAGTGAGACAGGGAGGTTATGGATGATACAGGTTCATGGCATATTTGTGTGGAGTTCTGCAGTGGGACGTTCCAGTGAGACAGGGTGGTTATGGACGTGTACAGGTTCAAGGCATATTTGTGTGGAGTTCTGCATTGGTACGTTCCAGTGAGACAGGGAAGTTATGGAGGGGTACAGGTTCAGGGCATATTTGTGTGGAGTTCTGCATTAGTACGATCCAGTGAGACAGGGAGGTTATTGAGGGGTACAGGTTCTGGGCATATTTGTGTGGTGTTCTGCAATGGTACGTTCCAGTGAGACAGTGAGGTTATGGAGTGTACAGGTTCAGGGCATATTTGTGTGGAGTTCTGCAGTGGGATGTTCCAGTGAGACATGAGGTTATGGACGGGTACAGGTTCAGGGCATATTTGTGTGGAGTTCTGCATTGGTACGTTCCCGTGTGAATGGGTGGTTATGGAGGGGTACAGGTTCAGGGCATATTTGTTTGGAGTTCTGCATTGGTACGTTCCAGTGAGACAGCGAGGTTATGGAGAGTACACGTTCAGGGCATATTTGTGTTGAGTTCTGCATTGGTACGTTCCAGTGAGAAAGGGAGGTTATGGAGCGGTACAGGTTCAGGGCAAATTAGTGTGGAGTTCTGCATTGGTACGTTCCAGTGAGACAGGGAGGTTATGGATGTGTACAGGTTCAGGGCATATTTGTGTGGAGTTCTGCATTGGTACTTTCCAGTGGGACTGGGAGGTTATGGAGGGTACCGGTACATGGCATATTTGTGTGGAATTCTGCAGTGGGACGTTCCAGTGAGACAGGGAGTTTATGGACGTGTACAGGTTCAGGGCATATTTTTGTGGAATTCTGCATTGGTACGTTCCAGTGAGACAGGCAGGTTTTGGAGGTGTACAGGTTCAGGGCATTTTTGTGTGGAATTCTGCATTGGTACGTTCCAGTGAGACAGGGAGGTTATGGAGGGTACAGGTTCAGGGCATATTTGTGTGGAGTTCTGCATTGGTACGTTCCAGTGAGACAGGGAGGTTATGGACGGGTACAGGTTCAGGGCACATTTGTGTGGAGTTCTGCATTGGTACGTTCCAGTGAGACAGGGATGTTATGGAGGGGTACAGGTTCAGGGCATATTTGTGTGGAGTTCCGCATTGGAACGTTCCTGTGAGACAGGGAGGTTATGGAGGGGTACAGGTTCAGGGGATATTTGTGTGGAGTTCTGCATTGGTACGTTCCAGTGAGACAGGGAGGTTATGGAGGTGTACAGGTTCAGGGCAAATTTGTGTGGAGTTCTGAATTGGTACATTACAGTGAGACAAGGAGGTTCTGGGTGGGTACAGGTTCAGGGCATATTTGTGTGGAGTTCTGCATTGGTACGTTCCAGTGAGACATGGAGGTTATGGAGGGGTACAGGTTCAGGGCATATTTGTGTGGAGTTCCGCATTGGTACGTTCCTGTGAGACAGGGAGGTTATGGAGGGGTACAGGTTCAGGGGATATTTGTGTGGAGTTCTGCATTGGTACGTTCCAGTGAGACAGGGAGGTTCCGGAGGGTACAGGTTCAGGGCAAATTTGAGTGTAGTTCTGCATTGGTACATTACAGTGAGACAAGGAGGTTCTGGTTGGGTACAGGTTCAGGGCATATTTGTGTGGAATTCTGCATTGGTACGTTCCAGTGAGACAGGGAGATTATGGAGGGTACAGGTTCAGGGCATATTTGTCTGGAGTTCTGCATTGGTACGTTCCAGTGAGACAGTGAGGTTATGGAGGGGTACAGGTTCAGGGTATATTTGTGTGGAGTACTGCGTTGGTACGTTCCAGTGTGACTGGGAGGTTATGGAGGGGTACAGGTTCCGGGCATATTTGTTTGGAGTTCTGCATTGGTACGTTCCAGTGAGACAGGGAAGTTATGGAGGGTACAGGTTCCGGGCATATTTGTGTGGAGTTCAGCAGTGGGACGTTCCAGTGAGACATGAGGTTATGGACGGGTACAGGTTCAGGGCACATTTGTGTGGAGTTCTGCATTGGTACGTTCCAGTGAGACAGGGAGGTTATGGAGGGGTACAGGTTCAGGGCATATTTGTGTGGAGCACTGCATTGGTACGTTCCAGTGAGACAGGGAGGTTATGGAGGGGTACCGGATCAGGGCAAATTTGTGTGTAGTTCTGCATTGGTACGTTCCAGTGAGACAGGGAGGTTATGGAGGGTACAAGTTCAGGGTCTGTTTCTGTGGAGTTCTGCAGTGGTACTTTCCAGTGAGACAGGGAGGTTATGGAGGATACAGGTTCATGGCATATTTGTGTGGAGTTCTGCAGTGGGACGTTCCAGTGAGACAGGGTGGTTATGGACGTGTACAGGTTCAAGGCATATTTGTGTGGAGTTCTGCATTGGTACGTTCCAGTGAGACAGGGAAGTTATGGAGGGGTACAGGTTCAGGGCATATTTGTGTGGAATTTTTCATTGGTACGTTCCAGTGAGACAGGGAGGTTTTGGAGGGGTACAGGTTCAGGGCATTTTTGTGTGGAATTCTGCATTGGTACGTTCCAGTGAGACAGGGAGGTTATGGAGGGTACAGGTTCAGGGCATATTTGTGTGGAGTTCTGCATTGGTACGTTCCAGTGAGACAGGGAGGTTTTGGAGGGGTACAGTTTCAGGGTATATTTGTTTGGAGTTCTGCGTTGGTACGTTCCTGTGTGACTGGGAGGTTATGGAGGGGTACACGTTCAGGGCATATTTGTGTGGAGTTCTGCAGTGGGACGTTCCAGTGACACAGGGAGGTTATGGACGGGTACAGGGTCAGGGCACATTTGTGTGGAGTTCTGCATTGGTACGTTCCAGTGAGACAGGGAGGTTATGGAGGGGTACAGGTTCAGGGCATATTTGTGTGGAGTTCCGCATTGGAACGTTCCTGTGAGACAGGGAGGTTATGGAGGGGTACAGGTTCAGGGGATATTTGTGTGGAGTTCTGCATTGGTACGTTCCAGTGAGACACGGAGGTTACGGAGGGTACAGGTTCAGGGCAAATTTGAGTGTAGTTCTGCATTAGCACTTTCCAGTGAGACAGGGAGGTTATGGAGGGGTACAGGTTCAGGGCAAATTTGTGTGGAGTTCTGAATTGGTACATTACAGTGAGACAAGGAGGTTCTGGGTGGGTACAGGTTCAGGGCATATTTGTGTGGAATTCTGCATTGGTACGTTCCAGTGCGACAGGGAGATTATGGAGGGTACAGGTTTCGGGCATATTTGTCTGGAGTTCTGCATTGGTACGTTCCAGTGAGACAGGGAGGTTATGGAGGGGTACAGGTTCAGGGTATATTTGTGTGGAGTACTGCGTTGGTACGTTCCAGTGTGACTGGGAGGTTATGGAGGGGTACAGGTTCCGGGCATATTTGTTTGGAGTTCTGCATTGGTACGTTCCAGTGAGACAGGGAAGTTATGGAGGGTACAGGTTCAGGGCATATTTGTGTGGAGCTCTGCATTGGTACGTTCCAGTGAGACAGGGAGGTTATGGAGGGGTACAGGTTCAGGGCAAATTTGTGTGTAGTTCTGCAGTGGGACGTTCCAGTGAGACATGAGGTTATGGACGGGTACAGGTTCAGGGCACATTTGTGTGGACTTCTGCATTGGTACGTTCCAGTGAGACCGGGAGGTTATGGAGGGGTACAGGTTCAGGGCATATTTGTGTGGAGTTCGGCATAGGTACGTTCCAGTGAGACAGGGAGGTTATGGAGGGGTACCGGATCAGGGCAAATTTGTGTGTAGTTCTGCATTGGTACGTTCCAGTGAGACAGGGTTGTTATGGAGGGTACAGGTTCAGGGTCTATTTCTGTGGAGTTCTGCAGTGGTACTTTCCAGTGAGACAGGGAGGTTATGGAGGATACAGGTTCATGGCATATTTGTGTGGAGTTCTGCAGTGGGACGTTCCAGTGAGACACGGTGGTTATGGACGTGTACAGGTTCAAGGCATATTTGTGTGGAGTTCTGCATTGGTGCGTTCCAGTGAGACAGGGAAGTTATGGAGGGGTACAGGTTCAGGGCATATTTGTGTGGAGTTCTGCATTGGTACGTTCCAGTGAGACAGGGAGGTTATCGAGGGGTACAGGTTCAGGGCATATTTGTGTGGTGTTCTGCAATGGCACGTTCCAGTGAGACAGTGAGGTTATGGAGTGTACAGGTTCAGGGCATATTTGTGTGGAGTTCTGCAGTGGGATGTTCCAGTGAGACATGAGGTTATGGACGGGTACAGATTCAGGGCAAATGTGTGTGGAGTTCTGCATTGGTAGGTTCCAGTGAGACAGGGTAGTTATGGTGGGTACAATTTTAGGGCATATTTGTGTGGAGTTCTGCATTGGTACGTTCCAGTGAGACAGGGAGGTTATGGATGGGTACAGGTTCAGGGCATATTTGTGTGGAGTTCTGCATTGGTACGTTCCCGTGTGAATGGGAGGTTATGGAGGGGTACAGTTTCAGGGCATATTTGTTTGGAGTTCTGCATTGGTACGTTCCAGTGAGACAGGGAGGTTCTGGAGAGTACACGTTCAGGGCATATTTGTGTGGAGTTCTGCAGTGGTACGTTCCAGTGAGACAGGGAGGTTAAGGTGGAGTACAGGTTCAGGGCATATTTGTGCGGATTTCTGCATTGGTACGTTCCAGTGACACAGGGAGGTTATGGACGGGTACAGGTTCAGGGCACATTTGTGTGGAGTTCTGCATTGGTACGTTCCAGTGAGACATGGAGGTTATGGACGGGTACAGGTTCAGGGCACATTTGTGTGGAGTTCTGCATTGGTACGTTCCAGTGAGACAGGGAGGTTATGGAGGGGTACAGGTTCAGGGCATATTTGTGTGGAGCTCTGCATTGGTACGTTCCAGTGAGACAGGGAGGTTATGGAGGGGTACAGGTTCAGGGCAAATTTGTGTGTAGTTCTGCAGTGGGACGTTCCAGTGAGACATGAGGTTATGGACGGGTACAGGTTCAGGGCACATTTGTGTGGACTTCTGCATTGGTACGTTCCAGTGAGACCGGAAGGTTATGGAGGGGTACAGGTTCAGGGCATATTTGTGTGGAGTTCTGCATTGGTACGTTCCAGTGAGACAGGGAGGTTATGGAGGGGTACCGGATCAGGGCAAATTTGTGTGTAGTTCTGCATTGGTACGTTCCAGTGAGACAGGGAGGTTATGGAGTGTACAGGTTCAGGGTCTATTTCTGTGGAGTTCTGCAGTGGTACTTTCCAGTGAGACAGGGAGGTTATGGAGGATACAGGTTCATGGCATATTTGTGTGGAGTTCTGCAGTGGGACGTTCCAGTGAGATAGTGTGGTTATGGACGTGTACAGGTTCAAGGCATATTTGTGTGGAGTTCTGCATTGGTACGTTCCAGTGAGACAGGGAAGTTATGGAGGGGTACAGGTTCAGGGCATATTTGTGTGGAGTTCTGCATTGGTACGTTCCAGTGAGACAGGGAGGTTATCGAGGGGTACAGGTTCAGGGCATATTTGTGTGGAGTTCTGAATTGGTACATTACAGTGAGACAAGGAGGTTCTGGGTGGGTACAGGTTCAGGGCATATTTGTGTGGAGTTCTGCATAGGTACGTTCCAGTGAGACAGGGAGGTTATGGAGGGGTACCGGATCAGGGCAAATTTGTGTGTAGTTCTGCATTGGTACGTTCCAGTGAGACAGGGTGGTTATGGAGGGTACAGGTTCAGGGTCTATTTCTGTGGAGTTCTGCAGTGGTACTTTCCAGTGAGACAGGGAGGTTATGGAGGATACAGGTTCATGGCATATTTGTGTGGAGTTCTGCAGTGGGACGTTCCAGTGAGACACGGTGGTTATGGACGTGTACAGGTTCAAGGCATATTTGTGTGGAGTTCTGCATTGGTGCGTTCCAGTGAGACAGGGAAGTTATGGAGGGGTACAGGTTCAGGGCATATTTGTGTGGAGTTCTGCATTGGTACGTTCCAGTGAGACAGGGAGGTTATCGAGGGGTACAGGTTCAGGGCATATTTGTGTGGTGTTCTGCAATGGTACGTTCCAGTGAGACAGTGAGGTTATGGAGTGTACAGGTTCAGGGCATATTTGTGTGGAGTTCTGCAGTGGGATGTTCCAGTGAGACATGAGGTTATGGACGGGTACAGGTTCAGGGCAAATGTGTGTGGAGTTCTGCATTGGTAGGTTCCAGTGAGACAGGGTAGTTATGGTGGGTACAATTTTAGGGCATATTTGTGTGGAGTTCTGCATTGGTACGTTCCAGTGAGACAGGGAGGTTATGGATGGGTACAGGTTCAGGGCATATTTGTGTGGAGTTCTGCATTGGTACGTTCCCGTGTGAATGGGAGGTTATGGAGGGGTACAGTTTCAGGACATATTTGTTTGGAGTTCTGCATTGGTACGTTCCAGTGAGACAGGGAGGTTCTGGAGAGTACACGTTCAGGGCATATTTGTGTGGAGTTCTGCAGTGGTACGTTCCAGTGAGACAGGGAGGTTAAGGTGGAGTACAGGTTCAGGGCATATTTGTGCGGATTTCTGCATTGGTACGTTCCAGTGACACAGGGAGGTTATGGACGGGTACAGGTTCAGGGCACATTTGTGTGGAGTTCTGCATTGGTACGTTCCAGTGAGACATGGAGGTTATGGAGGGGTACAGGTTCAGGGCATATTTATGTGGAGTTCCGCATTGGAACGTTCCTGTGAGACAGGGAGGTTATGGAGGGGTACAGGTTCAGGGGATATTTGTGTGGAGTTCTGCATTGGTACGTTCCAGTGAGACAGGGAGGTTACGGAGGGTACAGGTTCAGGGCAAATTTGAGTGTAGTTCTGCATTAGCACTTTCCAGTGAGACAGGGAGGTTATGGAGGTGTACAGGTTCAGGGCAAATTTGTGTGGAGTTCTGAATTGGTACATTACAGTGAGACAAGGAGGTTCTGGGTGGGTACAGGTTCAGGGCATATTTGTGTGGAGTTCTGCATTGGTACGTTCCAGTGAGACATGGAGGTTATGGAGGGGTACAGGTTCAGGGCATATTTGTGTGGAGTTCCGCATTGGTACGTTCCTGTGAGACAGGGAGGTTATGGAGGGGTACAGGCTCAGGGGATATTTGTGTGGAGTTCTGCATTGGTACGTTCCAGTGAGACAGGGAGGTTCCGGAGGGTACAGGTTCAGGGCAAATTTGAGTGTAGTTCTGCATTGGCACTTTCCAGTGAGACAGGGAGGTTATGGAGGGGTACAGGTTCAGGGCAAATTTGTGTGGAGTTCTGCATTGGTACATTACAGTGAGACAAGGAGGTTCTGGGTGGGTACAGGTTCAGGGCATATTTGTGTGGAATTCTGCATTGGTACGTTCCAGTGAGACAGGGAGGTTATGGAGGGGTACAGGTTCAGGGTATATTTGTGTGGAGTACTGCGTTGGTACGTTCCAGTGTGACTGGGAGGTTATGGAGGGGTACAGGTTCCGGGCATATTTGTTTGGAGTTCTGCATTGGTACGTTCCAGTGAGACAGGGAAGTTATGGAGGGTACAGGTTCCGGGCATATTAGTGTGGAGTTCAGCAGTGGGACGTTCCAGTGAGACATGAGGTTATGGACGGGTACAGGTTCAGGGCACATTTGTGTGGAGTTCTGCATTGGTACGTTCCAGTGAGCCAGGGAGGTTATGGAGGGGTACAGGTTCAGGGCATATTTGTGTGGAGACCTGCATTGGTACGTTCCAGTGAGACAGGGAGGTTATGGAGGGGTACCCGATCAGGGCAAATTTGTGTGTAGTTCTGCATTGGTACGTTCCAGTGAGACAGGGAGGTTATGGAGGGTACAGGTTCAGGGTCTGTTTCTGTGGAGTTCTGCAGTGGTACTTTCCAGTGAGACAGGGAGGTTATGGATGATACAGGTTCATGGCATATTTGTGTGGAGTTCTGCAGTGGGACGTTCCAGTGAGACAGGGTGGTTATGGACGTGTACAGGTTCAAGGCATATTTGTGTGGAGTTCTGCATTGGTACGTTCCAGTGAGACAGGGAAGTTATGGAGGGGTACAGGTTCAGGGCATATTTGTGTGGAGTTCTGCATTGGTACGATCCAGTGAGACAGGGAGGTTATTGAGGGGTACAGGTTCTGGGCATATTTGTGTGGTGTTCTGCAATGGTACGTTCCAGTGAGACAGTGAGGTTATGGAGTGTACAGGTTCAGGGCATATTTGTGTGGAGTTCTGCAGTGGGATGTTCCAGTGAGACATGAGGTTATGGACGGGTACAGGTTCAGGGCATATTTGTGTGGAGTTCTGCATTGGTACGTTCCCGTGTGAATGGGTGGTTATGGAGGGGTACAGGTTCAGGGCATATTTGTTTGGAGTTCTGCATTGGTACGTTCCAGTGAGACAGCGAGGTTATGGAGAGTACACGTTCAGGGCATATTTGTGTTGAGTTCTGCATTGGTACGTTCCAGTGAGAAAGGGAGGTTATGGAGCGGTACAGGTTCAGGGCAAATTAGTGTGGAGTTCTGCATTGGTACGTTCCAGTGAGACAGGGAGGTTATGGATGTGTACAGGTTCAGGGCATATTTGTGTGGAGTTCTGCATTGGTACTTTCCAGTGGGACTGGGAGGTTATGGAGGGTACCGGTACATGGCATATTTGTGTGGAATTCTGCAGTGGGACGTTCCAGTGAGACAGGGAGTTTATGGACGTGTACAGGTTCAGGGCATATTTTTGTGGAATTCTGCATTGGTACGTTCCAGTGAGACAGGCAGGTTTTGGAGGTGTACAGGTTCAGGGCATTTTTGTGTGGAATTCTGCATTGGTACGTTCCAGTGAGACAGGGAGGTTATGGAGGGTACAGGTTCAGGGCATATTTGTGTGGAGTTCTGCATTGGTACGTTCCAGTGAGACAGGGAGGTTATGGACGGGTACAGGTTCAGGGCACATTTGTGTGGAGTTCTGCATTGGTACGTTCCAGTGAGACAGGGATGTTATGGAGGGGTACAGGTTCAGGGCATATTTGTGTGGAGTTCCGCATTGGAACGTTCCTGTGAGACAGGGAGGTTATGGAGGGGTACAGGTTCAGGGGATATTTGTGTGGAGTTCTGCATTGGTACGTTCCAGTGAGACAGGGAGGTTATGGAGGTGTACAGGTTCAGGGCAAATTTGTGTGGAGTTCTGAATTGGTACATTACAGTGAGACAAGGAGGTTCTGGGTGGGTACAGGTTCAGGGCATATTTGTGTGGAGTTCTGCATTGGTACGTTCCAGTGAGACATGGAGGTTATGGAGGGGTACAGGTTCAGGGCATATTTGTGTGGAGTTCCGCATTGGTACGTTCCTGTGAGACAGGGAGGTTATGGAGGGGTACAGGTTCAGGGGATATTTGTGTGGAGTTCTGCATTGGTACGTTCCAGTGAGACAGGGAGGTTCCGGAGGGTACAGGTTCAGGGCAAATTTGAGTGTAGTTCTGCATTGGTACATTACAGTGAGACAAGGAGGTTCTGGTTGGGTACAGGTTCAGGGCATATTTGTGTGGAATTCTGCATTGGTACGTTCCAGTGAGACAGGGAGATTATGGAGGGTACAGGTTCAGGGCATATTTGTCTGGAGTTCTGCATTGGTACGTTCCAGTGAGACAGGGAGGTTATGGAGGGGTACAGGTTCAGGGTATATTTGTGTGGAGTACTGCGTTGGTACGTTCCAGTGTGACTGGGAGGTTATGGAGGGGTACAGGTTCCGGGCATATTTGTTTGGAGTTCTGCATTGGTACGTTCCAGTGAGACAGGGAAGTTATGGAGGGTACAGGTTCCGGGCATATTTGTGTGGAGTTCAGCAGTGGGACGTTCCAGTGAGACATGAGGTTATGGACGGGTACAGGTTCAGGGCACATTTGTGTGGAGTTCTGCATTGGTACGTTCCAGTGAGACAGGGAGGTTATGGAGGGGTACAGGTTCAGGGCATATTTGTGTGGAGCACTGCATTGGTACGTTCCAGTGAGACAGGGAGGTTATGGAGGGGTACCGGATCAGGGCAAATTTGTGTGTAGTTCTGCATTGGTACGTTCCAGTGAGACAGGGAGGTTATGGAGGGTACAAGTTCAGGGTCTGTTTCTGTGGAGTTCTGCAGTGGTACTTTCCAGTGAGACAGGGAGGTTATGGAGGATACAGGTTCATGGCATATTTGTGTGGAGTTCTGCAGTGGGACGTTCCAGTGAGACAGGGTGGTTATGGACGTGTACAGGTTCAAGGCATATTTGTGTGGAGTTCTGCATTGGTACGTTCCAGTGAGACAGGGAAGTTATGGAGGGGTACAGGTTCAGGGCATATTTGTGTGGAATTTTTCATTGGTACGTTCCAGTGAGACAGGGAGGTTTTGGAGGGGTACAGGTTCAGGGCATTTTTGTGTGGAATTCTGCATTGGTACGTTCCAGTGAGACAGGGAGGTTATGGAGGGTACAGGTTCAGGGCATATTTGTGTGGAGTTCTGCATTGGTACGTTCCAGTGAGACAGGGAGGTTTTGGAGGGGTACAGTTTCAGGGTATATTTGTTTGGAGTTCTGCGTTGGTACGTTCCTGTGTGACTGGGAGGTTATGGAGGGGTACACGTTCAGGGCATATTTGTGTGGAGTTCTGCAGTGGGACGTTCCAGTGACACAGGGAGGTTATGGACGGGTACAGGGTCAGGGCACATTTGTGTGGAGTTCTGCATTGGTACGTTCCAGTGAGACAGGGAGGTTATGGAGGGGTACAGGTTCAGGGCATATTTGTGTGGAGTTCCGCATTGGAACGTTCCTGTGAGACAGGGAGGTTATGGAGGGGTACAGGTTCAGGGGATATTTGTGTGGAGTTCTGCATTGGTACGTTCCAGTGAGACACGGAGGTTACGGAGGGTACAGGTTCAGGGCAAATTTGAGTGTAGTTCTGCATTAGCACTTTCCAGTGAGACAGGGAGGTTATGGAGGGGTACAGGTTCAGGGCAAATTTGTGTGGAGTTCTGAATTGGTACATTACAGTGAGACAAGGAGGTTCTGGGTGGGTACAGGTTCAGGGCATATTTGTGTGGAATTCTGCATTGGTACGTTCCAGTGCGACAGGGAGATTATGGAGGGTACAGGTTTCGGGCATATTTGTCTGGAGTTCTGCATTGGTACGTTCCAGTGAGACAGGGAGGTTATGGAGGGGTACAGGTTCAGGGTATATTTGTGTGGAGTACTGCGTTGGTACGTTCCAGTGTGACTGGGAGGTTATGGAGGGGTACAGGTTCCGGGCATATTTGTTTGGAGTTCTGCATTGGTACGTTCCAGTGAGACAGGGAAGTTATGGAGGGTACAGGTTCAGGGCATATTTGTGTGGAGCTCTGCATTGGTACGTTCCAGTGAGACAGGGAGGTTATGGAGGGGTACAGGTTCAGGGCAAATTTGTGTGTAGTTCTGCAGTGGGACGTTCCAGTGAGACATGAGGTTATGGACGGGTACAGGTTCAGGGCACATTTGTGTGGACTTCTGCATTGGTACGTTCCAGTGAGACCGGGAGGTTATGGAGGGGTACAGGTTCAGGGCATATTTGTGTGGAGTTCGGCATAGGTACGTTCCAGTGAGACAGGGAGGTTATGGAGGGGTACCGGATCAGGGCAAATTTGTGTGTAGTTCTGCATTGGTACGTTCCAGTGAGACAGGGTTGTTATGGAGGGTACAGGTTCAGGGTCTATTTCTGTGGAGTTCTGCAGTGGTACTTTCCAGTGAGACAGGGAGGTTATGGAGGATACAGGTTCATGGCATATTTGTGTGGAGTTCTGCAGTGGGACGTTCCAGTGAGACACGGTGGTTATGGACGTGTACAGGTTCAAGGCATATTTGTGTGGAGTTCTGCATTGGTGCGTTCCAGTGAGACAGGGAAGTTATGGAGGGGTACAGGTTCAGGGCATATTTGTGTGGAGTTCTGCATTGGTACGTTCCAGTGAGACAGGGAGGTTATCGAGGGGTACAGGTTCAGGGCATATTTGTGTGGTGTTCTGCAATGGCACGTTCCAGTGAGACAGTGAGGTTATGGAGTGTACAGGTTCAGGGCATATTTGTGTGGAGTTCTGCAGTGGGATGTTCCAGTGAGACATGAGGTTATGGACGGGTACAGATTCAGGGCAAATGTGTGTGGAGTTCTGCATTGGTAGGTTCCAGTGAGACAGGGTAGTTATGGTGGGTACAATTTTAGGGCATATTTGTGTGGAGTTCTGCATTGGTACGTTCCAGTGAGACAGGGAGGTTATGGATGGGTACAGGTTCAGGGCATATTTGTGTGGAGTTCTGCATTGGTACGTTCCCGTGTGAATGGGAGGTTATGGAGGGGTACAGTTTCAGGGCATATTTGTTTGGAGTTCTGCATTGGTACGTTCCAGTGAGACAGGGAGGTTCTGGAGAGTACACGTTCAGGGCATATTTGTGTGGAGTTCTGCAGTGGTACGTTCCAGTGAGACAGGGAGGTTAAGGTGGAGTACAGGTTCAGGGCATATTTGTGCGGATTTCTGCATTGGTACGTTCCAGTGACACAGGGAGGTTATGGACGGGTACAGGTTCAGGGCACATTTGTGTGGAGTTCTGCATTGGTACGTTCCAGTGAGACATGGAGGTTATGGACGGGTACAGGTTCAGGGCACATTTGTGTGGAGTTCTGCATTGGTACGTTCCAGTGAGACAGGGAGGTTATGGAGGGGTACAGGTTCAGGGCATATTTGTGTGGAGCTCTGCATTGGTACGTTCCAGTGAGACAGGGAGGTTATGGAGGGGTACAGGTTCAGGGCAAATTTGTGTGTAGTTCTGCAGTGGGACGTTCCAGTGAGACATGAGGTTATGGACGGGTACAGGTTCAGGGCACATTTGTGTGGACTTCTGCATTGGTACGTTCCAGTGAGACCGGAAGGTTATGGAGGGGTACAGGTTCAGGGCATATTTGTGTGGAGTTCTGCATTGGTACGTTCCAGTGAGACAGGGAGGTTATGGAGGGGTACCGGATCAGGGCAAATTTGTGTGTAGTTCTGCATTGGTACGTTCCAGTGAGACAGGGAGGTTATGGAGTGTACAGGTTCAGGGTCTATTTCTGTGGAGTTCTGCAGTGGTACTTTCCAGTGAGACAGGGAGGTTATGGAGGATACAGGTTCATGGCATATTTGTGTGGAGTTCTGCAGTGGGACGTTCCAGTGAGATAGTGTGGTTATGGACGTGTACAGGTTCAAGGCATATTTGTGTGGAGTTCTGCATTGGTACGTTCCAGTGAGACAGGGAAGTTATGGAGGGGTACAGGTTCAGGGCATATTTGTGTGGAGTTCTGCATTGGTACGTTCCAGTGAGACAGGGAGGTTATCGAGGGGTACAGGTTCAGGGCATATTTGTGTGGTGTTCTGCAATGGTACGTTCCAGTGAGACAGTGAGGTTATGGAGTGTACAGGTTCAGGGCATATTTGTGTGGAGTTCTGCAGTGGGATGTTCCAGTGAGACATGAGGTTATGGACGGGTACAGGTTCAGGGCAAATGTGTCTGGAGTTCTGCATTGGTAGGTTCCAGTGAGACAGGGTAGTTATGGTGGGTACAATTTTAGGGCATATTTGTCTGGAGTTCTGCATTGGTACGTTCCAGTGAGACAGGGAGGTTCTGTTGAGTACACGTTCAGGGCATATTTGTGTGGAGTTCTGCAGTGGTACGTTCCAGTGTGACAGGGAGGTTAAGGTGGAGTACAGGTTCAGGGCATATTTGTGCGGATTTCTGCATTGGTACGTTCCAGTGAGACAAGGAGGTTCTGGGTGGGTACAGGTTCAGGGCATATTTGTGTGGAATTCTGCATTGGTACGTTCCAGTGAGACAGGGAGGTTATGGAGGGGTACAGGTTCAGGGCAAATTTGTGTGTTGTTCTGCAGTCGGACGTTCCAGTGAGACATGAGGTTATGGACGGTTACAGGTTCAGGGCACATTTGTGTGGACTTCTGCATTGGTACGTTCCAGTGAGACCGGGAGGTTATGGAGGGGTACAGGTTCAGGGCATATTTGTGTGGAGTTCTGCATTGGTACGTTCCAGTGAGACAGGGAGGTTATGGAGGGGTGCAGGTTCAGGGCAAATTTGTGTGTAGTTCTGCATTGGTACGTTCCAGTGAGACAGGGAGGTTATGGAGGGTACAGTTTCAGGGCATATTTCTGTGGAGTTCTGCAGTGGTACGTTCCAGTGAGACAGGGAGTTTATGGGTGGTTACAGGTTCAGGGCATATTTGTGTGGAATTCTGCATTGGTACGTTCCAGTGAGACAGGGAGGTTATGGACGGGTACAGGTTCAGGGCACATTTGTGTGGACTTCTACATTGGTACGTTCCAGTGTGACCGGGAGGTTATGGAGGGGTACAGGTTCAGGGCATATTTGTGTGGAGTTCTGCATTGGTACGTTCCAGTGAGACAGGGAGTTTATGGAGGGGTACAGGTTCAGGGCAAATTTGTGTGGAGTTCTGCATTGGTACATTCCAGTGAGACAGGGAGGTTATGGAGGGTACAAGTTCAGGGCATATTTGTGTGGAGTTCTGCATTGGTACGTTCCAGTGAGACAGGGAGGTTATGGATGTGTACAGGTTCAGGGCATATTTGTGTGGAGTTCTGCAGTGGTACTTTCCAGTGAGACAGGGAGGTTATGGAGGATACAGGTTCATGGCATATTTGTGTGGAGTTCTGCAGTGGGACGTTCCAGTGAGATAGTGTGGTTATGGACGTGTACAGGTTCAAGGCATATTTGTGTGGAGTTCTGCATTGGTACGTTCCAGTGAGACAGGGAAGTTATGGAGGGGTACAGGTTCAGGGCATATTTGTGTGGAGTTCTGCATTGGTACGTTCCAGTGAGACAGGGAGGTTATCGAGGGGTACAGGTTCAGGGCATATTTGTGTGGTGTTCTGCAATGGTACGTTCCAGTGAGACAGTGAGGTTATGGAGTGTACAGGTTCAGGGCATATTTGTGTGGAGTTCTGCAGTGGGATGTACCAGTGAGACATGAGGTTATGGACGGGTACAGGTTCAGGGCAAATGTGTGTGGAGTTCTGCATTGGTAGGTTCCAGTGAGACAGGGTAGTTATGGTGGGTACAATTTTAGGGCATATTTGTTTGGAGTTCTGCATTGGTACGTTCCAGTGAGACAGGGAGGTTCTGTTGAGTACACGTTCAGGGCATATTTGTGTGGAGTTCTGCAGTGGTACGTTCCAGTGAGACAGGGAGGTTAAGGTGGAGTACAGGTTCAGGGCATATTTGTGCGGATTTCTGCATTGGTACGTTCCAGTGAGACAAGGAGGTTCTGGGTGGGTACAGGTTCAGGGCATATTTGTGTGGAATTCTGCATTGGTACGTTCCAGTGAGACAGGGAGGTTATGGAGGGGTACAGGTTCAGGGCAAATTTGTGTGTTGTTCTGCAGTCGGACGTTCCAGTGAGACATGAGGTTATGGACGGTTACAGGTTCAGGGCACATTTGTGTGGACTTCTGCATTGGTACGTTCCAGTGAGACCGGGAGGTTATGGAGGGGTACAGGTTCAGGGCATATTTGTGTGGAGTTCTGCATTGGTACGTTCCAGTGAGACAGGGAGGTTATGGAGGGGTGCAGGTTCAGGGCAAATTTGTGTGTAGTTCTGCATTGGTACGTTCCAGTGAGACAGGGAGGTTATGGAGGGTACAGTTTCAGGGCATATTTCTGTGGAGTTCTGCAGTGGTACGTTCCAGTGAGACAGGGAGTTTATGGGTGGTTACAGGTTCAGGGCATATTTGTGTGGAATTCTGCATTGGTACGTTCCAGTGAGACAGGGAGGTTATGGACGGGTACAGGTTCAGGGCACATTTGTGTGGACTTCTACATTGGTACGTTCCAGTGTGACCGGGAGGTTATGGAGGGGTACAGGTTCAGGGCATATTTGTGTGGAGTTCTGCATTGGTACGTTCCAGTGAGACAGGGAGTTTATGGAGGGGTACAGGTTCAGGGCAAATTTGTGTGGAGTTCTGCATTGGTACATTCCAGTGAGACAGGGAGGTTATGGAGGGTACAAGTTCAGGGCATATTTGTGTGGAGTTCTGCATTGGTACGTTCCAGTGAGACAGGGAGGTTATGGATGTGTACAGGTTCAGGGCATATTTGTGTGGAGTTCTGCAGTGGTACTTTCCAGTGGGACTGGGAGGTTATGGAGGGTACCGGTACATGGCATATTTGTGTGGAATTCTGCAGTGGGACTTTCCAGTGAGACAGGGAGTTTATGGACGTGTACAGGTTCAGGGCATATTTGTGTGGAATTCTGCATTGGTACGTTCCAGTGAGACAGGGAGGTTTTGGTGGGGTACAGGTTCAGGGCATATTTGTGTGGAGTTCTGCAGTGGGACGTTCCAGTGAGACAGGGAGGTTATGGACGGGTACAGGTTCAGGGCACATTAGAGTGCAGTTCTGCATTGGCACTTTCCAGTGAGACAGGGAGGTTATGGAGGGGTACAGATTCAAGGCAAATTTGTGTGGAGTTCTGCATTGGTACATTCCAGTGAGACAGGGAGGTTATGGAGGGTACAGGTTCAGAGCATATTTGTGTGGAGCTCTGCAATGGTACGTTCCAGTGAGACATGAGGTTATGGACGGGTACAGGTTCAGGGCACATTTGTGTGGACTTCTGCAATGGTACGTTCCAGTGAGACCGGGAGGTTATGGAGGGGTACCGGATCAGGGCAAATTTGTGTGTAGTTCTGCATTGGTACGTTCCAGTGAGACAGGGAGGTTATGGAGGGTACACGTTCAGGGCATATTTGTGTGGAGTTCTGCAGTGGTACGTTCCAGTGTGACAGGGAGGTTAAGGTGGAGTACAGGTTCAGGGCATATTTGTGCGGATTTCTGCATTGGTACGTTCCAGTGAGACAAGGAGGTTCTGGGTGGGTACAGGTTCAGGGCATATTTGTGTGGAATTCTGCATTGGTACGTTCCAGTGAGACAGGGAGGTTATGGAGGGGTACAGGTTCAGGGCAAATTTGTGTGTTGTTCTGCAGTCGGACGTTCCAGTGAGACATGAGGTTATGGACGGTTACAGGTTCAGGGCACATTTGTGTGGACTTCTGCATTGGTACGTTCCAGTGAGACCGGGAGGTTATGGAGGGGTACAGGTTCAGGGCATATTTGTGTGGAGTTCTGCATTGGTACGTTCCAGTGAGACAGGGAGGTTATGGAGGGGTGCAGGTTCAGGGCAAATTTGTGTGTAGTTCTGCATTGGTACGTTCCAGTGAGACAGGGAGGTTATGGAGGGTACAGTTTCAGGGCATATTTCTGTGGAGTTCTGCAGTGGTACGTTCCAGTGAGACAGGGAGTTTATGGGTGGTTACAGGTTCAGGGCATATTTGTGTGGAATTCTGCATTGGTACGTTCCAGTGAGACAGGGAGGTTATGGACGGGTACAGGTTCACGGCACATTTGTGTGGACTTCTACATTGGTACGTTCCAGTGTGACCGGGAGGTTATGGAGGGGTACAGGTTCAGGGCATATTTGTGTGGAGTTCTGCATTGGTACGTTCCAGTGAGACAGGGAGTTTATGGAGGGGTACAGGTTCAGGGCAAATTTGTGTGGAGTTCTGCATTGGTACATTCCAGTGAGACAGGGAGGTTATGGAGGGTACAAGTTCAGGGCATATTTGTGTGGAGTTCTGCATTGGTACGTTCCAGTGAGACAGGGAGGTTATGGATGTGTACAGGTTCAGGGCATATTTGTGTGGAGTTCTGCAGTGGTACTTTCCAGTGAGACAGGGAGGTTATGGAGGATACAGGTTCATGGCATATTTGTGTGGAGTTCTGCAGTGGGACGTTCCAGTGAGATAGTGTGGTTATGGACGTGTACAGGTTCAAGGCATATTTGTGTGGAGTTCTGCATTGGTACGTTCCAGTGAGACAGGGAAGTTATGGAGGGGTACAGGTTCAGGGCATATTTGTGTGGAGTTCTGCATTGGTACGTTCCAGTGAGACAGGGAGGTTATCGAGGGGTACAGGTTCAGGGCATATTTGTGTGGTGTTCTGCAATGGTACGTTCCAGTGAGACAGTGAGGTTATGGAGTGTACAGGTTCAGGGCATATTTGTGTGGAGTTCTGCAGTGGGATGTACCAGTGAGACATGAGGTTATGGACGGGTACAGGTTCAGGGCAAATGTGTGTGGAGTTCTGCATTGGTAGGTTCCAGTGAGACAGGGTAGTTATGGTGGGTACAATTTTAGGGCATATTTGTTTGGAGTTCTGCATTGGTACGTTCCAGTGAGACAGGGAGGTTCTGTTGAGTACACGTTCAGGGCATATTTGTGTGGAGTTCTGCAGTGGTACGTTCCAGTGAGACAGGGAGGTTAAGGTGGAGTACAGGTTCAGGGCATATTTGTGCGGATTTCTGCATTGGTACGTTCCAGTGAGACAAGGAGGTTCTGGGTGGGTACAGGTTCAGGGCATATTTGTGTGGAATTCTGCATTGGTACGTTCCAGTGAGACAGGGAGGTTATGGAGGGGTACAGGTTCAGGGCAAATTTGTGTGTTGTTCTGCAGTCGGACGTTCCAGTGAGACATGAGGTTATGGACGGTTACAGGTTCAGGGCACATTTGTGTGGACTTCTGCATTGGTACGTTCCAGTGAGACCGGGAGGTTATGGAGGGGTACAGGTTCAGGGCATATTTGTGTGGAGTTCTGCATTGGTACGTTCCAGTGAGACAGGGAGGTTATGGAGGGGTGCAGGTTCAGGGCAAATTTGTGTGTAGTTCTGCATTGGTACGTTCCAGTGAGACAGGGAGGTTATGGAGGGTACAGTTTCAGGGCATATTTCTGTGGAGTTCTGCAGTGGTACGTTCCAGTGAGACAGGGAGTTTATGGGTGGTTACAGGTTCAGGGCATATTTGTGTGGAATTCTGCATTGGTACGTTCCAGTGAGACAGGGAGGTTATGGACGGGTACAGGTTCAGGGCACATTTGTGTGGACTTCTACATTGGTACGTTCCAGTGTGACCGGGAGGTTATGGAGGGGTACAGGTTCAGGGCATATTTGTGTGGAGTTCTGCATTGGTACGTTCCAGTGAGACAGGGAGTTTATGGAGGGGTACAGGTTCAGGGCAAATTTGTGTGGAGTTCTGCATTGGTACATTCCAGTGAGACAGGGAGGTTATGGAGGGTACAAGTTCAGGGCATATTTGTGTGGAGTTCTGCATTGGTACGTTCCAGTGAGACAGGGAGGTTATGGATGTGTACAGGTTCAGGGCATATTTGTGTGGAGTTCTGCAGTGGTACTTTCCAGTGGGACTGGGAGGTTATGGAGGGTACCGGTACATGGCATATTTGTGTGGAATTCTGCAGTGGGACTTTCCAGTGAGACAGGGAGTTTATGGACGTGTACAGGTTCAGGGCATATTTGTGTGGAATTCTGCATTGGTACGTTCCAGTGAGACAGGGAGGTTTTGGTGGGGTACAGGTTCAGGGCATATTTGTGTGGAGTTCTGCAGTGGGACGTTCCAGTGAGACAGGGAGGTTATGGACGGGTACAGGTTCAGGGCACATTAGAGTGCAGTTCTGCATTGGCACTTTCCAGTGAGACAGGGAGGTTATGGAGGGGTACAGATTCAAGGCAAATTTGTGTGGAGTTCTGCATTGGTACATTCCAGTGAGACAGGGAGGTTATGGAGGGTACAGGTTCAGAGCATATTTGTGTGGAGCTCTGCAATGGTACGTTCCAGTGAGACATGAGGTTATGGACGGGTACAGGTTCAGGGCACATTTGTGTGGACTTCTGCAATGGTACGTTCCAGTGAGACCGGGAGGTTATGGAGGGGTACCGGATCAGGGCAAATTTGTGTGTAGTTCTGCATTGGTACGTTCCAGTGAGACAGGGAGGTTATGGAGGGTACAGGTTCAGGGTCTATTTCTGTGGAGTTCTGCAGTGGTACTTTCCAGTGAGACAGGGAGGTTATGGAGGATACAGGTTCATGGCATATTTGTGTGGAGTTCTGCAGTGGGACGTTCCAGTGAGACAGGGTGGTTATGGACGTGTACAGGTTCAAGGCATATTTGTGTGGAGTTCTGCATTGGTACGTTCCAGTGAGACAGGGAAGTTATGGAGGGGTACAGGTTCAGGGCATATTTGTGTGGACTTCTGCATTGGTACGTTCCAGTGAGACCGGGAGGTTATGGAGGGGTACAGGTTCAGGGCATATTTGTGTGGAGTTCTGCATTGGTACGTTCCAGTGAGACAGGGAGGTTATGGAGGGGTGCAGGTTCAGGGCAAATTTGTGTGTAGTTCTGCATTGGTACGTTCCAGTGAGACAGGGAGGTTATGGAGGGTACAGTTTCAGGGCATATTTCTGTGGAGTTCTGCAGTGGTACGTTCCAGTGAGACAGGGAGTTTATGGGTGGTTACAGGTTCAGGGCATATTTGTGTGGAATTCTGCATTGGTACGTTCCAGTGAGACAGGGAGGTTATGGACGGGTACAGGTTCAGGGCACATTTGTGTGGACTTCTACATTGGTACGTTCCAGTGTGACCGGGAGGTTATGGAGGGGTACAGGTTCAGGGCATATTTGTGTGGAGTTCTGCATTGGTACGTTCCAGTGAGACAGGGAGTTTATGGAGGGGTACAGGTTCAGGGCAAATTTGTGTGGAGTTCTGCATTGGTACATTCCAGTGAGACAGGGAGGTTATGGAGGGTACAAGTTCAGGGCATATTTGTGTGGAGTTCTGCATTGGTACGTTCCAGTGAGACAGGGAGGTTATGGATGTGTACAGGTTCAGGGCATATTTGTGTGGAGTTCTGCAGTGGTACTTTCCAGTGGGACTGGGAGGTTATGGAGGGTACCGGTACATGGCATATTTGTGTGGAATTCTGCAGTGGGACTTTCCAGTGAGACAGGGAGTTTATGGACGTGTACAGGTTCAGGGCATATTTGTGTGGAATTCTGCATTGGTACGTTCCAGTGAGACAGGGAGGTTTTGGTGGGGTACAGGTTCAGGGCATATTTGTGTGGAGTTCTGCAGTGGGACGTTCCAGTGAGACAGGGAGGTTATGGACGGGTACAGGTTCAGGGCACATTAGAGTGCAGTTCTGCATTGGCACTTTCCAGTGAGACAGGGAGGTTATGGAGGGGTACAGATTCAAGGCAAATTTGTGTGGAGTTCTGCATTGGTACATTCCAGTGAGACAGGGAGGTTATGGAGGGTACAGGTTCAGAGCATATTTGTGTGGAGCTCTGCAATGGTACGTTCCAGTGAGACATGAGGTTATGGACGGGTACAGGTTCAGGGCACATTTGTGTGGACTTCTGCAATGGTACGTTCCAGTGAGACCGGGAGGTTATGGAGGGGTACCGGATCAGGGCAAATTTGTGTGTAGTTCTGCATTGGTACGTTCCAGTGAGACAGGGAGGTTATGGAGGGTACAGGTTCAGGGTCTATTTCTGTGGAGTTCTGCAGTGGTACTTTCCAGTGAGACAGGGAGGTTATGGAGGATACAGGTTCATGGCATATTTGTGTGGAGTTCTGCAGTGGGACGTTCCAGTGAGACAGGGTGGTTATGGACGTGTACAGGTTCAAGGCATATTTGTGTGGAGTTCTGCATTGGTACGTTCCAGTGAGACAGGGAAGTTATGGAGGGGTACAGGTTCAGGGCATATTTGTGTGGACTTCTGCATTGGTACGTTCCAGTGAGACCGGGAGGTTATGGAGGGGTACAGGTTCAGGGCATATTTGTGTGGAGTTCTGCATTGGTACGTTCCAGTGAGACAGGGAGGTTATGGAGGGGTGCAGGTTCAGGGCAAATTTGTGTGTAGTTCTGCATTGGTACGTTCCAGTGAGACAGGGAGGTTATGGAGGGTACAGTTTCAGGGCATATTTCTGTGGAGTTCTGCAGTGGTACGTTCCAGTGAGACAGGGAGTTTATGGGTGGTTACAGGTTCAGGGCATATTTGTGTGGAATTCTGCATTGGTACGTTCCAGTGAGACAGGGAGGTTATGGACGGGTACAGGTTCAGGGCACATTTGTGTGGACTTCTACATTGGTACGTTCCAGTGTGACCGGGAGGTTATGGAGGGGTACAGGTTCAGGGCATATTTGTGTGGAGTTCTGCATTGGTACGTTCCAGTGAGACAGGGAGTTTATGGAGGGGTACAGGTTCAGGGCAAATTTGTGTGGAGTTCTGCATTGGTACATTCCAGTGAGACAGGGAGGTTATGGAGGGTACAAGTTCAGGGCATATTTGTGTGGAGTTCTGCATTGGTACGTTCCAGTGAGACAGGGAGGTTATGGATGTGTACAGGTTCAGGGCATATTTGTGTGGAGTTCTGCAGTGGTACTTTCCAGTGAGACAGGGAGGTTATGGAGGATACAGGTTCATGGCATATTTGTGTGGAGTTCTGCAGTGGGACGTTCCAGTGAGATAGTGTGGTTATGGACGTGTACAGGTTCAAGGCATATTTGTGTGGAGTTCTGCATTGGTACGTTCCAGTGAGACAGGGAAGTTATGGAGGGGTACAGGTTCAGGGCATATTTGTGTGGAGTTCTGCATTGGTACGTTCCAGTGAGACAGGGAGGTTATCGAGGGGTACAGGTTCAGGGCATATTTGTGTGGTGTTCTGCAATGGTACGTTCCAGTGAGACAGTGAGGTTATGGAGTGTACAGGTTCAGGGCATATTTGTGTGGAGTTCTGCAGTGGGATGTACCAGTGAGACATGAGGTTATGGACGGGTACAGGTTCAGGGCAAATGTGTGTGGAGTTCTGCATTGGTAGGTTCCAGTGAGACAGGGTAGTTATGGTGGGTACAATTTTAGGGCATATTTGTTTGGAGTTCTGCATTGGTACGTTCCAGTGAGACAGGGAGGTTCTGTTGAGTACACGTTCAGGGCATATTTGTGTGGAGTTCTGCAGTGGTACGTTCCAGTGAGACAGGGAGGTTAAGGTGGAGTACAGGTTCAGGGCATATTTGTGCGGATTTCTGCATTGGTACGTTCCAGTGAGACAAGGAGGTTCTGGGTGGGTACAGGTTCAGGGCATATTTGTGTGGAATTCTGCATTGGTACGTTCCAGTGAGACAGGGAGGTTATGGAGGGGTACAGGTTCAGGGCAAATTTGTGTGTTGTTCTGCAGTCGGACGTTCCAGTGAGACATGAGGTTATGGACGGTTACAGGTTCAGGGCACATTTGTGTGGACTTCTGCATTGGTACGTCCCAGTGAGACCGGGAGGTTGTGGAGGGGTACAGGTTCAGGGCATATTTGTGTGGAGTTCTGCATTGGTACGTTCCAGTGAGACAGGGAGGTTATGGAGGGGTGCAGGTTCAGGGCAAATTTGTGTGTAGTTCTGCATTGGTACGTTCCAGTGAGACAGGGAGGTTATGGAGGGTACAGTTTCAGGGCATATTTCTGTGGATTTCTGCAGTGGTACGTTCCAGTGAGACAGGGAGTTTATGGGTGGTTACAGGTTCAGGGCATATTTGTGTGGAATTCTGCATTGGTACGTTCCAGTGAGACAGGGAGGTTATGGACGGGTACAGGTTCAGGGCACATTTGTGTGGACTTCTGCATTGGTACGTTCCAGTGTGACCGGGAGGTTATGGAGGGGTACAGGTTCAGGGCATATTTGTGTGGAGTTCTGCATTGGTACGTTCCAGTGAGACAGGGAGTTTATGGAGGGGTACAGGTTCAGGGCAAATTTGTGTGGAGTTCTGCATTGGTACATTCCAGTGAGACAGGGAGTTTATGGAGGGTACAAGTTCAGGGCATATTTGTGTGGAATTCTGCAGTGGGACGTTCCAGTAAGACAGGGAGTTTATGGACGTGTACAGGTTCAGGGCATATTTGTGTGGAATTCTGCATTGGTACGTTCCAGTGAGACAGGGAGGTTTTGGTGGGGTACAGGTTCAGGGCATATTTGTGTGGAGTTCTGCAGTGGGACGTTCCAGTGAGACAGGGAGGTTATGGACGGGTACAGGTTCAGGGCACATTAGAGTGCAGTTCTGCATTGGCACTTTCCAGTGAGACAGGGAGGTTATGGAGGGGTACAGATTCAGGGCAAATTTGTGTGGAGTTCTGCATTGGTACATTCCAGTGAGACAGGGAGGTTATGGAGGGTACAGGTTCAGAGCATATTTGTGTGGAGCTCTGCAATGGTACGTTCCAGTGAGACATGAGGTTATGGACGCGTACAGGTTCAGGGCACATTTGTGTGGACTTCTGCAATGGTACGTTCCAGTGAGACCGGGAGGTTATGGAGGGGTACCGGATCAGGGCAAATTTGTGTGTAGTTCTGCATTGGTACGTTCCAGTGAGACAGGGAGGTTATGGAGGGTACAGGTTCAGGGTCTATTTCTGTGGAGTTCTGCAGTGGTACTTTCCAGTGAGACAGGGAGGTTATGGAGGATACAGGTTCATGGCATATTTGTGTGGAGTTCTGCAGTGGGACGTTCCAGTGAGACAGGGTGGTTATGGACGTGTACAGGTTCAAGGCATATTTGTGTGGAGTTCTGCATTGGTACGTTCCAGTGAGACAGGGAAGTTATGGAGGGGTACAGGTTCAGGGCATATTTGTGTGGAGTTCTGCATTGGTACGTTCCAGTGAGACAGGGAGGTTATCGAGGGGTACAGGTTCAGGGCATATTTGTGTGGTGTTCTGCAATGGTACGTTCCAGTGAGACAGTGAGGTTATGGAGTGTACAGGTTCAGGGCATATTTGTGTGGAGTTCTGCAGTGGGATGTACCAGTGAGACATGAGGTTATGGACGGGTACAGGTTCAGGGCAAATGTGTGTGGAGTTCTGCATTGGTAGGTTCCAGTGAGACAGGGTAGTTATGGTGGGTACAATTTTAGGGCATATTTGTCTGGAGTTCTGCATTGGTACGTTCCAGTGAGACAGGGAGGTTCTGTTGAGTACACGTTCAGGGCATATTTGTGTGGAGTTCTGCAGTGGTACGTTCCAGTGAGACAGGGAGGTTAAGGTGGAGTACAGGTTCAGGGCATATTTGTGCGGATTTCTGCATTGGTACGTTCCAGTGAGACAGGGAGGTTATGGAGGGGTACAGGTTCAGGGCAAATTTGTGTGTTGTTCTGCAGTCGGACGTTCCAGTGAGACATGAGGTTATGGACGGTTACAGGTTCAGGGCACATTTGTGTGGACTTCTGCATTGGTACGTTCCAGTGAGACCGGGAGGTTATGGAGGGGTACAGGTTCAGGGCATATTTGTGTGGAGTTCTGCATTGGTACGTTCCAGTGAGACAGGGAGGTTATGGAGGGGTGCAGGTTCAGGGCAAATTTGTGTGTAGTTCTGCATTGGTACGTTCCAGTGAGACAGGGAGGTTATGGAGGGTACAGTTTCAGGGCATATTTCTGTGGAGTTCTGCAGTGGTACGTTCCAGTGAGACAGGGAGTTTATGGGTGGTTACAGGTTCAGGGCATATTTGTGTGGAATTCTGCATTGGTACGTTCCAGTGAGACAGGGAGGTTATGGACGGGTACAGGTTCAGGGCACATTTGTGTGGACTTCTACATTGGTACGTTCCAGTGTGACCGGGAGGTTATGGAGGGGTACAGGTTCAGGGCATATTTGTGTGGAGTTCTGCATTGGTACGTTCCAGTGAGACAGGGAGTTTATGGAGGGGTACAGGTTCAGGGCAAATTTGTGTGGAGTTCTGCATTGGTACATTCCAGTGAGACAGGGAGGTTATGGAGGGTACAAGTTCAGGGCATATTTGTGTGGAGTTCTGCATTGGTACGTTCCAGTGAGACAGGGAGGTTATGGATGTGTACAGGTTCAGGGCATATTTGTGTGGAGTTCTGCAGTGGTACTTTCCAGTGAGACAGGGAGTTTATGGACGTGTACAGGTTCAGGGCATATTTGTGTGGAATTCTGCATTGGTACGTTCCAGTGAGACAGGGAGGTTTTGGTGGGGTACAGGTTCAGGGCATATTTGTGTGGAGTTCTGCAGTGGGACGTTCCAGTGAGACAGGGAGGTTATGGACGGGTACAGGTTCAGGGCACATTAGAGTGCAGTTCTGCATTGGCACTTTCCAGTGAGACAGGGAGGTTATGGAGGGGTACAGATTCAGGGCAAATTTGTGTGGAGTTCTGCATTGGTACATTCCAGTGAGACAGGGAGGTTATGGAGGGTACAGGTTCAGAGCATATTTGTGTGGAGCTCTGCAATGGTACGTTCCAGTGAGACATGAGGTTATGGACGGGTACAGGTTCAGGGCACATTTGTGTGGACTTCTGCAATGGTACGTTCCAGTGAGACCGGGAGGTTATGGAGGGGTACCGGATCAGGGCAAATTTGTGTGTAGTTCTGCATTGGTACGTTCCAGTGAGACAGGGAGGTTATGGAGGGTACAGGTTCAGGGTCTATTTCTGTGGAGTTCTGCAGTGGTACTTTCCAGTGAGACAGGGAGGTTATGGAGGATACATGTTCATGGCATATTTGTGTGGAGTTCTGCAGTGGGACGTTCCAGTGAGACAGGGTGGTTATGGACGTGTACAGGTTCAAGGCATATTTGTGTGGAGTTCTGCATTGGTACGTTCCAGTGAGACAGGGAAGTTATGGAGGGGTACAGGTTCAGGGCATATTTGTGTGGAGTTCTGCATTGGTACGTTCCAGTGAGACAGGGAGGTTATCGAGGGGTACAGGTTCAGGGCATATTTGTGTGGAGTTCTGCAGTGGGATGTTCCAGTGAGACATGAGGTTATGGACGGGTACAGGTTCAGGGCAAATGTGTGTGGAGTTCTGCATTGGTAGGTTCCAGTGAGACAGGGTAGTTATGGTGGGTACAATTTTAGGGCATATTTGTCTGGAGTTCTGCATTGGTACGTTCCAGTGAGACAGGGAGGTTCTGGAGAGTACACGTTCAGGGCATATTTGTGTGGAGTTCTGCAGTGGTACGTTCCAGTGAGACAGGGAGGTTAAGGTGGAGTACAGGTTCAGGGCATATTTGTGCGGATTTCTGCATTGGTACGTTCCAGTGAGACAAGGAGGTTCTGGGTGGGTACAGGTTCAGGGCATAGTTGTGTGGAATTCTGCATTGGTACGTTCCAGTGAGACAGGGAGGTTATGGAGGGGTACAGGTTCAGGGCAAATTTGTGTGTTGTTCTGCAGTCGGACGTTCCAGTGAGACATGAGGTTATGGACGGTTACAGGTTCAGGGCACATTTGTGTGGACTTCTGCATTGGTACGTCCCAGTGAGACCGGGAGGTTATGGAGGGGTACAGGTTCAGGGCATATTTGTGTGGAGTTCTGCATTGGTACGTTCCAGTGAGACAGGGAGGTTATGGAGGGGTGCAGGTTCAGGGCAAATTTGTGTGTAGTTCTGCATTGGTACGTTCCAGTGAGACAGGGAGGTTATGGAGGGTACAGTTTCAGGGCATATTTCTGTGGATTTCTGCAGTGGTACGTTCCAGTGAGACAGGGAGTTTATGGGTGGTTACAGGTTCAGGGCATATTTGTGTGGAATTCTGCATTGGTACGTTCCAGTGAGACAGGGAGGTTATGGACGGGTACAGGTTCAGGGCACATTTGTGTGGACTTCTGCATTGGTACGTTCCAGTGTGACCGGGAGGTTATGGAGGGGTACAGGTTCAGGGCATATTTGTGTGGAGTTCTGCATTGGTACGTTCCAGTGAGACAGGGAGTTTATGGAGGGGTACAGGTTCAGGGCAAATTTGTGTGGAGTTCTGCATTGGTACATTCCAGTGAGACAGGGAGTTTATGGAGGGTACAAGTTCAGGGCATATTTGTGTGGAATTCTGCAGTGGGACGTTCCAGTAAGACAGGGAGTTTATGGACGTGTACAGGTTCAGGGCATATTTGTGTGGAATTCTGCATTGGTACGTTCCAGTGAGACAGGGAGGTTTTGGTGGGGTACAGGTTCAGGGCATATTTGTGTGGAGTTCTGCAGTGGGACGTTCCAGTGAGACAGGGAGGTTATGGACGGGTACAGGTTCAGGGCACATTAGAGTGCAGTTCTGCATTGGCACTTTCCAGTGAGACAGGGAGGTTATGGAGGGGTACAGATTCAGGGCAAATTTGTGTGGAGTTCTGCATTGGTACATTCCAGTGAGACAGGGAGGTTATGGAGGGTACAGGTTCAGAGCATATTTGTGTGGAGCTCTGCAATGGTACGTTCCAGTGAGACATGAGGTTATGGACGCGTACAGGTTCAGGGCACATTTGTGTGGACTTCTGCAATGGTACGTTCCAGTGAGACCGGGAGGTTATGGAGGGGTACCGGATCAGGGCAAATTTGTGTGTAGTTCTGCATTGGTACGTTCCAGTGAGACAGGGAGGTTATGGAGGGTACAGGTTCAGGGTCTATTTCTGTGGAGTTCTGCAGTGGTACTTTCCAGTGAGACAGGGAGGTTATGGAGGATACAGGTTCATGGCATATTTGTGTGGAGTTCTGCAGTGGGACGTTCCAGTGAGACAGGGTGGTTATGGACGTGTACAGGTTCAAGGCATATTTGTGTGGAGTTCTGCATTGGTACGTTCCAGTGAGACAGGGAAGTTATGGAGGGGTACAGGTTCAGGGCATATTTGTGTGGAGTTCTGCATTGGTACGTTCCAGTGAGACAGGGAGGTTATCGAGGGGTACAGGTTCAGGGCATATTTGTGTGGAGTTCTGCAGTGGGATGTTCCAGTGAGACATGAGGTTATGGACGGGTACAGGTTCAGGGCAAATGTGTGTGGAGTTCTGCATTGGTAGGTTCCAGTGAGACAGGGTAGTTATGGTGGGTACAATTTTAGGGCATATTTGTCTGGAGTTCTGCATTGGTACGTTCCAGTGAGACAGGGAGGTTCTGGAGAGTACACGTTCAGGGCATATTTGTGTGGAGTTCTGCAGTGGTACGTTCCAGTGAGACAGGGAGGTTAAGGTGGAGTACAGGTTCAGGGCATATTTGTGCGGATTTCTGCATTGGTACGTTCCAGTGAGACAAGGAGGTTCTGGGTGGGTACAGGTTCAGGGCATATTTGTGTGGAATTCTGCATTGGTACGTTCCAGTGAGACAGGGAGGTTATGGAGGGGTAAAGGTTCCGGGCATATTTGTGTGGAGTTCAGCAGTGGGACGTTCCAGTGAGACATGAGGTTATGGACGGGTACAGGTTCAGGGCACATTTGTGTGGAGTTCTGCATTGGTACGTTCCAGTGAGACAGGGAGGTTATGGAGGGGTACAGGTTCAGGGCATATTTGTGTGGAGCGCTGCATTGGTACGTTCCAGTGAGACAGGGAGGTTATGGAGGGGTACCGGATCAGGGCAAATTTGTGTGTAGTTCTGCATTGGTACGTTCCAGTGAGACAGGGAGGTTATGGAGGGTACAAGTTCAGGGTCTGTTTCTGTGGAGTTCTGCAGTGGTACTTTCCAGTGAGACAGGGAGGTTATGGAGGATACAGGTTCATGGCATATTTGTGTGGAGTTCTGCAGTGGGACGTTCCAGTGAGACAGGGTGGTTATGGACGTGTACAGGTTCAAGGCATATTTGTGTGGAGTTCTGCATTGGTACGTTCCAGTGAGACAGGGAAGTTATGGAGGGGTACAGGTTCAGGGCATATTTGTGTGGAATTTTTCATTGGTACGTTCCAGTGAGACAGGGAGGTTTTGGAGGGGTACAGGTTCAGGGCATTTTTGTGTGGAATTCTGCATTGGTACGTTCCAGTGAGACAGGGAGGTTATGGAGGGTACAGGTTCAGGGCATATTTGTGTGGAGTTCTGCATTGGTACGTTCCAGTGAGACAGGGAGGTTTTGGAGGGGTACAGTTTCAGGGTATATTTGTTTGGAGTTCTGCGTTGGTACGTTCCTGTGTGACTGGGAGGTTATGGAGGGGTACACGTTCAGGGCATATTTGTGTGGAGTTCTGCAGTGGGACGTTCCAGTGACACAGGGAGGTTATGGACGGGTACAGGGTCAGGGCACATTTGTGTGGAGTTCTGCATTGGTACGTTCCAGTGAGACAGGGAGGTTATGGAGGGGTACAGGTTCAGGGCATATTTGTGTGGAGTTCCGCATTGGAACGTTCCTGTGAGACAGGGAGGTTATGGAGGGGTACAGGTTCAGGGGATATTTGTGTGGAGTTCTGCATTGGTACGTTCCAGTGAGACACGGAGGTTACGGAGGGTACAGGTTCAGGGCAAATTTGAGTGTACTTCTGCATTAGCACTTTCCAGTGAGACAGGGAGGTTATGGAGGGGTACAGGTTCAGGGCAAATTTGTGTGGAGTTCTGAATTGGTACATTACAGTGAGACAAGGAGGTTCTGGGTGGGTACAGGTTCAGGGCATATTTGTGTGGAATTCTGCATTGGTACGTTCCAGTGCGACAGGGAGATTATGGAGGGTACAGGTTTCGGGCATATTTGTCTGGAGTTCTGCATTGGTACGTTCCAGTGAGACAGGGAGGTTATGGAGGGGTACAGGTTCAGGGTTTATTTGTGTGGAGTACTGCGTTGGTACGTTCCAGTGTGACTGGGAGGTTATGGAGGGGTACAGTTTCAGGGCATATTTGTTTGGAGTTCTGCATTGGTACGTTCCAGTGAGACAGGGAGGTTCTGGAGAGTACACGTTCAGGGCATATTTGTGTGGAGTTCTGCAGTGGTACGTTCCAGTGAGACAGGGAGGTTAAGGTGGAGTACAGGTTCAGGGCATATTTGTGCGGATTTCTGCATTGGTACGTTCCAGTGACACAGGGAGGTTATGGACGGGTACAGGTTCAGGGCACATTTGTGTGGAGTTCTGCATTGGTACGTTCCAGTGAGACAGGGTGGTTATGGACGTGTACAGGTTCAAGGCATATTTGTGTGGAGTTCTGCATTGGTACGTTCCAGTGAGACAGGGAAGTTATGGAGGGGTACAGGTTCAGGGCATATTTGTGTGGAGTTCTGCATTGGTACGTTCCAGTGAGACAGGGAGGTTATCGAGGGGTACAGGTTCAGGGCATATTTGTCTGGAGTTCTGCATTGGTACGTTCCAGTGAGACAGGGAGGTTCTGGAGAGTACACGTTCAGGGCATATTTGTGTGGAGTTCTGCAGTGGTACGTTCCAGTGAGACAGGGAGGTTAAGGTGGAGTACAGGTTCAGGGCATATTTGTGCGGATTTCTGCATTGGTACGTTCCAGTGAGACAAGGAGGTTCTGGGTGGGTACAGGTTCAGGGCATAGTTGTGTGGAATTCTGCATTGGTACGTTCCAGTGAGACAGGGAGGTTATGGAGGGGTACAGGTTCAGGGCAAATTTGTGTGTTGTTCTGCAGTCGGACGTTCCAGTGAGACATGAGGTTATGGACGGTTACAGGTTCAGGGCACATTTGTGTGGACTTCTGCATTGGTACGTCCCAGTGAGACCGGGAGGTTATGGAGGGGTACAGGTTCAGGGCATATTTGTGTGGAGTTCTGCATTGGTACGTTCCAGTGAGACAGGGAGGTTATGGAGGGGTGCAGGTTCAGGGCAAATTTGTGTGTAGTTCTGCATTGGTACGTTCCAGTGAGACAGGGAGGTTATGGAGGGTACAGTTTCAGGGCATATTTCTGTGGATTTCTGCAGTGGTACGTTCCAGTGAGACAGGGAGTTTATGGGTGGTTACAGGTTCAGGGCATATTTGTGTGGAATTCTGCATTGGTACGTTCCAGTGAGACAGGGAGGTTATGGACGGGTACAGGTTCAGGGCACATTTGTGTGGACTTCTGCATTGGTACGTTCCAGTGTGACCGGGAGGTTATGGAGGGGTACAGGTTCAGGGCATATTTGTGTGGAGTTCTGCATTGGTACGTTCCAGTGAGACAGGGAGTTTATGGAGGGGTACAGGTTCAGGGCAAATTTGTGTGGAGTTCTGCATTGGTACATTCCAGTGAGACAGGGAGTTTATGGAGGGTACAAGTTCAGGGCATATTTGTGTGGAATTCTGCAGTGGGACGTTCCAGTAAGACAGGGAGTTTATGGACGTGTACAGGTTCAGGGCATATTTGTGTGGAATTCTGCATTGGTACGTTCCAGTGAGACAGGGAGGTTTTGGTGGGGTACAGGTTCAGGGCATATTTGTGTGGAGTTCTGCAGTGGGACGTTCCAGTGAGACAGGGAGGTTATGGACGGGTACAGGTTCAGGGCACATTAGAGTGCAGTTCTGCATTGGCACTTTCCAGTGAGACAGGGAGGTTATGGAGGGGTACAGATTCAGGGCAAATTTGTGTGGAGTTCTGCATTGGTACATTCCAGTGAGACAGGGAGGTTATGGAGGGTACAGGTTCAGAGCATATTTGTGTGGAGCTCTGCAATGGTACGTTCCAGTGAGACATGAGGTTATGGACGCGTACAGGTTCAGGGCACATTTGTGTGGACTTCTGCAATGGTACGTTCCAGTGAGACCGGGAGGTTATGGAGGGGTACCGGATCAGGGCAAATTTGTGTGTAGTTCTGCATTGGTACGTTCCAGTGAGACAGGGAGGTTATGGAGGGTACAGGTTCAGGGTCTATTTCTGTGGAGTTCTGCAGTGGTACTTTCCAGTGAGACAGGGAGGTTATGGAGGATACAGGTTCATGGCATATTTGTGTGGAGTTCTGCAGTGGGACGTTCCAGTGAGACAGGGTGGTTATGGACGTGTACAGGTTCAAGGCATATTTGTGTGGAGTTCTGCATTGGTACGTTCCAGTGAGACAGGGAAGTTATGGAGGGGTACAGGTTCAGGGCATATTTGTGTGGAGTTCTGCATTGGTACGTTCCAGTGAGACAGGGAGGTTATCGAGGGGTACAGGTTCAGGGCATATTTGTGTGGAGTTCTGCAGTGGGATGTTCCAGTGAGACATGAGGTTATGGACGGGTACAGGTTCAGGGCAAATGTGTGTGGAGTTCTGCATTGGTAGGTTCCAGTGAGACAGGGTAGTTATGGTGGGTACAATTTTAGGGCATATTTGTCTGGAGTTCTGCATTGGTACGTTCCAGTGAGACAGGGAGGTTCTGGAGAGTACACGTTCAGGGCATATTTGTGTGGAGTTCTGCAGTGGTACGTTCCAGTGAGACAGGGAGGTTAAGGTGGAGTACAGGTTCAGGGCATATTTGTGCGGATTTCTGCATTGGTACGTTCCAGTGAGACAAGGAGGTTCTGGGTGGGTACAGGTTCAGGGCATATTTGTGTGGAATTCTGCATTGGTACGTTCCAGTGAGACAGGGAGGTTATGGAGGGGTAAAGGTTCCGGGCATATTTGTGTGGAGTTCAGCAGTGGGACGTTCCAGTGAGACATGAGGTTATGGACGGGTACAGGTTCAGGGCACATTTGTGTGGAGTTCTGCATTGGTACGTTCCAGTGAGACAGGGAGGTTATGGAGGGGTACAGGTTCAGGGCATATTTGTGTGGAGCGCTGCATTGGTACGTTCCAGTGAGACAGGGAGGTTATGGAGGGGTACCGGATCAGGGCAAATTTGTGTGTAGTTCTGCATTGGTACGTTCCAGTGAGACAGGGAGGTTATGGAGGGTACAAGTTCAGGGTCTGTTTCTGTGGAGTTCTGCAGTGGTACTTTCCAGTGAGACAGGGAGGTTATGGAGGATACAGGTTCATGGCATATTTGTGTGGAGTTCTGCAGTGGGACGTTCCAGTGAGACAGGGTGGTTATGGACGTGTACAGGTTCAAGGCATATTTGTGTGGAGTTCTGCATTGGTACGTTCCAGTGAGACAGGGAAGTTATGGAGGGGTACAGGTTCAGGGCATATTTGTGTGGAATTTTTCATTGGTACGTTCCAGTGAGACAGGGAGGTTTTGGAGGGGTACAGGTTCAGGGCATTTTTGTGTGGAATTCTGCATTGGTACGTTCCAGTGAGACAGGGAGGTTATGGAGGGTACAGGTTCAGGGCATATTTGTGTGGAGTTCTGCATTGGTACGTTCCAGTGAGACAGGGAGGTTTTGGAGGGGTACAGTTTCAGGGTATATTTGTTTGGAGTTCTGCGTTGGTACGTTCCTGTGTGACTGGGAGGTTATGGAGGGGTACACGTTCAGGGCATATTTGTGTGGAGTTCTGCAGTGGGACGTTCCAGTGACACAGGGAGGTTATGGACGGGTACAGGGTCAGGGCACATTTGTGTGGAGTTCTGCATTGGTACGTTCCAGTGAGACAGGGAGGTTATGGAGGGGTACAGGTTCAGGGCATATTTGTGTGGAGTTCCGCATTGGAACGTTCCTGTGAGACAGGGAGGTTATGGAGGGGTACAGGTTCAGGGGATATTTGTGTGGAGTTCTGCATTGGTACGTTCCAGTGAGACACGGAGGTTACGGAGGGTACAGGTTCAGGGCAAATTTGAGTGTACTTCTGCATTAGCACTTTCCAGTGAGACAGGGAGGTTATGGAGGGGTACAGGTTCAGGGCAAATTTGTGTGGAGTTCTGAATTGGTACATTACAGTGAGACAAGGAGGTTCTGGGTGGGTACAGGTTCAGGGCATATTTGTGTGGAATTCTGCATTGGTACGTTCCAGTGCGACAGGGAGATTATGGAGGGTACAGGTTTCGGGCATATTTGTCTGGAGTTCTGCATTGGTACGTTCCAGTGAGACAGGGAGGTTATGGAGGGGTACAGGTTCAGGGTTTATTTGTGTGGAGTACTGCGTTGGTACGTTCCAGTGTGACTGGGAGGTTATGGAGGGGTACAGTTTCAGGGCATATTTGTTTGGAGTTCTGCATTGGTACGTTCCAGTGAGACAGGGAGGTTCTGGAGAGTACACGTTCAGGGCATATTTGTGTGGAGTTCTGCAGTGGTACGTTCCAGTGAGACAGGGAGGTTAAGGTGGAGTACAGGTTCAGGGCATATTTGTGCGGATTTCTGCATTGGTACGTTCCAGTGACACAGGGAGGTTATGGACGGGTACAGGTTCAGGGCACATTTGTGTGGAGTTCTGCATTGGTACGTTCCAGTGAGACATGGAGGTTATGGACGGGTACAGGTTCAGGGCACATTTGTGTGGAGTTCTGCATTGGTACGTTCCAGTGAGACAGGGAGGTTATGGAGGGGTACAGGTTCAGGGCATATTTGTGTGGAGCTCTGCATTGGTACGTTCCAGTGAGACAGGGAGGTTATGGAGGGGTACAGGTTCAGGGCAAATTTGTGTGTAGTTCTGCAGTGGGACGTTCCAGTGAGACATGAGGTTATGGACGGGTACAGGTTCAGGGCACATTTGTGTGGACTTCTGCATTGGTACGTTCCAGTGAGACCGGAAGGTTATGGAGGGGTACAGGTTCAGGGCATATTTGTGTGGAGTTCTGCATTGGTACGTTCCAGTGAGACAGGGAGGTTATGGAGGGGTACCGGATCAGGGCAAATTTGTGTGTAGTTCTGCATTGGTACGTTCCAGTGAGACAGGGAGGTTATGGAGGGTACAGGTTCAGGGTCTATTTCTGTGGAGTTCTGCAGTGGTACTTTCCAGTGAGACAGGGAGGTTATGGAGGATACAGGTTCATGGCATATTTGTGTGGAGTTCTGCAGTGGGACGTTCCAGTGAGATAGTGTGGTTATGGACGTGTACAGGTTCAAGGCATATTTGTGTGGAGTTCTGCATTGGTACGTTCCAGTGAGACAGGGAAGTTATGGAGGGGTACAGGTTCAGGCCATATTTGTGTGGAGTTCTGCATTGGTACGTTCCAGTGAGACAGGGAGGTTATCGAGGGGTACAGGTTCAGGGCATATTTGTGTGGTGTTCTGCAATGGTACGTTCCAGTGAGACAGTGAGGTTATGGAGTGTACAGGTTCAGGGCATATTTGTGTGGAGTTCTGCAGTGGGATGTTCCAGTGAGACATGAGGTTATGGACGGGTACAGGTTCAGGGCAAATGTGTGTGGAGTTCTGCATTGGTAGGTTCCAGTGAGACAGGGTAGTTATGGTGGGTACAATTTTAGGGCATATTTGTCTGGAGTTCTGCATTGGTACGTTCCAGTGAGACAGGGAGGTTCTGTTGAGTACACGTTCAGGGCATATTTGTGTGGAGTTCTGCAGTGGTACGTTCCAGTGAGACAGGGAGGTTAAGGTGGAGTACAGGTTCAGGGCATATTTGTGCGGATTTCTGCATTGGTACGTTCCAGTGAGACAAGGAGGTTCTGGGTGGGTACAGGTTCAGGGCATATTTGTGTGGAATTCTGCATTGGTACGTTCCAGTGAGACAGGGAGGTTATGGAGGGGTACAGGTTCAGGGCAAATTTTTGTGTTGTTCTGCAGTCGGACGTTCCAGTGAGACATGAGGTTATGGACGGTTACAGGTTCAGGGCACATTTGTGTGGACTTCTGCATTGGTACGTTCCAGTGAGACCGGGAGGTTATGGAGGGGTACAGGTTCAGGGCATATTTGTGTGGAGTTCTGCATTGGTACGTTCCAGTGAGACAGGGAGGTTATGGAGGGGTGCAGGTTCAGGGCAAATTTGTGTGTAGTTCTGCATTGGTACGTTCCAGTGAGACAGGGAGGTTATGGAGGGTACAGTTTCAGGGCATATTTCTGTGGAGTTCTGCAGTGGTACGTTCCAGTGAGACAGGGAGTTTATGGGTGGTTACAGGTTCAGGGCATATTTGTGTGGAATTCTGCATTGGTACGTTCCAGTGAGACAGGGAGGTTATGGACGGGTACAGGTTCAGGGCACATTTGTGTGGACTTCTACATTGGTACGTTCCAGTGTGACCGGGAGGTTATGGAGGGGTACAGGTTCAGGGCATATTTGTGTGGAGTTCTGCATTGGTACGTTCCAGTGAGACAGGGAGTTTATGGAGGGGTACAGGTTCAGGGCAAATTTGTGTGGAGTTCTGCATTGGTACATTCCAGTGAGACAGGGAGGTTATGGAGGGTACAAGTTCAGGGCATATTTGTGTGGAGTTCTGCATTGGTACGTTCCAGTGAGACAGGGAGGTTATGGATGTGTACAGGTTCAGGGCATATTTGTGTGGAGTTCTGCAGTGGTACTTTCCAGTGAGACAGGGAGGTTATGGAGGATACAGGTTCATGGCATATTTGTGTGGAGTTCTGCAGTGGGACGTTCCAGTGAGATAGTGTGGTTATGGACGTGTACAGGTTCAAGGCATATTTGTGTGGAGTTCTGCATTGGTACGTTCCAGTGAGACAGGGAAGTTATGGAGGGGTACAGGTTCAGGGCATATTTGTGTGGAGTTCTGCATTGGTACGTTCCAGTGAGACAGGGAGGTTATCGAGGGGTACAGGTTCAGGGCATATTTGTGTGGTGTTCTGCAATGGTACGTTCCAGTGAGACAGTGAGGTTATGGAGTGTACAGGTTCAGGGCATATTTGTGTGGAGTTCTGCAGTGGGATGTTCCAGTGAGACATGAGGTTATGGACGGGTACAGGTTCAGGGCAAATGTGTGTGGAGTTCTGCATTGGTAGGTTCCAGTGAGACAGGGTAGTTATGGTGGGTACAATTTTAGGGCATATTTGTCTGGAGTTCTGCATTGGTACGTTCCAGTGAGACAGGGAGGTTCTGTTGAGTACACGTTCAGGGCATATTTGTGTGGAGTTCTGCAGTGGTACGTTCCAGTGAGACAGGGAGGTTAAGGTGGAGTACAGGTTCAGGGCATATTTGTGCGGATTTCTGCATTGGTACGTTCCAGTGAGACAAGGAGGTTCTGGGTGGGTACAGGTTCAGGGCATATTTGTGTGGAATTCTGCATTGGTACGTTCCAGTGAGACAGGGAGGTTATGGAGGGGTACAGGTTCAGGGCAAATTTGTGTGTTGTTCTGCAGTCGGACGTTCCAGTGAGACATGAGGTTATGGACGGTTACAGGTTCAGGGCACATTTGTGTGGACTTCTGCATTGGTACGTTCCAGTGAGACCGGGAGGTTATGGAGGGGTACAGGTTCAGGGCATATTTGTGTGGAGTTCTGCATTGGTACGTTCCAGTGAGACAGGGAGGTTATGGAGGGGTGCAGGTTCAGGGCAAATTTGTGTGTAGTTCTGCATTGGTACGTTCCAGTGAGACAGGGAGGTTATGGAGGGTACAGTTTCAGGGCATATTTCTGTGGAGTTCTGCAGTGGTACGTTCCAGTGAGACAGGGAGTTTATGGGTGGTTACAGGTTCAGGGCATATTTGTGTGGAATTCTGCATTGGTACGTTCCAGTGAGACAGGGAGGTTATGGACGGGTACAGGTTCAGGGCACATTTGTGTGGACTTCTACATTGGTACGTTCCAGTGTGACCGGGAGGTTATGGAGGGGTACAGGTTCAGGGCATATTTGTGTGGAGTTCTGCATTGGTACGTTCCAGTGAGACAGGGAGTTTATGGAGGGGTACAGGTTCAGGGCAAATTTGTGTGGAGTTCTGCATTGGTACATTCCAGTGAGACAGGGAGGTTATGGAGGGTACAAGTTCAGGGCATATTTGTGTGGAGTTCTGCATTGGTACGTTCCAGTGAGACAGGGAGGTTATGGATGTGTACAGGTTCAGGGCATATTTGTGTGGAGTTCTGCAGTGGTACTTTCCAGTGGGACTGGGAGGTTATGGAGGGTACCGGTACATGGCATATTTGTTTGGAATTCTGCAGTGGGACTTTCCAGTGAGACAGGGAGTTTATGGACGTGTACAGGTTCAGGGCATATTTGTGTGGAATTCTGCATTCGTACGTTCCAGTGAGACAGGGAGGTTTTGGTGGGGTACAGGTTCAGGGCATATTTGTGTGGAGTTCTGCAGTGGGACGTTCCAGTGAGACAGGGAGGTTATGGACGGGTACAGGTTCAGGGCACATTAGAGTGCAGTTCTGCATTGGCACTTTCCAGTGAGACAGGGAGGTTATGGAGGGGTACAGATTCAGGGCAAATTTGTGTGGAGTTCTGCATTGGTACATTCCAGTGAGACAGGGAGGTTATGGAGGGTACAGGTTCAGAGCATATTTGTGTGGAGCTCTGCAATGGTACGTTCCAGTGAGACATGAGGTTATGGACGGGTACAGGTTCAGGGCACATTTGTGTGGACTTCTGCAATGGTACGTTCCAGTGAGACCGGGAGGTTATGGAGGGGTACCGGATCAGGGCAAATTTGTGTGTAGTTCTGCATTGGTACGTTCCAGTGAGACAGGGAGGTTATGGAGGGTACAGGTTCAGGGTCTATTTCTGTGGAGTTCTGCAGTGGTACTTTCCAGTGAGACAGGGAGGTTATGGAGGATACAGGTTCATGGCATATTTGTGTGGAGTTCTGCAGTGGGACGTTCCAGTGAGACAGGGTGGTTATGGACGTGTACAGGTTCAAGGCATATTTGTGTGGAGTTCTGCATTGGTACGTTCCAGTGAGACAGGGAAGTTATGGAGGGGTACAGGTCCAGGGCATATTTGTGTGGAGTTCTGCATTGGTACGTTCCAGTGAGACAGGGAGGTTATCGAGGGGTACAGGTTCAGGGCATATTTGTGTGGAGTTCTGCAGTGGGATGTTCCAGTGAGACATGAGGTTATGGACGGGTACAGGTTCAGGGCAAATGTGTGTGGAGTTCTGCATTGGTAGGTTCCAGTGAGACAGGGTAGTTATGGTGGGTACAATTTTAGGGCATATTTGTCTGGAGTTCTGCATTGGTACGTTCCAGTGAGACAGGGAGGTTCTGGAGAGTACACGTTCAGGGCATATTTGTGTGGAGTTCTGCAGTGGTACGTTCCAGTGAGACAGGGAGGTTAAGGTGGAGTACAGGTTCAGGGCATATTTGTGCGGATTTCTGCATTGGTACGTTCCAGTGAGACAAGGAGGTTCTGGGTGGGTACAGGTTCAGGGCATATTTGTGTGGAATTCTGCATTGGTACGTTCCAGTGAGACAGGGAGGTTATGGAGGGGTACAGGTTCAGGGCAAATTTGTGTGTTGTTCTGCAGTCGGACGTTCCAGTGAGACATGAGGTTATGGACGGTTACAGGTTCAGGGCACATTTGTGTGGACTTCTGCATTGGTACGTCCCAGTGAGACCGGGAGGTTATGGAGGGGTACAGGTTCAGGGCATATTTGTGTGGAGTTCTGCATTGGTACGTTCCAGTGAGACAGGGAGGTTATGGAGGGGTGCAGGTTCAGGGCAAATTTGTGTGTAGTTCTGCATTGGTACGTTCCAGTGAGACAGGGAGGTTATGGAGGGTACAGTTTAAGGGCATATTTCTGTGGATTTCTGCAGTGGTACGTTCCAGTGAGACAGGGAGTTTATGGGTGGTTACAGGTTCAGGGCATATTTGTGTGGAATTCTGCATTGGTACGTTCCAGTGAGACAGGGAGGTTATGGACGGGTACAGGTTCAGGGCACATTTGTGTGGACTTCTGCATTGGTACGTTCCAGTGTGACCGGGAGGTTATGGAGGGGTACAGGTTCAGGGCATATTTGTGTGGAGTTCTGCATTGGTACGTTCCAGTGAGACAGGGAGTTTATGGAGGGGTACAGGTTCAGGGCAAATTTGTGTGGAGTTCTGCATTGGTACATTCCAGTGAGACAGGGAGTTTATGGAGGGTACAAGTTCAGGGCATATTTGTGTGGAATTCTGCAGTGGGACGTTCCAGTAAGACAGGGAGTTTATGGACGTGTACAGGTTCAGGGCATATTTGTGTGGAATTCTGCATTGGTACGTTCCAGTGAGACAGGGAGGTTATGGACGGGTACAGGTTCAGGGCACATTAGAGTGCAGTTCTGCATTGGCACTTTCCAGTGAGACAGGGAGGTTATGGAGGGGTACAGATTCAGGGCAAATTTGTGTGGAGTTCTGCATTGGTACATTCCAGTGAGACAGGGAGGTTATGGAGGGTACAGGTTCAGAGCATATTTGTGTGGAGCTCTGCAATGGTACGTTCCAGTGAGACATGAGGTTATGGACGCGTACAGGTTCAGGGCACATTTGTGTGGACTTCTGCAATGGTACGTTCCAGTGAGACCGGGAGGTTATGGAGGGGTACCGGATCAGGGCAAATTTGTGTGTAGTTCTGCATTGGTACGTTCCAGTGAGACAGGGAGGTTATGGAGGGTACAGGTTCAGGGTCTATTTCTGTGGAGTTCTGCAGTGGTACTTTCCAGTGAGACAGGGAGGTTATGGAGGATACAGGTTCATGGCATATTTGTGTGGAGTTCTGCAGTGGGACGTTCCAGTGAGACAGGGTGGTTATGGACGTGTACAGGTTCAAGGCATATTTGTGTGGAGTTCTGCATTGGTACGTTCCAGTGAGACAGGGAAGTTATGGAGGGGTACAGGTTCAGGGCATATTTGTGTGGAGTTCTGCATTGGTACGTTCCAGTGAGACAGGGAGGTTATCGAGGGGTACAGGTTCAGGGCATATTTGTGTGGAGTTCTGCAGTGGGATGTTCCAGTGAGACATGAGGTTATGGACGGGTACAGGTTCAGGGCAAATGTGTGTGGAGTTCTGCATTGGTAGGTTCCAGTGAGACAGGGTAGTTATGGTGGGTACAATTTTAGGGCATATTTGTCTGGAGTTCTGCATTGGTACGTTCCAGTGAGACAGGGAGGTTCTGGAGAGTACACGTTCAGGGCATATTTGTGTGGAGTTCTGCAGTGGTACGTTCCAGTGAGACAGGGAGGTTAAGGTGGAGTACAGGTTCAGGGCATATTTGTGCGGATTTCTGCATTGGTACGTTCCAGTGAGACAAGGAGGTTCTGGGTGGGTACAGGTTCAGGGCATATTTGTGTGGAATTCTGCATTGGTACGTTCCAGTGAGACAGGGAGGTTATGGAGGGGTACAGGTTCAGGGCAAATTTGTGTGTTGTTCTGCAGTCGGACGTTCCAGTGAGACATGAGGTTATGGACGGTTACAGGTTCAGGGCACATTTGTGTGGACTTCTGCATTGGTACGTCCCAGTGAGACCGGGAGGTTATGGAGGGGTACAGGTTCAGGGCATATTTGTGTGGAGTTCTGCATTGGTACGTTCCAGTGAGACAGGGAGGTTATGGAGGGGTGCAGGTTCAGGGCAAATTTGTGTGTAGTTCTGCATTGGTACGTTCCAGTGAGACAGGGAGGTTATGGAGGGTACAGTTTCAGGGCATATTTCTGTGGAGTTCTGCAGTGGTACGTTCCAGTGAGACAGGGAGTTTATGGGTGGTTACAGGTTCAGGGCATATTTGTGTGGAATTCTGCATTGGTACGTTCCAGTGAGACAGGGAGGTTATGGACGGGTACAGGTTCAGGGCACATTTGTGTGGACTTCTGCATTGGTACGTTCCAGTGTGACCCGGAGGTTATGGAGGGGTACAGGTTCAGGGCATATTTGTGTGGAGTTCTGCATTGGTACGTTCCAGTGAGACAGGGAGTTTATGGAGGGGTACAGGTTCAGGGCAAATTTGTGTGGAGTTCTGCATTGGTACATTCCAGTGAGACAGGGAGGTTATGGAGGGTACAGGTTCAGTTCATATTTGTGTGGAATTCTGCAGTGGGACGTTCCAGTGAGACAGGGAGTTTATGGACGTGTACAGGTTCAGGGCATATTTGTGTGGAATTCTGCATTGGTACGTTCCAGTGAGACAGGGAGGTTTTAGTGGGGTACAGGTTCAGGGCATATTTGTGTGGAGTTCTGCAGTGGGACGTTCCAGTGAGACAGGGAGGTTATGGAAGGGTACAGGTTCAGGGCACATTAGAGTGCAGTTCTGCATTGGCACTTTCCAGTGAGACAGGGAGGTTATGGAGGGGTACAGATTCAGGGCAAATTTGTGTGGAGTTCTGCATTGGTACATTCCAGTGAGACAGGGAGGTTATGGAGGGTACAGGTTCAGAGCATATTTGTGTGGAGCTCTGCAATGGTACGTTCCAGTGAGACATGAGGTTATGGACGGGTACAGGTTCAGGGCACATTTGTGTGGACTTCTGCAATGGTACGTTCCAGTGAGACCGGGAGGTTACGGAGGGGTACAGGTTCAGGGCATATTTGTGTGGAGTTCTGCATTGGTACGTTCCAGTGAGACAGGGAGGTTAGGGAGGGGTACAAGTTCAGGGCAAATTTGTGTGGAGTTCTGAATTGGTACGTTCCAGTGAGACAGGGAGGTTATGGAGGGGTACAGGTTCAGTTCATATTTGTGTGGAGTTCTGCATTGGTACGTTCCTGTGAGACAGGGAGGTTATGGAGGGGTACAGGTTCAGGGCATATTTGTGTGGAGTTCTGCATTGGTACGTTCCAGTGAGACTGGGAGGTTACGGAGGGTACAGGTTCAGGGCAAATTTGAGTGTAGTTCTGCATTGGCAATTTCCAGTGAGACAGGGAGTTTATGGAGGTGTACAGGTTCAGGGCAAATTTTTGTGGAGTTCTGCATTGGTACATTCGAGTGAGACAAGGAGGTTCTGGGTGGGTACAGGTTCAGGGCATATTTGTGTGGAATTCTGCATTGGTACGTTCCAGTGAGACAGGGAGGTTATGGAGGGTACAGGTTCAGGGCATATTTGTGTGGAGTTCTGCATTGGTACGTTCCAGTGAGACAGGGAAGTTATGGAGGGTACAGGTTCAGGGCATATTTGTGTGGAGTTCTGCAGTGGGACGTTCCAGTGAGACAGGGTGGTTATGGACGTGTACAGGTTCAAGGCATATTTGTGTGGAGTTCTGCATTGGTACGTTCCAGTGAGACAGGGAAGTTATGGAGGGGTACAGGTTCAGGGCATATTTGTGTGGAGTTCTGCATTGGTACGTTCCAGTGAGACAGGGAGGTTATCGAGGGGTACAGGTTCAGGGCATATTTGTGTGGTGTTCTGCAATGGTACGTTCCAGTGAGACAGTGAGGTTATGGAGTGTACAGGTTCAGGGCATATTTGTGTGGAGTTCTGCAGTGGGATGTTCCAGTGAGACATGAGGTTATGGACGGGTACAGGTTCAGGGCAAATTTGTGTGGAGTTCTGCATTGGTAGGTTCCAGTGAGACAGGGTTGTTATGGTGGGTACAATTTTAGGGCATATTTCTGTGGAGTTCTGCATTCGTACGTTCCAGTGAGACAGGGAGGTTATGGATGGGTACAGGTTCAGGGCATATTTGTGTGGAGTTCTGCATTGGTACGTTCCCGTGTGAATGGTAGGTTATGGAGGGGTACAGGTGCAGGGCATATTTGTTTGGAATTCTGCATTGGTACGTTCCAGTGAGACAGGGAGGTTCTGGAGAGTACACGTTTAGGGCATATTTGTGTGGAGTTCTGCAGTGGTACGTTACAGTGTGACAGGGAGGTTAAGGTGGAGTACAGGTTCAGGGCAAATTTGTGTGGAGTTCTGCATTGGTACATTCCAGTGAGACAAGGAGGTTCTGCGTGGGTACAGGTTCAGGGCATATTTGTGTGGAATTCTGCATTGGTACGTTCCAGTGAGACAGGGAGGTTATGGAGGGGTACAGGTTCAGGGCAAATTTGTGTGTTGTTTTGCAGTGGGACGTTCCAGTGAGTCATGAGGTTATGGACGGTTACAGGTTCAGGGCACATTTGTGTGGAGCTCTGCATTGGTACGTTCCAGTGAGACAGGGAGGTTATGGATGGGTACAGGTTCAGGGCAAATTTTTGTGTAGTTCTGCAGTGGGACGTTCCAGTGAGACAGGGAGGTTAAGGTGGAGTACAGGTTCAGGGCATATTTGTGCGGATTTCTGCATTGGTACGTTCCAGTGAGACAAGGAGGTTCCGGGTGGGTACAGGTTCAGGGCATATTTGTGTGGAATTCTGCATTGGTACGTTCCAGTGAAACAAGGAGGTTATGGAGGGGTACAGGTTCAGGGCAAATTTGTGTGTTGTTCTGCAGTCGGACGTTCCAGTGAGACATGAGGTTATGGACGGTTACAGGTTCAGGGCACATTTGTGTGGACTTCTGCATTGGTACGTTCCAGTGAGACCGGGAGGTTATGGAGGGGTACAGGTTCAGGGCATATTTGTGTGGAGTTCTGCATTGGTACGTTCCAGTGAGACAGGGAGGTTATGGAGGGGTGCAGGTTCAGGGCGAATTTGTGTGTAGTTCTGCATTGGTACGTTCCAGTGAGACAGGGAGGTTATGGAGGGTACAGTTTCAGGGCATATTTCTGTGGAGTTCTGCAGTGGTACGTTCCAGTGAGACAGGGAGGTTATGGGTGGTTACAGGTTCAGGGCATATTTGTGTGGAATTCTGCATTGGTACGTTCCAGTGAGACAGGGAGGTTATGGACGGGTACAGGTTCAAGGCATATTTGTGTGGAGTTCTGCATTGGTACGTTCCAGTGAGACAGGGAGTTTATGGAGGCGTACAGGTTCAGGGCAAATTTGTGTGGAGTTCTGCATTGGTACATTCCAGTGAGACAGGGAGGTTATGGAGTGTACAAGTTCAGGGCATATTTGTGTGGAGTTCTGTATTGGTACGTTCCAGTGAGACAGGGAGGTTATGGATGTGTACAGGTTCAGGGCATATTTGTGTGGAGTTCTGCAGTGGTACTTTCCAGTGGGACTGGGAGGTTATGGAGGGTACCGGTACATGGCATATTTGTGTGGAATTCTGCAGTGGGACGTTCCAGTGAGACAGGGAGTTTATGGACGTGTACAGGTTCAGGGCATATTTGTGTGGAATTCTGCATTGGTACGTTCCAGTGAGACAGGGAGGTTTTGGTGGGGTACAGGTTCAGGGCATATTTGTGTGGAGTTCTGCAGTGGGACGTTCCAGTGAGACAGGGAGGTTATGGACGGGTACAGGTTCAGGGCACATTTGAGTGCAGTTCTGCATTGGCACTTTCCAGTGAGACAGGGAGGTTATGGAGGGGTACAGATTCAGGGCAAATTTGTGTGGAGTTCTGCATTGGTACATTCCAGTGAGACAGGGAGGTTATGGAGGGTACAGGTTCAGGGCATATTTGTGTGGAGTTCTGCATTGGTACGTTCCAGTGAGACAAGGAGGTTATGGAGGGGTACAGGTTCAGGGTATATTTGTGTGGAGTTCTGCGTTGGTACGTTCCAGTGTGACTGGGAGGTTATGGAGGAGTACAGGTTCAGGGCATATTTGTTTGGAGTTCTGCATTGGTACGTTCCAGTGAGACAGGGAAGTTATGGAGGGTACAGGTTCAGAGCATATTTGTGTGGAGTTCTGCAATGGTACATTCCAGTGAGACAGGGAGGTTATGGAGGGGTACAGGTTCAGGGCATATTTGTGTGGAGCTCTGCAATGGTACGTTCCAGTGAGACATGAGGTTATGGACGCGTACAGGTTCAGGCACATTTGTGTGGAGTTCTGCATTGGTACATTCCAGTGAGACAGGGAGGTTATGGAGTGTACAGGTTCAGGGCATATTTGTGTGGAGTTCTGCAGTGGGATGTTCCAGTGAGACATGAGGTTATGGACGGGTACAGGTTCAGGGCAAATGTGTGTGGAGTTCTGCATTGGTAGGTTCCAGTGAGACAGGGTAGTTATGGTGGGTACAATTTTAGGGCATATTTGTGTGGAGTTCTGCATTGGTACGTTCCAGTGAGACAGGGAGGTTCTGGAGAGTACACGTTCAGGGCATATTTGTGTGGAGTTCTGCAGTGGTACGTTCCAGTGAGACAGGGAGGTTAAGGTGGAGTACAGGTTCAGGGCATATTTGTGCGGATTTCTGCATTGGTACGTTCCAGTGAGACAAGGAGGTTCTGGGTAGGTACAGGTTCAGGGCATATTTGTGTGGAATTCTGCATTGGTACGTTCCAGTGAGACAGGGAGGTTATGGAGGGGTACAGGTTCAGGGCAAATTTGTGTGTTGTTCTGCAGTCGGACGTTCCAGTGAGACATGAGGTTATGGACGGTTACAGGTTCAGGGCACATTTGTGTGGACTTCTGCATTGGTACGTTCCAGTGAGACCGGGATGTTATGGAGGGGTACAGGTTCAGGGCATATTTGTGTGGAGTTCTGCATTGGTACGTTCCAGTGAGACAGGGAGGTTATGGAGGGGTGCAGGTTCAGGGCAAATTTGTGTGTAGTTCTGCATTGGTACGTTCCAGTGAGACAGGGAGGTTATGGAGGGTACAGTTTCAGGGCATATTTCTGTGGAGTTCTGCAGTGGTACGTTCCAGTGAGACAGGGAGTTTATGGGTGGTTACAGGTTCAGGGCATATTTGTGTGGAATTCTGCATTGGTACGTTCCAGTCAGACAGGGTGGTTATGGACGGGTACAGGTTCAGGGCACATTTGTGTGGACTTCTGCATTGGTACGTTCCAGTGTGACCGGGAGGTTATGGAGGGGTACAGGTTCAGGGCATATTTGTGTGGAGTTCTGCATTGGTACGTTCCAGTGAGACAGGGAGTTTATGGAGGGGTACAGGTTCAGGGCAAATTTGTGTGGAGTTCTGCATTGGTACATTCCAGTGAGACAGGGAGGTTATGGAGGGTACAAGTTCAGGGCATATTTGTGTGGAGTTCTGCATTGGTACGTTCCAGTGAGACAAGGAGGTTATGGAGGGGTACAGGTTCAGGGTATATTTGTGTGGAGTTTTGCGTTGGTACGTTCCAGTGTGACTGGGAGGTTATGGAGGAGTACAGGTTCAGGGCATATTTGTTTGGAGTTCTGCATTGGTACGTTCCAGTGAGACAGGGAAGTTATGGAGGGTACAGGTTCAGAGCATATTTGTGTGGAGTTCTGCAATGGTACATTCCAGTGAGACAGGGAGTTTATGGAGGGGTACAGGTTCAGGGCATATTTGTGTGGAGCTCTGCAATGGTACGTTCCAGTGAGACATGAGGTTATGGACGCGTACAGGTTCAGGCACATTTGTGCGGAGTTCTGCATTGGTACATTCCAGTGAGACAGGGAGGTTATGGAGGGGTACAGGTTCAGTGCATATTTGTGTGGAGCTCTGCATTGGTACGTTCCAGTGAGACAGGGAGGTTATGGAGGGGTACAGGTTCAGGGCAAATTTGTGTGTAGTTCTGCAGTGGGACGTTCCAGTGAGACATGAGGTTATGGACGGGTACAGGTTCAGGGCACATTTGTGTGGACTTCTGCAATGGTACGTTCCAGTGAGACCGGGAGGTTACGGAGGGGTACAGGTTCAGGGCATATTTGTGTGGAGTTCTGCATTGGTACGTTCCAGTGAGACAGGGAGGTTAGGGAGGGGTACAAGTTCAGGGCAAATTTGTGTGGAGTTCTGAATTGGTACGTTCCAGTGAGACAGGGAGGTTATGGAGGGGTACAGGTTCAGGGCATATTTGTGTGGAGTTCTGCATTGGTACGTTCCTGTGAGACAGGGAGGTTATGGAGGGGTACAGGTTCAGGGCATATTTGTGTGGAGTTCTGCATTGGTACGTTCCAGTGAGACAGGGAGTTTACGGAGGGTACAGGTTCAGGACAAATTTGAGTGTAGTTCTGCATTGGCAATTTCCAGTGAGACAAGGAGTTTATGGAGGTGTACAGGTTCAGGGCAAATTTTTGTGGAGTTCTGCATTGGTACATTCGAGTGAGACAAGGAGGTTCTGGGTGGTTACAGGTTCAGGGCATATTTGTGTGGAATTCTGCATTGGTACGTTCCAGTGAGACAGGGAGGTTATGGAGGGTACAGGTTCAGGGCATATTTGTGTGGAGTTCTGCATTGGTACGTTCCAGTGAGACAGGGAAGTTATGGAGGGTACAGGTTCAGGGCATATTTGTGTGGAGTTCTGCAGTGGGACGTTCCAGTGAGACAGGGTGGTTATGGACGTGTACAGGTTCAAGGCATATTTGTGTGGAGTTCTGCATTGGTACGTTCCAGTGAGACATGAGGTTATGGACGGTTACAGGTTCAGGGCACATTTGTGTGGAGCTCTGCATTGGTACGTTCCAGTGAGACCGGGAGGTTATGGAGGGGTACAGGTTCAGGGCATATTTGTGTGGAGTTCTGCATTGGTACGTTCCAGTGAGACCGGGAGGTTATGGAGGGGTGCAGGTTCAGGGCAAATTTGTGTGTAGTTCTGCATTGGTACGTTCCAGTGAGACAGGGAGGTTATGGAGGGTACAGTTTCAGGGCATATTTCTGTGGAGTTCTGCAGTGGTACGTTCCAGTGAGACAGGGAGGTTATGGGTGGTTACAGGTTCAGGGCATATTTGTGTGGAATTCTGCATTGGTACGTTCCAGTGAGACAGGGAGGTTATGGACGGGTACAGGTTCAGGGCACATTTGTGTGGACTTCTGCATTGGTACGTTCCAGTGTGACCGGGAGGTTATGGAGGGGTACAGGTTCAGGGCATATTTGTGTGGAGTTCTGCATTGGTACGTTCCAGTGAGACAGGGAGTTTATGGAGGGGTACAGGTTCAGGGCAAATTTGTGTGGAGTTCTGCATTGGTACATTCCAGTGAGACAGGGAGGTTATGGAGGGTACAAGTTCAGGGCATATTTGTGTGGAGTTCTGCATTGGTACGTTCCAGTGAGACAGGGAGGTTATGGATGTGTACAGGTTCAGGGCATATTTGTGTGGAGTTCTGCAGTGGTACTTTCCAGTGGGACTGGGAGGTTATGGAGGGTACAGGTTCAGGGCATATTTGTGTGGAGTTCTGCAGTGGGACGTTCCAGTGAGACAGGGTGGTTATGGACGTGTACAGGTTCAAGGCATATTTGTGTGGAGTTCTGCATTGGTACGTTCCAGTGAGACAGGGAAGTTATGGAGGGGTACAGGTTCAGGGCATATTTGTGTGGAGTTCTGCATTGGTACGTTCCAGTGAGACAGGGAGGTTATCGAGGGGTACAGGTTCAGGGCATATTTGTGTGGTGTTCTGCAATGGTACGTTCCAGTGAGACAGTGAGGTTATGGAGTGTACAGGTTCAGGGCATATTTGTGTGGAGTTCTGCAGTGGGATGTTCCAGTGAGACATGAGGTTATGGACGGGTACAGGTTCAGGGCAAATTTGTGTGGAGTTCTGCATTGGTAGGTTCCAGTGAGACAGGGTTGTTATGGTGGGTACAATTTTAGGGCATATTTCTGTGGAGTTCTGCATTGGTACGTTCCAGTGAGACAGGGAGGTTATGGATGGGTACAGGTTCAGGGCATATTTGTGTGGAGTTCTGCATTGGTACGTTCCCGTGTGAATGGTAGGTTATGGAGGGGTACAGGTGCAGGGCATATTTGTTTGGAGTTCTGCATTGGTACGTTCCAGTGAGACAGGGAGGTTCTGGAGAGTACACGTTTAGGGCATATTTGTGTGGAGTTCTGCAGTGATACGTTCCAGTGAGACAGGGAGGTTAAGGTGGAGTACAGGTTCAGGGCATATTTGTGCGGATTCCTGCATTGGTACGTTCCAGTGAGACAGGGAGGTTATGGAGGGGTACAGGTTCAGGACAAATTTGTGTGGAGTTCTGCATTGGTACATTCCAGTGAGACAAGGAGGTTCTGCGTGGGTACAGGTTCAGGGCATATTTGTGTGGAATTCTGCATTGGTACGTTCCAGTGAGACAGGGAGGTTATGGAGGGGTACAGGTTCAGGGCAAATTTGTGTGTTGTTTTGCAGTGGGACGTTCCAGTGAGACATGAGGTTATGGACGGTTACAGGTTCAGGGCACATTTGTGTGGAGCTCTGCATTTGTACGTTCCAGTGAGACCGGGAGGTTATGGAGGGGTACAGGTTCAGGGCATATTTGTGTGGAGTTCTGCATTGGTACGTTCCAGTGAGACCGGGAGGTTATGGAGGGGTGCAGGTTCAGGGCAAATTTGTGTGTAGTTCTGCATTGGTACGTTCCAGTGAGACAGGGAGGTTATGGAGGGTACAGTTTCAGGGCATATTTCTGTGGAGTTCTGCAGTGGTACGTTCCAGTGAGACAGGGAGGTTATGGGTGGTTACAGGTTCAGGGCATATTTGTGTGGAATTCTGCATTGGTACGTTCCAGTGAGACAGGGAGGTTATGGACGGGTACAGGTTCAGGGCACATTTGTGTGGACTTCTGCATTGGTACGTTCCAGTGTGACCGGGAGGTTATGGATGTGTACAGGTTCAGGGCATATTTGTGTGGAGTTCTGCATTGGTACGTTCCCGTGTGAATGGTAGGTTATGGAGGGGTACAGGTGCAGGGCATATTTGTTTGGAGTTCTGCATTGGTACGTTCCAGTGAGACAGGGAGGTTCTGGAGAGTACACGTTTAGGGCATATTTGTGTGGAGTTCTGCAGTGGTACGTTCCAGTGAGACAGGGAGGTTAAGGTGGAGTACAGGTTCAGGGCATATTTGTGCGGATTCCTGCATTGGTACGTTCCAGTGAGACAGGGAGGTTATGGAGGGGTACAGGTTCAGGGCAAATTTGTGTGGAGTTCTGCATTGGTACATTCCAGTGAGACAAGGAGGTTCTGCGTGGGTACAGGTTCAGGGCATATTTGTGTGGAATTCTGCATTGGTACGTTCCAGTGAGACAGGGAGGTTATGGAGGGGTACAGGTTCAGGGCAAATTTGTGTGTTGTTTTGCAGTGGGACGTTCCAGTGAGACATGAGGTTATGGACGGTTACAGGTTCAGGGCACATTTGTGTGGAGCTCTGCATTGGTACGTTCCAGTGAGACCGGGAGGTTATGGAGGGGTACAGGTTCAGGGCATAATTGTGTGGAGTTCTGCATTGGTACGTTCCAGTGAGACCGGGAGGTTATGGAGGGGTGCAGGTTCAGGGCAAATTTGTGTGTAGTTCTGCATTGGTACGTTCCAGTGAGACAGGGAGGTTATGGAGGGTACAGTTTCAGGGCATATTTCTGTGGAGTTCTGCAGTGGTACGTTCCAGTGAGACAGGGAGGTTATGGGTGGTTACAGGTTCAGGGCATATTTGTGTGGAATTCTGCATTGGTACGTTCCAGTGAGACAGGGAGCTTATGGACGGGTACAGGTTCAGGGCACATTTGTGTGGACTTCTGCATTGGTACGTTCCAGTGTGACCGGGAGGTTATGGAGGGGTACAGGTTCAGGGCATATTTGTGTGGAGTTCTGCATTGGTACGTTCCAGTGAGACAGGGAGTTTATGGAGGGGTACAGGTTCAGGGCAAATTTGTGTGGAGTTCTGCATTGGTACATTCCAGTGAGACAGGGAGGTTATGGAGGGTACAAGTTCAGGGCATATTTGTGTGGAGTTCTGCATTGGTACGTTCCAGTGAGACAGGGAGGTTATGGATGTGTACAGGTTCAGGGCATATTTGTGTGGAGTTCTGCAGTGGTACTTTCCAGTGGGACTGGGAGGTTATGGAGGGTACAGGTTCAGGGCATATTTGTGTGGAGTTCTGCAGTGGGACGTTCCAGTGAGACAGGGTGGTTATGGACGTGTACAGGTTCAAGGCATATTTGTGTGGAGTTCTGCATTGGTACGTTCCAGTGAGACAGGGAAGTTATGGAGGGGTACAGGTTCAGGGCATATTTGTGTGGAGTTCTGCATTGGTACGTTCCAGTGAGACAGGGAGGTTATCGAGGGGTACAGGTTCAGGGCATATTTGTGTGGTGTTCTGCAATGGTACGTTCCAGTGAGACAGTGAGGTTATGGAGTGTACAGATTCAGGGCATATTTGTGTGGAGTTCTGCAGTGGGATGTTCCAGTGAGACATGAGGTTATGGACGGGTACAGGTTCAGGGCAAATTTGTGTGGAGTTCTGCATTGGTAGGTTCCAGTGAGACAGGGTTGTTATGGTGGGTACAATTTTAGGGCATATTTCTGTGGAGTTCTGCATTGGTACGTTCCAGTGAGACAGGGAGGTTAAGGTGGAGTACAGGTTCAGGGCATATTTGTGCGGATTCCTGCATTGGTACGTTCCAGTGAGACAGGGAGGTTATGGAGGGGTACAGGTTCAGGGCAAATTTGTGTGGAGTTCTGCATTGGTACATTCCAGTGAGACAAGGAGGTTCTGCGTGGGTACAGGTTCAGGGCATATTTGTGTGGAATTCTGCATTGGTACGTTCCAGTGAGACAGGGAGGTTATGGAGGGGTACAGGTTCAGGGCAAATTTGTGTGTTGTTTTGCAGTGGGACGTTCCAGTGAGACATGAGGTTATGGACGGTTACAGGTTCAGGGCACATTTGTGTGGAGCTCTGCATTGGTACGTTCCAGTGAGACAGGGAGGTTATGGAGGGGTACAGGTTCAGGGCAAATTTGTGTGTAGTTCTGCAGTGGGACGTTCCAGTGAGACAGGGAGGTTAAGGTGGAGTACAGGTTCAGGGCATATTTGTGCGGATTTCTGCATTGGTACGTTCCAGTGAGACAAGGAGGTTCCGGGTGGGTACAGGTTCAGGGCATATTTGTGTGGAATTCTGCATTGGTACGTTCCAGTGAGACAGGGAGGTTATGGAGGGGTACAGGTTCAGGGCAAATTTGTGTGTTGTTCTGCAGTCGGACGTTCCAGTGAGACATGAGGTTATGGACGGTTACAGGTTCAGGGCACATTTGTGTGGACTTCTGCATTGGTACGTTCCAGTGAGACCGGGAGGTTATGGAGGGGTACAGGTTCAGGGCATATTTGTGTGGAGTTCTGCATTGGTACGTTCCAGTGAGACCGGGAGGTTATGGAGGGGTGCAGGTTCAGGGCAAATTTGTGTGTAGTTCTGCATTGGTACGTTCCAGTGAGACAGGGAGGTTATGGAGGGTACAGTTTCAGGGCATATTTCTGTGGAGTTCTGCAGTGGTACGTTCCAGTGAGACAGGGAGGTTATGGGTGGTTACAGGTTCAGGGCATATTTGTGTGGAATTCTGCATTGGTACGTTCCAGTGAGACAGGGAGGTTATGGACGGGTACAGGTTCAGGGCACATTTGTTTGGACTTCTGCATTGGTACGTTCCAGTGTGACCGGGAGGTTATGGAGGGGTACAGGTTCAGGGCATATTTGTGTGGAGTTCTGCATTGGTATGTTCCAGTGAGACAGGGAGTTTATGGAGGGGTACAGGTTCAGGGCAAATTTGTGTGGAGTTCTGCATTGGTACATTCCAGTGAGACAGGGAGGTTATGGAGGGTACAAGTTCAGGGCATATTTGTGTGGAGTTCTGCATTGGTACGTTCCAGTGAGACAGGGAGGTTATGGATGTGTACAGGTTCAGGGCATATTTGTGTGGAGTTCTGCAGTGGTACTTTCCAGTGGGACTGGGAGGTTATGGAGGGTACCGGTACATGGCATATTTGTGTGGACTTCTGCAGTGGGACGTTCCAGTGAGACAGGGAGTTTATGGACGTGTACAGGTTCAGGGCATATTTGTGTGGAATTCTGCATTGGTACGTTCCAGTGAGACAGGGAGGTTTTGGTGGGGTACAGGTTCAGGGCATATTTGTGTGGAGTTCTGCAGTGGGACGTTCCAGTGAGACAGGGAGGTTATGGACGGGTACAGGTTCAGGGCACATTTGAGTGCAGTTCTGCATTGGCACTTTCCAGTGAGACAGGGAGGTTATGGAGGGGTACAGATTCAGGGCAAATTTGTGTGGAGTTCTGCATTGGTACATTCCAGTGAGACAGGGAGGTTATGGAGGGTACAGGTTCAGGGCATATTTGTGTGGAGTTCTGCATTGGTACGTTCCAGTGAGACAAGGAGGTTATGGAGGGGTACAGGTTCAGGGTATATTTGTGTGGAGTTCTGCGTTGGTACGTTCCAGTGTGACTGGGAGGTTATGGAGGAGTACAGGTTCAGGGCATATTTGTTTGGAGTTCTGCATTGGTACGTTCCAGTGAGACAGGGAAGTTATGGAGGGTACAGGTTCAGAGCATATTTGTGTGGAGTTCTGCAATGGTACATTCCAGTGAGACAGGGAGGTTATGGAGGGGTACAGGTTCAGGGCATATTTGTGTGGAGCTCTGCAATGGTACGTTCCAGTGAGACATGAGGTTATGGACGAGTACAGGTTCAGGGCACATTTGTGTGGACTTCTGCATTGGTACGTTCCAGTGAGACCGGGAGGTTATGGAGGGGTACAGGTTCAGGGCATATTTGTGTGGAGTTCTACATTGGTACGTTCCAGTGAGACAGGGAGGTTATGGAGGGGTGCAGGTTCAGGGCAAATTTGTGTGTAGTTCTGCATTGGTACGTTCCAGTGAGACAGGGAGGTTATGGAGGGTACAGTTTCAGGGCATATTTCTGTGGAGTTCTGCAGTGGTACGTTCCAGTGAGACAGGGAGGTTATGGGTGGTTACAGGTTCAGGGCATATTTGTGTGGAATTCTGCATTGGTACGTTCCAGTGAGACAGGGAGGTTATGGACGGGTACAGGTTCAGGGCACATTTGTGTGGACTTCTGCATTGGTACGTTCCAGTGTGACCGGGAGGTTATGGAGGGGTACAGGTTCAGGGCATATTTGTGTGGAGTTCTGCATTGGTACGTTCCAGTGAGACAGGGAGTTTATGGAGGGGTACAGGTTCAGGGCAAATTTGTGTGGAGTTCTGCATTGGTACATTCCAGTGAGACAGGGAGGTTATGGAGGGTACAAGTTCAGGGCATATTTGTGTGGAGTTCTGCATTGGTACGTTCCAGTGAGACAGGGAGGTTATGGATGTGTACAGGTTCAGGGCATATTTGTGTGGAGTTCTGCAGTGGTACTTTCCAGTGGGACTGGGAGGTTATGGAGGGTACCGGTACATGGCATATTTGTGTGGAATTCTGCAGTGGGACGTTCCAGTGAGACAGGGAGTTTATGGACGTGTACAGGTTCAGGGCATATTTGTGTGGAATTCTGCATTGGTACGTTCCAGTGAGACAGGGAGGTTTTGGTGGGGTACAGGTTCAGGATATATTTGTGTGGAGTTCTGCAGTGGGACGTTCCAGTTAGACAGGGAGGTTATGGACGGGTACAGGTTCAGGGCACATTTGAGTGCAGTTCTGCATTGGCACTTTCCAGTGAGACAGGGAGGTTATGGAGGGGTACAGATTCAGGGCAAATTTGTGTGGAGTTCTGCATTGGTACATTCCAGTGAGACAGGGAGGTTATGGAGGGTACAGGTTCAGGGCATATTTGTGTGGAGTTCTGCATTGGTACGTTCCAGTGAGACAAGGAGGTTATGGAGGGGTACAGGTTCAGGGTATATTTGTGTGGAGTTCTGCGTTGGTACGTTCCAGTGTGACTGGGAGGTTATGGAGGAGTACAGGTTCAGGGCATATTTGTTTGGAGTTCTGCATTGGTACGTTCCAGTGAGACAGGGAAGTTATGGAGGGTACAGGTTCAGAGCATATTTGTGTGGAGTTCTGCAATGGTACATTCCAGTGAGACAGGGAGGTTATGGAGGGGTACAGGTTCAGGGCATATTTGTGTGGTGTTCTGCAATGGTACGTTCCAGTGAGACAGTGAGGTTATGGAGTGTACAGGTTCAGGGCATATTTGTGTGGAGTTCTGCAGTGGGATGTTCCAGTGAGACATGAGGTTATGGACGGGTACAGGTTCAGGGCAAATGTGTGTGGAGTTCTGCATTGGTAGGTTCCAGTGAGACAGGGTAGTTATGGTGGGTACAATTTTAGGGCATATTTGTCTGGAGTTCTGCATTGGTACGTTCCAGTGAGACAGGGAGGTTCTGGAGAGTACACGTTCAGGGCATATTTGTGTGGAGTTCTGCAGTGGTACGTTCCAGTAAGACAGGGAGGTTAAGGTGGAGTACAGGTTCAGGGCATATTTGTGCGGATTTCTGCATTGGTAAGTTCCAGTGAGACAAGGAGGTTCTGGGTGGGTACAGGTTCAGGGCATATTTGTGTGGAATTCTGCATTGGTACGTTCCAGTGAGACAGGGAGGTTATGGAGGGGTACAGGTTCAGGGCAAATTTGTGTGTTGTTCTGCAGTCGGACGTTCCAGTGAGACATGAGGTTATGGACGGTTACAGGTTCAGGGCACATTTGTGTGGACTTCTGCATTGGTACGTTCCAGTGAGACGGAGGTTATGGATGGGTACAGGTTCAGGGCATATTTGTGTGGAGTTCTGCATTGGTACGTTCCAGTGAGACAGGGAGGTTTTGGTGGGGTACAGGTTCAGGATATATTTGTGTGGAGTTCTGCAGTGGGACGTTCCAGTTAGACAGGGAGGTTATGGACGGGTACAGGTTCAGGGCACATTTGAGTGCAGTTCTGCATTGGCACTTTCCAGTGAGACAGGGAGGTTATGGAGGGGTACAGATTCAGGGCAAATTTGTGTGGAGTTCTGCATTGGTACATTCCAGTGAGACAGGGAGGTTATGGAGGGTACAGGTTCAGGGCATATTTGTGTGGAGTTCTGCATTGGTACGTTCCAGTGAGACAAGGAGGTTATGGAGGGGTACAGGTTCAGGGTATATTTGTGTGGAGTTCTGCGTTGGTACGTTCCAGTGTGACTGGGAGGTTATGGAGGAGTACAGGTTCAGGGCATATTTGTTTGGAGTTCTGCATTGGTACGTTCCAGTGAGACAGGGAAGTTATGGAGGGTACAGGTTCAGAGCATATTTGTGTGGAGTTCTGCAATGGTACATTCCTATGAGACAGGGAGGTTATGGAGGGGTACAGGTTCAGGGCATATTTGTGTGGTGTTCTGCAATGGTACGTTCCAGTGAGACAGTGAGGTTATGGAGTGTACAGGTTCAGGGCATATTTGTGTGGAGTTCTGCAGTGGGATGTTCCAGTGAGACATGAGGTTATGGACGGGTACAGGTTCAGGGCAAATGTGTGTGGAGTTCTGCATTGGTAGGTTCCAGTGAGACAGGGTAGTTATGGTGGGTACAATTTTAGGGCATATTTGTCTGGAGTTCTGCATTGGTACGTTCCAGTGAGACAGGGAGGTTCTGGAGAGTACACGTTCAGGGCATATTTGTGTGGAGTTCTGCAGTGGTACGTTCCAGTAAGACAGGGAGGTTAAGGTGGAGTACAGGTTCAGGGCATATTTGTGCGGATTTCTGCATTGGTAAGTTCCAGTGAGACAAGGAGGTTCTGGGTGGGTACAGGTTCAGGGCATATTTGTGTGGAATTCTGCATTGGTACGTTCCAGTGAGACAGGGAGGTTATGGAGGGGTACAGGTTCAGGGCAAATTTGTGTGTTGTTCTGCAGTCGGACGTTCCAGTGAGACATGAGGTTATGGACGGTTACAGGTTCAGGGCACATTTGTGTGGACTTCTGCATTGGTACGTTCCAGTGAGACGGAGGTTATGGATGGGTACAGGTTCAGGGCATATTTGTGTGGAGTTCTGCATTGGTACGTTCCAGTGAGACAGGGAGGTTATGGAGGGGTGCAGGTTCAGGGCAAATTTGTGTGTAGTTCTGCATTGGTACGTTCCAGTGAGACAGGGAGGTTATGGAGGGTACAGTTTCAGGGCATATTTCTGTGGAGTTCTGCAGTGGTACGTTCCAGTGCGACAGGGAGTTTATGGGTGGTTACAGGTTAAGGGCATATTTGTGTGGAATTCTGCATTGGTACGTTCCAGTGAGACAGGGAGGTTATGGACGGGTACAGGTTCAGGGCACATTTGTGTGGACTTCTGCATTGGTACGTTCCAGTGTGACCGGGAGGTTATGGAGGGGTACAGGTTCAGGGCATATTTGTGTGGAGTTCTGCATTGGTACGTTCCAGTGAGACAGGGAGTTTATGGAGGGGTACAGGTTCAGGGCAAATTTGTGTGGAGTTCTGCATTGGTACATTCCAGTGAGACAGGGAGGTTATGGAGGGTACAAGTTCAGGGCATATTTGTGTGGAGTTCTGCATTGGTACGTTCCAGTGAGACAGGGAGGTTATGGATGTGTACAGGTTCAAAGCATATTTGTGTGGAGTTCTGCAGTGGTACTTTCCAGTGGGACTGGGAGGTTATGGAGGGTACCGGTACATGGCATATTTGTGTGGAATTCTGCAGTGGGACGTTCCAGTGAGACAGGGAGTTTATGGACGTGTACAGGTTCAGGGCATATTTGTGTGGAATTCTGCATTGGTACGTTCCAGTGAGACAGGGAGGTTTTGGTGGGGTACAGGTTCAGGGCATATTTGTGTGGAGTTCTGCAGTGGGACGTTCCAGTGAGACAGGGAGGTTATGGACGGGTACAGGTTCAGGGCACATTAGAGTGCAGTTCTGCATTGGCACTTTCCAGTGAGACAGGGAGGTTATGGAGGGGTACAGATTCAGGGCAAATTTGTGTGGAGTTCTGCATTGGTACATTCCAGTGAGACAGGGAGGTTATGGAGGGTACAGGTTCAGAGCATATTTGTGTGGAGCTCTGCAATGGTACGTTCCAGTGAGACATGAGGTTATGGACGGGTACAGGTTCAGGGCACATTTGTGTGGACTTCTGCAATGGTACGTTCCAGTGAGACCGGGAGGTTACGGAGGGGTACAGGTTCAGGGCATATTTGTGTGGAGTTCTGCATTGGTACGTTCCAGTGAGACAGGGAGGTTAGGGAGGGGTACAAGTTCAGGGCAAATTTGTGTGGAGTTCTGAATTGGTACGTTCCAGTGAGACAGGGAGGTTATGGAGGGGTACAGGTTCAGGGCATATTTGTGTGGAGTTCTGCATTGGTACGTTCCTGTGAGACAGGGAGGTTATGGAAGGGTACAGGTTCAGGGCATATTTGTGTGGAGTTCTGCATTGGTACGTTCCAGTGAGACTGGGAGGTTACGGAGGGTACAGGTTCAGGGCAAATTTGAGTGTAGTTCTGCATTGGCAATTTCCAGTGAGACAGGGAGTTTATGGAGGTGTACAGGTTCAGGGCAAATTTTTGTGGAGTTCTGCATTGGTACATTCGAGTGAGACAAGGAGGTTCTGGGTGGGTACAGGTTCAGGGCATATTTGTGTGGAATTCTGCATTGGTACGTTCCAGTGAGACAGGGAGGTTATGGAGGGTACAGGTTCAGGGCATATTTGTGTGGAGTTCTGCATTGGTACGTTCCAGTGAGACCGGGAGGTTATGGAGGGGTGCAGGTTCAGGGCAAATTTGTGTGTAGTTCTGCATTGGTACGTTCCAGTGAGACAGGGAGGTTATGGAGGGTACAGTTTCAGGGCATATTTCTGTGGAGTTCTGCAGTGGTACGTTCCAGTGAGACAGGGAGGTTATGGGTGGTTACAGGTTCAGGGCATATTTGTGTGGAATTCTGCATTGGTACGTTCCAGTGAGACAGAGAGGTTATGGACGGGTACAGGTTCAGGGCACATTTGTTTGGACTTCTGCATTGGTACGTTCCAGTGTGACCGGGAGGTTATGGAGGGGTACAGGTTCAGGGCATATTTGTGTGGAGTTCTGCATTGGTATGTTCCAGTGAGACAGGGAGTTTATGGAGGGGTACAGGTTCAGGGCAAATTTGTGTGGAGTTCTGCATTGGTACATTCCAGTGAGACAGGGAGGTTATGGAGGGTACAAGTTCAGGGCATATTTGTGTGGAGTTCTGCATTGGTACGTTCCAGTGAGACAGGGAGGTTATGGATGTGTACAGGTTCAGGGCATATTTGTGTGGAGTTCTGCAGTGGTACTTTCCAGTGGGACTGGGAGGTTATGGAGGGTACCGGTACATGGCATATTTGTGTGGACTTCTGCAGTGGGACGTTCCAGTGAGACAGGGAGTTTATGGACGTGTACAGGTTCAGGGCATATTTGTGTGGAATTCTGCATTGGTACGTTCCAGTGAGACAGGGAGGTTTTGGTGGGGTACAGGTTCAGGGCATATTTGTGTGGAGTTCTGCAGTGGGACGTTCCAGTGAGACAGGGAGGTTATGGACGGGTACAGGTTCAGGGCACATTTGAGTGCAGTTCTGCATTGGCACTTTCCAGTGAGACAGGGAGGTTATGGAGGGGTACAGATTCAGGGCAAATTTGTGTGGAGTTCTGCATTGGTACATTCCAGTGAGACAGGGAGGTTATGGAGGGTACAGGTTCAGGGCATATTTGTGTGGAGTTCTGCATTGGTACGTTCCAGTGAGACAAGGAGGTTATGGAGGGGTACAGGTTCAGGGTATATTTGTGTGGAGTTCTGCGTTGGTACGTTCCAGTGTGACTGGGAGGTTATGGAGGAGTACAGGTTCAGGGCATATTTGTTTGGAGTTCTGCATTGGTACGTTCCAGTGAGACAGGGAAGTTATGGAGGGTACAGGTTCAGAGCATATTTGTGTGGAGTTCTGCAATGGTACATTCCAGTGAGACAGGGAGGTTATGGAGGGGTACAGGTTCAGGGCATATTTGTGTGGAGCTCTGCAATGGTACGTTCCAGTGAGACATGAGGTTGTGGACGAGTACAGGTTCAGGGCACATTTGTGTGGACTTCTGCATTGGTACGTTCCAGTGAGACCGGGAGGTTATGGAGGGGTACAGGTTCAGGGCATATTTGTGTGGAGTTCTACATTGGTACGTTCCAGTGAGACAGGGAGGTTATGGAGGGGTGCAGGTTCAGGGCAAATTTGTGTGTAGTTCTGCATTGGTACGTTCCAGTGAGACAGGGAGGTTATGGAGGGTACAGTTTCAGGGCATATTTCTGTGGAGTTCTGCAGTGGTACGTTCCAGTGAGACAGGGAGGTTATGGGTGGTTACAGGTTCAGGGCATATTTGTGTGGAATTCTGCGTTGGTACGTTCCAGTGAGACAGGGAGGTTATGGACGGGTACAGGTTCAGGGCACATTTGTGTGGACTTCTGCATTGGTACGTTCCAGTGTGACCGGGAGGTTATGGAGGGGTACAGGTTCAGGGCATATTTGTGTGGAGTTCTGCATTGGTACGTTCCAGTGAGACAGGGAGTTTATGGAGGGGTACAGGTTCAGGGCAAATTTGTGTGGAGTTCTGCATTGGTACATTCCAGTGAGACAGGGAGGTTATGGAGGGTACAAGTTCAGGGCATATTTGTGTGGAGTTCTGCATTGGTACGTTCCAGTGAGACAGGGAGGTTATGGATGTGTACAGGTTCAGGGCATATTTGTGTGGAGTTCTGCAGTGGTACTTTCCAGTGGGACTGGGAGGTTATGGAGGGTACCGGTACATGGCATATTTGTGTGGAATTCTGCAGTGGGACGTTCCAGTGAGACAGGGAGTTTATGGACGTGTACAGGTTCAGGGCATATTTGTGTGGAATTCTGCATTGGTACGTTCCAGTGAGACAGGGAGGTTTTGGTGGGGTACAGGTTCAGGATATATTTGTGTGGAGTTCTGCAGTGGGACGTTCCAGTTAGACAGGGAGGTTATGGACGGGTACAGGTTCAGGGCACATTTGAGTGCAGTTCTGCATTGGCACTTTCCAGTGAGACAGGGAGGTTATGGAGGGGTACAGATTCAGGGCAAATTTGTGTGGAGTTCTGCATTGGTACATTCCAGTGAGACAGGGAGGTTATGGAGGGTACAGGTTCAGGGCATATTTGTGTGGAGTTCTGCATTGGTACGTTCCAGTGAGACAAGGAGGTTATGGAGGGGTACAGGTTCAGGGTATATTTGTGTGGAGTTCTGCGTTGGTACGTTCCAGTGTGACTGGGAGGTTATGGAGGAGTACAGGTTCAGGGCATATTTGTTTGGAGTTCTGCATTGGTACGTTCCAGTGAGACAGGGAAGTTATGGAGGGTACAGGTTCAGAGCATATTTGTGTGGAGTTCTGCAATGGTACATTCCAGTGAGACAGGGAGGTTATGGAGGGGTACAGGTTCAGGGCATATTTGTGTGGTGTTCTGCAATGGTACGTTCCAGTGAGACAGTGAGGTTATGGAGTGTACAGGTTCAGGGCATATTTGTGTGGAGTTCTGCAGTGGGATGTTCCAGTGAGACATGAGGTTATGGACGGGTACAGGTTCAGGGCAAATGTGTGTGGAGTTCTGCATTGGTAGGTTCCAGTGAGACAGGGTAGTTATGGTGGGTACAATTTTAGGGCATATTTGTCTGGAGTTCTGCATTGGTACGTTCCAGTGAGACAGGGAGGTTCTGGAGAGTACACGTTCAGGGCATATTTGTGTGGAGTTCTGCAGTGGTACGTTCCAGTAAGACAGGGAGGTTAAGGTGGAGTACAGGTTCAGGGCATATTTGTGCCGATTTCTGCATTGGTAAGTTCCAGTGAGACAAGGAGGTTCTGGGTGGGTACAGGTTCAGGGCATATTTGTGTGGAATTCTGCATTGGTACGTTCCAGTGAGACAGGGAGGTTATGGAGGGGTACAGGTTCAGGGCAAATTTGTGTGTTGTTCTGCAGTCGGACGTTCCAGTGAGACATGAGGTTATGGACGGTTACAGGTTCAGGGCACATTTGTGTGGACTTCTGCATTGGTACGTTCCAGTGAGACGGAGGTTATGGATGGGTACAGGTTCAGGGCATATTTGTGTGGAGTTCTGCATTGGTACGTTCCAGTGAGACAGGGAGGTTATGGAGGAGTGCAGGTTCAGGGCAAATTTGTGTGTAGTTCTGCATTGGTACGTTCCAGTGAGACAGGGAGGTTATGGAGGGTACAGTTTCAGGGCATATTTCTGTGGAGTTCTGCAGTGGTACGTTCCAGTGCGACAGGGAGTTTATGGGTGGTTACAGGTTAAGGGCATATTTGTGTGGAATTCTGCATTGGTACGTTCCAGTGAGACAGGGAGGTTATGGACGGGTACAGGTTCAGGGCACATTTGTGTGGACTTCTGCATTGGTACGTTCCAGTGTGACCGGGAGGTTATGGAGGGGTACAGGTTCAGGGCATATTTGTGTGGAGTTCTGCATTGGTACGTTCCAGTGAGACAGGGAGTTTATGGAGGGGTACAGGTTCAGGGCAAATTTGTGTGGAGTTCTGCATTGGTACATTCCAGTGAGACAGGGAGGTTATGGAGGGTACAAGTTCAGGGCATATTTGTGTGGAGTTCTGCATTGGTACGTTCCAGTGAGACAGGGAGGTTATGGATGTGTACAGGTTCAAAGCATATTTGTGTGGAGTTCTGCAGTGGTACTTTCCAGTGGGACTGGGAGGTTATGGAGGGTACCGGTACATGGCATATTTGTGTGGAATTCTGCAGTGGGACGTTCCAGTGAGACAGGGAGTTTATGGACGTGTACAGGTTCAGGGCATATTTGTGTGGAATTCTGCATTGGTACGTTCCAGTGAGGCAGGGAGGTTTTGGTGGGGTACAGGTTCAGGGCATATTTGTGTGGAGTTCTGCAGTGGGACGTTCCAGTGAGACAGGGAGGTTATGGACGGGTACAGGTTCAGGGCACATTAGAGTGCAGTTCTGCATTGGCACTTTCCAGTGAGACAGGGAGGTTATGGAGGGGTACAGATTCAGGGCAAATTTGTGTGGAGTTCTGCATTGGTACATTCCAGTGAGACAGGGAGGTTATGGAGGGTACAGGTTCAGAGCATATTTGTGTGGAGCTCTGCAATGGTACGTTCCAGTGAGACATGAGGTTATGGACGGGTACAGGTTCAGGGCACATTTGTGTGGACTTCTGCAATGGTACGTTCCAGTGAGACCGGGAGGTTACGGAGGGGTACAGGTTCAGGGCATATTTGTGTGGAGTTCTGCATTGGTACGTTCCAGTGAGACAGGGAGGTTAGGGAGGGGTACAAGTTCAGGGCAAATTTGTGTGGAGTTCTGAATTGGTACGTTCCAGTGAGACAGGGAGGTTATGGAGGGGTACAGGTTCAGGGCATATTTGTGTGGAGTTCTGCATTGGTACGTTCCTGTGAGACAGGGAGGTTATGGAAGGGTACAGGTTCAGGGCATATTTGTGTGGAGTTCTGCATTGGTACGTTCCAGTGAGACTGGGAGGTTACGGAGGGTACAGGTTCAGGGCAAATTTGAGTGTAGTTCTGCATTGGCAATTTCCAGTGAGACAGGGAGTTTATGGAGGTGTACAGGTTCAGGGCAAATTTTTGTGGAGTTCTGCATTGGTACATTCGAGTGAGACAAGGAGGTTCTGGGTGGGTACAGGTTCAGGGCATATTTGTGTGGAATTCTGCATTGGTACGTTCCAGTGAGACAGGGAGGTTATGGAGGGTACAGGTTCAGGGCATATTTGTGTGGAGTTCTGCATTGGTACGTTCCAGTGAGACAGGGAAGTTATGGAGGGTACAGGTTCAGGGCATATTTGTGTGGAGTTCTGCAGTGGGACGTTCCAGTGAGACAGGGAAGTTATGGAGGGGGACAGGTTCAGGGCATATTTGTGTGGAGTTCTGCATTGGTACGTTCCAGTGAGACAGGGAGGTTATGGAGGGGGACAGGTTCAGGGCATATTTGTGTGGAGTTCTGCATTGGTACGTTCCAGTGAGACAGGGAGGTTATCGAGGGGTACAGGTTCAGGGCATATTTGTGTGGTGTTCTGCAATGGTACGTTCCAGTGAGACAGTGAGGTTATGGAGTGTACAGGTTCAGGGCATATTTGTGTGGAGTTCTGCAGTGGGATGTTCCAGTGAGACATGAGGTTATGGACGGGTACAGGTTCAGGGCAAATTTGTGTGGAGTTCTGCATTGGTAGGTTCCAGTGAGACAGGGTTGTTATGGTGGGTACAATTTTAGGGCATATTTCTGTGGAGTTCTGCATTCGTACGTTCCAGTGAGACAGGGAGGTTATGGATGGGTACAGGTTCATGGCATATTTGTGTGGAGTTCTGCATTGGTACGTTCCCGTGTGAATGGTAGGTTATGGAGGGGTACAGGTGCAGGGCATATTTGTTTGGAATTCTGCATTGGTACGTTCCAGTGAGACAGGGAGGTTCTGGAGAGTACACGTTTAGGGCATATTTGTGCGGATTCCTGCATTGGTACGTTCCAGTGAGACAGGGAGGTTATGGAGGGGTACAGGTTCAGGGCAAATTTGTGTGGAGTTCTGCATTGGTACATTCCAGTGAGACAAGGAGGTTCTGCGTGGGTACAGGTTCAGGGCATATTTGTGTGGAATTCTGCAGTCGGACGTTCCAGTGAGACATGAGGTTATGGACGGTTACAGGTTCAGGGCACATTTGTGTGGACTTCTGCATTGGTACTTTCCAGTGGGACTGGGAGGTTATGGAGGGAACCGGTACATGGCATATTTGTGTGGAATTTTGCAGTGGGACGTTCCAGTGAGACAGGGAGTTTATGGACGTGTACAGGTTCAGGGCATATTTGTGTGGAATTCTGCATTGGTACGTTCCAGTGAGACAGGGAGGTTTTGGTGGGGTACAGGTTCAGGCCATATTTGTGTGGAGTTCTGCAGTGGGACGTTCCAGTGAGACAGTCAGGTTATGGACGGGTACAGGTTCAGGGCACATTTGAGTGCAGTTCTGCATTGGCACTATCCAGTGAGACAGGGAGGTTATGGAGGGGTACAGATTCAGGGCAAATTTGTGTGGAGTTCTGCATTGGTACATTCCAGTGAGACAGGGAGGTTATGGAGGGTACAGGTTCAGGGCATATTTGTGTGGAGTTCTGCATTGGTACGTTCCAGTGAGACAAGGAGGTTATGGAGGGGTACAGGTTCAGGGTATATTTGTGTGGAGTTCTGCGTTGGTACGTTCCAGTGTGACTGGGAGGTTATGGAGGAGTACAGGTTCAGGGCATATTTGTTTGGAGTTCTGCATTGGTACGTTCCAGTGAGACAGGGAAGTTATGGAGGGTACAGGTTCAGAGCATATTTGTGTGGAGTTCTGCAATGGTACATTCCAGTGAGACAGGGAGGTTATGGAGGGGTACAGGTTCAGGGCATATTTGTGTGGAGCTCTGCAATGGTACGTTCCAGTGAGACATGAGGTTATGGACGCGTACAGGTTCAGGCACATTTGTGTGGAGTTCTGCATTGGTACATTCCAGTGAGACAGGGAGGTTATGGAGTGTACAGGTTCAGGGCATATTTGTGTGGAGTTCTGCAGTGGGATGATCCAGTGAGACATGAGGTTATGGACGGGTACAGGTTCAGGGCAAATGTGTGTGGAGTTCTGCATTGGTAGGTTCCAGTGAGACAGGGTAGTTATGGTGGGTACAATTTTAGGGCATATTTGTGTGGAGTTCTGCATTGGTACGTTCCAGTGAGACAGGGAGGTTCTGGAGAGTACACGTTCAGGGCATATTTGTGTGGAGTTCTGCAGTGGTACGTTCCAGTGAGACAGGGAGGTTAAGGTGGAGTACAGGTTCAGGGCATATTTGTGCGGATTTCTGCATTGGTACGTTCCAGTGAGACAAGGAGGTTCTGGGTAGGTACAGGTTCAGGGCATATTTGTGTGGAATTCTGCATTGGTACGTTCCAGTGAGACAGGGAGGTTCTGGGTAGGTACAGGTTCAGGGCAAATTTGTGTGTTGTTCTGCAGTCGGACGTTCCAGTGAGACATGAGGTTATGGACGGTTACAGGTTCAGGGCACATTTGTGTGGACTTCTGCATTGGTACAGTTCCAGTGAGACCGGGAGGTTATGGAGGGGTACAGGTTCAGGTCATATTTGTGTGGAGTTCTGCATTGGTACTTTCCAGTGAGACAGGGAGGTTATGGAGGGGTGCAGGTTCAGGGCAAATTTGTGTGTAGTTCTGCATTGGTACGTTCCAGTGAGACAGGGAGGTTATGGAGGGTACAGTTTCAGGGCATATTTCTGTGGAGTTCTGCAGTGGTACGTTCCAGTGAGACAGGGAGTTTATGGGTGGTTACAGGTTCAGGGCATATTTGTGTGGAATTCTGCATTGGTACGTTCCAGTGAGACAGGGAGGTTATGGACGGGTACAGGTTCAGGGCACATTTGTGTGGACTTCTGCATTGGTACGTTCCAGTGTGACCGGGAGGTTATGGAGGGGTACAGGTTCAGGGCATATTTGTGTGGAGTTCTGCATTGGTACGTTCCAGTGAGACAGGGAGTTTATGGAGGGGTACAGGTTCAGGGCAAATTTGTGTGGAGTTCTGCATTGGTACATTCCAGTGAGACAGGGAGGTTATGGAGGGTACAAGTTCAGGGCATATTTGTGTGGAGTTCTGCATTGGTACGTTCCAGTGAGACAGGGAGGTTATGGATGTGTACAGGTTCAGGGCATATTTGTGTGGAGTTCTGCAGTGGTACTTTCCAGTGGGACTGGGAGGTTATGGAGGGTACCGGTACATGGCATATTTGTGTGGAATTCTGCAGTGGGACGTTCCAGTGAGACAGGGAGTTTATGGACGTGTACAGGTTCAGGGCATATTTGTGTGGAATTCTGCATTGGTACGTTCCAGTGAGACAGGGAGGTTTTGGTGGGGTACAGGTTCAGGGCATATTTGTGTGGAGTTCTGCAGTGGGACGTTCCAGTGAGACAGGGAGGTTATGGACGGGTACAGGTTCAGGGCACATTAGAGTGCAGTTCTGCATTGGCACTTTCCAGTGAGACAGGTAGGTTATGGAGGGGTACAGATTCAGGGCAAATTTGTGTGGAGTTCTGCATTGGTACATTCCAGTGAGACAGGGAGGTTATGGAGGGTACAGGTTCAGGGCATATTTGTGTGGAGTTCTGCATTGGTACGTTCCAGTGAGACAAGGAGGTTATGGAGGGGTACAGGTTCAGGGTATATTTGTGTGGAGTTCTGCGTTGGTACGTTCCAGTGTGACTGGGAGGTTATGGAGGGGTGCAGGTTCAGGGCATATTTGTTTGGAGTTCTGCATTGGTACGTTCCAGTGAGACAGGGAAGTTATGGAGGGTACAGGTTCAGAGCATATTTGTGTGGAGTTCTGCAATGGTACATTCCAGTGAGACAGGGAGGTTATGGAGGGGTACAGGTTCAGGGCATATTTGTGTGGAGCTCTGCAATGGTACGTTCCAGTGAGACATGAGGTTATGGACGCGTACAGGTTCAGGCACATTTGTGCGGAGTTCTGCATTGGTACATTCCAGTGAGACAGGGAGGTTATGGAGGGGTACAGGTTCAGTGCATATTTGTGTGGAGCTCTGCATTGGTACGTTCCAGTGAGACAGGGAGGTTATGGAGGGGTACAGGTTCAGGGCAAATTTGTGTGTAGTTCTGCAGTGGGACGTTCCAGTGAGACATGAGGTTATGGACGGGTACAGGTTCAGGGCACATTTGTGTGGACTTCTGCAATGGTACGTTCCAGTGAGACCGGGAGGTTACGGAGGGGTACAGGTTCAGGGCATATTTGTGTGGAGTTCTGCATTGGTACATTCCAGTGAGACAGGGAGGTTAGGGAGGGGTACAAGTTCAGGGCAAATTTGTGTGGAGTTCTGAATTGGTACGTTCCAGTGAGACAGGGAGGTTATGGAGGGGTACAGGTTCAGGGCATATTTGTGTGGAGCTCTGCAATGGTACGTTCCAGTGAGACATGAGGTTATGGACGCGTACAGGTTCAGGCACATTTGTGTGGAGTTCTGCATTGGTACATTCCAGTGAGACAGGGAGGTTATGGAGTGTACAGGTTCAGGGCATATTTGTGTGGAGTTCTGCAGTGGGATGATCCAGTGAGACATGAGGTTATGGACGGGTACAGGTTCAGGGCAAATGTGTGTGGAGTTCTGCATTGGTAGGTTCCAGTGAGACAGGGTAGTTATGGTGGGTACAATTTTAGGGCATATTTGTGTGGAGTTCTGCATTGGTACGTTCCAGTGAGACAGGGAGGTTCTGGAGAGTACACGTTCAGGGCATATTTGTGTGGAGTTCTGCAGTGGTACGTTCCAGTGAGACAGGGAGGTTAAGGTGGAGTACAGGTTCAGGGCATATTTGTGCGGATTTCTGCATTGGTACGTTCCAGTGAGACAAGGAGGTTCTGGGTAGGTACAGGTTCAGGGCATATTTGTGTGGAATTCTGCATTGGTACGTTCCAGTGAGACAGGGAGGTTCTGGGTAGGTACAGGTTCAGGGCAAATTTGTGTGTTGTTCTGCAGTCGGACGTTCCAGTGAGACATGAGGTTATGGACGGTTACAGGTTCAGGGCACATTTGTGTGGACTTCTGCATTGGTACAGTTCCAGTGAGACCGGGAGGTTATGGAGGGGTACAGGTTCAGTTCATATTTGTGTGGAGTTCTGCATTGGTACTTTCCAGTGAGACAGGGAGGTTATGGAGGGGTGCAGGTTCAGGGCAAATTTGTGTGTAGTTCTGCATTGGTACGTTCCAGTGAGACAGGGAGGTTATGGAGGGTACAGTTTCAGGGCATATTTCTGTGGAGTTCTGCAGTGGTACGTTCCAGTGAGACAGGGAGTTTATGGGTGGTTACAGGTTCAGGGCATATTTGTGTGGAATTCTGCATTGGTACGTTCCAGTGAGACAGGGAGGTTATGGACGGGTACAGGTTCAGGGCACATTTGTGTGGACTTCTGCATTGGTACGTTCCAGTGTGACCGGGAGGTTATGGAGGGGTACAGGTTCAGGGCATATTTGTGTGGAGTTCTGCATTGGTACGTTCCAGTGAGACAGGGAGTTTATGGAGGGGTACAGGTTCAGGGCAAATTTGTGTGGAGTTCTGCATTGGTACATTCCAGTGAGACAGGGAGGTTATGGAGGGTACAAGTTCAGGGCATATTTGTGTGGAGTTCTGCATTGGTACGTTCCAGTGAGACAGGGAGGTTATGGATGTGTACAGGTTCAGGGCATATTTGTGTGGAGTTCTGCAGTGGTACTTTCCAGTGGGACTGGGAGGTTATGGAGGGTACCGGTACATGGCATATTTGTGTGGAATTCTGCAGTGGGACGTTCCAGTGAGACAGGGAGTTTATGGACGTGTACAGGTTCAGGGCATATTTGTGTGGAATTCTGCATTGGTACGTTCCAGTGAGACAGGGAGGTTTTGGTGGGGTACAGGTTCAGGGCATATTTGTGTGGAGTTCTGCAGTGGGACGTTCCAGTGAGACAGGGAGGTTATGGACGGGTACAGGTTCAGGGCACATTAGAGTGCAGTTCTGCATTGGCACTTTCCAGTGAGACAGGTAGGTTATGGAGGGGTACAGATTCAGGGCAAATTTGTGTGGAGTTCTGCATTGGTACATTCCAGTGAGACAGGGAGGTTATGGAGGGTACAGGTTCAGGGCATATTTGTGTGGAGTTCTGCATTGGTACGTTCCAGTGAGACAAGGAGGTTATGGAGGGGTACAGGTTCAGGGTATATTTGTGTGGAGTTCTGCGTTGGTACGTTCCAGTGTGACTGGGAGGTTATGGAGGAGTACAGGTTCAGGGCATATTTGTTTGGAGTTCTGCATTGGTACGTTCCAGTGAGACAGGGAAGTTATGGAGGGTACAGGTTCAGAGCATATTTGTGTGGAGTTCTGCAATGGTACATTCCAGTGAGACAGGGAGGTTATGGAGGGGTACAGGTTCAGGGCATATTTGTGTGGAGCTCTGCAATGGTACGTTCCAGTGAGACATGAGGTTATGGACGCGTACAGGTTCAGGCACATTTGTGCGGAGTTCTGCATTGGTACATTCCAGTGAGACAGGGAGGTTATGGAGGGGTACAGGTTCAGTGCATATTTGTGTGGAGCTCTGCATTGGTACGTTCCAGTGAGACAGGGAGGTTATGGAGGGGTACAGGTTCAGGGCAAATTTGTGTGTAGTTCTGCAGTGGGACGTTCCAGTGAGACATGAGGTTATGGACGGGTACAGGTTCAGGGCACATTTGTGTGGACTTCTGCAATGGTACGTTCCAGTGAGACCGGGAGGTTACGGAGGGGTACAGGTTCAGGGCATATTTGTGTGGAGTTCTGCATTGGTACGTTCCAGTGAGACAGGGAGGTTAGGGAGGGGTACAAGTTCAGGGCAAATTTGTGTGGAGTTCTGAATTGGTACGTTCCAGTGAGACAGGGAGGTTATGGAGGGGTACAGGTTCAGGGCATATTTGTGTGGAGTTCTGCATTGGTACGTTCCTGTGAGACAGGGAGGTTATGGAGGGGTACAGGTTCAGGGCATATTTGTGTGGAGTTCTGCATTGGTACGTTCCAGTGAGACAGGGAGGTTACGGAGGGTACAGGTTCAGGGCAAATTTGAGTGTAGTTCTGCATTGGCAATTTCCAGTGAGACAGGGAGTTTATGGAGGTGTACAGGTTCAGGGCAAATTTTTGTGGAGTTCTGCATTGGTACATTCGAGTGAGACAAGGAGGTTCTGGGTGGTTACAGGTTCAGGGCATATTTGTGTGGAATTCTGCATTGGTACGTTCCAGTGAGACAGGGAGGTTATGGAGGGTACAGGTTCAGGGCATATTTGTGTGGAGTTCTGCATTGGTACGTTCCAGTGAGACAGGGAAGTTATGGAGGGTACAGGTTCAGGGCATATTTGTGTGGAGTTCTGCAGTGGGACTTTCCAGTGAGACAGGGTGGTTATGGACGTGTACAGGTTCAAGGCATATTTGTGTGGAGTTCTGCATTGGTACGTTCCAGTGAGACAGGGATGTTATGGAGGGGTACAGGTTCAGGGCATATTTGTGTGGAGTTCTGCATTGGTACGTTCCAGTGAGACAGGGAGGTTATCGAGGGGTACAGGTTCAGGGCATATTTGTGTGGTGTTCTGCAATGGTACGTTCCAGTGAGACAGTGAGGTTATGGAGTGTACAGGTTCAGGGCATATTTGTGTGGAGTTCGGCAGTGGGATGTTCCAGTGAGACATGAGGTTATGGACGGGTACAGGTTCAGGGCAAATTTGTGTGGAGTTCTGCATTGGTAGGTTCCAGTGAGACAGGGTTGTTATGGTGGGTACAATTTTAGGGCATATTTCTGTGGAGTTCTGCATTGGTACGTTCCAGTGAGACAGGGAGGTTATGGATGGGTACAGGTTCAGGGCATATTTGTGTGGAGTTCTGCATTGGTACGTTCCCGTGTGAATGGTAGGTTATGGAGGGGTACAGGTGCAGGGCATATTTGTTTGGAGTTCTGCATTGGTACGTTCCAGTGAGACAGGGAGGTTCTGGAGAGTACACGTTTAGGGCATATTTGTGTGGAGTTCTGCAGTGGTACGTTCCAGTGAGACAGGGAGGTTATGGACGGGTACAGGTTCAGGGCACATTTGTGTGGACTTCTGCATTGGTACGTTCCAGTGTGACCGGGAGGTTATGGAGGGGTACAGGTTCAGGGCATATTTGTGTGGAGTTCTGCATTGGTACGTTCCAGTGAGACAGGGAGTTTATGGAGGGGTACAGGTTCAGGGCAAATTTGTGTGGAGTTCTGCATTGGTACATTCCAGTGAGACAGGGAGGTTATGGAGGGTACAAGTTCAGGGCATATTTGTGTGGAGTTCTGCATTGGTACGTTCCAGTGAGACAGGGAGGTTATGGATGTGTACAGGTTCAGGGCATATTTGTGTGGAGTTCTGCAGTGGTACTTTCCAGTGGGACTGGGAGGTTATGGAGGGTACCGGTACATGGCATATTTGTGTGGAATTCTGCAGTGGGACGTTCCAGTGAGACAGGGAGTTTATGGACGTGTACAGGTTCAGGGCATATTTGTGTGGAATTCTGCATTGGTACGTTCCAGTGAGACAGGGAGGTTTTGGTGGGGTACAGGTTCAGGGCATATTTGTGTGGAGTTCTGCAGTGGGACGTTCCAGTGAGACAGGGAGGTTATGGACGGGTACAGGTTCAGGGCACATTAGAGTGCAGTTCTGCATTGGCACTTTCCAGTGAGACAGGTAGGTTATGGAGGGGTACAGATTCAGGGCAAATTTGTGTGGAGTTCTGCATTGGTACATTCCAGTGAGACAGGGAGGTTATGGAGGGTACAGGTTCAGGGCATATTTGTGTGGAGTTCTGCATTGGTACGTTCCAGTGAGACAAGGAGGTTATGGAGGGGTACAGGTTCAGGGTATATTTGTGTGGAGTTCTGCGTTGGTACGTTCCAGTGTGACTGGGAGGTTATGGAGGAGTACAGGTTCAGGGCATATTTGTTTGGAGTTCTGCATTGGTACGTTCCAGTGAGACAGGGAAGTTATGGAGGGTACAGGTTCAGAGCATATTTGTGTGGAGTTCTGCAATGGTACATTCCAGTGAGACAGGGAGGTTATGGAGGGGTACAGGTTCAGGGCATATTTGTGTGGAGCTCTGCAATGGTACGTTCCAGTGAGACATGAGGTTATGGACGCGTACAGGTTCAGGCACATTTGTGCGGAGTTCTGCATTGGTACATTCCAGTGAGACAGGGAGGTTATGGAGGGGTACAGGTTCAGTGCATATTTGTGTGGAGCTCTGCATTGGTACGTTCCAGTGAGACAGGGAGGTTATGGAGGGGTACAGGTTCAGGGCAAATTTGTGTGTAGTTCTGCAGTGGGACGTTCCAGTGAGACATGAGGTTATGGACGGGTACAGGTTCAGGGCACATTTGTGTGGACTTCTGCAATGGTACGTTCCAGTGAGACCGGGAGGTTACGGAGGGGTACAGGTTCAGGGCATATTTGTGTGGAGTTCTGCATTGGTACGTTCCAGTGAGACAGGGAGGTTAGGGAGGGGTACAAGTTCAGGGCAAATTTGTGTGGAGTTCTGAATTGGTACGTTCCAGTGAGACAGGGAGGTTATGGAGGGGTACAGGTTCAGGGCATATTTGTGTGGAGTTCTGCATTGGTACGTTCCTGTGAGACAGGGAGGTTATGGAGGGGTACAGGTTCAGGGCATATTTGTGTGGAGTTCTGCATTGGTACGTTCCAGTGAGACAGGGAGGTTACGGAGGGTACAGGTTCAGGGCAAATTTGAGTGTAGTTCTGCATTGGCAATTTCCAGTGAGACAGGGAGTTTATGGAGGTGTACAGGTTCAGGGCAAATTTTTGTGGAGTTCTGCATTGGTACATTCGAGTGAGACAAGGAGGTTCTGGGTGGTTACAGGTTCAGGGCATATTTGTGTGGAATTCTGCATTGGTACGTTCCAGTGAGACAGGGAGGTTATGGAGGGTACAGGTTCAGGGCATATTTGTGTGGAGTTCTGCATTGGTACGTTCCAGTGAGACAGGGAAGTTATGGAGGGTACAGGTTCAGGGCATATTTGTGTGGAGTTCTGCAGTGGGACTTTCCAGTGAGACAGGGTGGTTATGGACGTGTACAGGTTCAAGGCATATTTGTGTGGAGTTCTGCATTGGTACGTTCCAGTGAGACAGGGATGTTATGGAGGGGTACAGGTTCAGGGCATATTTGTGTGGAGTTCTGCATTGGTACGTTCCAGTGAGACAGGGAGGTTATCGAGGGGTACAGGTTCAGGGCATATTTGTGTGGTGTTCTGCAATGGTACGTTCCAGTGAGACAGTGAGGTTATGGAGTGTACAGGTTCAGGGCATATTTGTGTGGAGTTCGGCAGTGGGATGTTCCAGTGAGACATGAGGTTATGGACGGGTACAGGTTCAGGGCAAATTTGTGTGGAGTTCTGCATTGGTAGGTTCCAGTGAGACAGGGTTGTTATGGTGGGTACAATTTTAGGGCATATTTCTGTGGAGTTCTGCATTGGTACGTTCCAGTGAGACAGGGAGGTTATGGATGGGTACAGGTTCAGGGCATATTTGTGTGGAGTTCTGCATTGGTACGTTCCCGTGTGAATGGTAGGTTATGGAGGGGTACAGGTGCAGGGCATATTTGTTTGGAGTTCTGCATTGGTACGTTCCAGTGAGACAGGGAGGTTCTGGAGAGTACACGTTTAGGGCATATTTGTGTGGAGTTCTGCAGTGGTACGTTCCAGTGAGACAGGGAGGTTAAGGTGGTGTACAGGTTCAGGGCATATTTGTGCGGATTCCTGCATTGGTACGTTCCAGTGAGACAGGGAGGTTATGGAGGGGTACAGGTTCAGGGCAAATTTGTGTGGAGTTCTGCATTGGTACATTCCAGTGAGACAAGGAGGTTCTGCGTGGGTACAGGTTCAGGGCATATTTGTGTGGAATTCTGCATTGGTACGTTCCAGTGAGACATGAGGTTATGGACGGTTACAGGTTCAGGGCACATTTGTGTGGACTTCTGCATTGGTACGTTCCAGTGAGACCGGGAGGTTATGGAGGGGTACAGGTTCAGGGCATATTTGTGTGGAGTTCTGCATTGGTACGTTCCAGTGAGACAGGGAGGTTATGGAGGGGTGCAGGTTCAGGGCAAATTTGTGTGTAGTTCTGCATTGGTACGTTCCAGTGAGACAGGGAGGTTATGGAGGGTACAGTTTCAGGGCATATTTCTGTGGAGTTCTGCAGTGGTACGTTCCAGTGAGACAGGGAGGTTATGGGTGGTTACAGGTTCAGGGCATATTTGTGTGGAATTCTGCATTGGTACGTTCCAGTGAGACAGGGAGGTTATGGACGGGTACAGGTTCAGGGCATATTTGTGTGGAGTTCTGCATTGGTACGTTCCAGTGAGACAGGGAGTTTATGGAGGGGTACAGGTTCAGGGCAAATTTGTGTGGAGTTCTGCATTGGTACATTCCAGTGAGACAGGGAGGTTATGGAGGGTACAAGTTCAGGGCATATTTGTGTGGAGTTCTGTATTGGTACGTTCCAGTGAGACAGGGAGGTTATGGATGTGTACAGGTTCAGGGCATATTTGTGTGGAGTTCTGCAGTGGTACTTTCCAGTGGGACTGGGAGGTTATGGAGGGTACCGGTACATGGCATATTTGTGTGGAATTCTGCAGTGGGACGTTCCAGTGAGACAGGGAGTTTATGGACGTGTACAGGTTCAGGGCATATTTGTGTGGAATTCTGCATTGGTACGTTCCAGTGAGACAGGGAGGTTTTGGTGGGGTACAGGTTCAGGCCATATTTGTGTGGAGTTCTGCAGTGGGACGTTCCAGTGAGACAGTCAGGTTATGGACGGGTACAGGTTCAGGGCACATTTGAGTGCAGTTCTGCATTGGCACTATCCAGTGAGACAGGGAGGTTATGGAGGGGTACAGATTCAGGGCAAATTTGTGTGGAGTTCTGCATTGGTACATTCCAGTGAGACAGGGAGGTTATGGTGGGTACAGGTTCAGGGCATATTTGTGTGGAGTTCTGCATTGGTACGTTCCAGTGAGACAAGGAGGTTATGGAGGGGTACAGGTTCAGGGTATATTTGTGTGGAGTTCTGCGTTGGTACGTTCCAGTGTGACTGGGAGGTTATGGAGGAGTACAGGTTCAGGGCATATTTGTTTGGAGTTCTGCATTGGTACGTTCCAGTGAGACAGGGAAGTTATGGAGGGTACAGGTTCAGAGCATATTTGTGTGGAGTTCTGCAATGGTACATTCCAGTGAGACAGGGAGGTTATGGAGGCGTACAGGTTCAGGGCATATTTGTGTGGAGCTCTGCAATGGTACGTTCCAGTCAGACATGAGGTTATGGACGCGTACAGGTTCAGGCACATTTGTGTGGAGTTCTGCATTGGTACATTCCAGTGAGACAGGGAGGTTATGGAGTGTACAGGTTCAGGGCATATTTGTGTGGAGTTCTGCAGTGGGATGATCCAGTGAGACATGAGGTTATGGACGGGTAAAGTTTCAGGGCAAATGTGTGTGGAGTTCTGCATTGGTAGGTTCCAGTGAGACAGGGTAGTTATGGTGGGTACAATTTTAGGGCATATTTGTGTGGAGTTCTGCATTGGTACGTTCCAGTGAGACAGGGAGGTTCTGGAGAGTACACGTTCAGGGCATATTTGTGTGGAGTTCTGCAGTGGTACGTTCCAGTGAGACAGGGAGGTTAAGGTGGAGTACAGGTTCAGGGCATATTTGTGCGGATTTCTGCATTGGTACGTTCCAGTGAGACAAGGAGGTTCTGGGTAGGTACAGGTTCAGGGCATATTTGTGTGGAATTCTGCATTGGTACGTTCCAGTGAGACAGGGAGGTTCTGGGTAGGTACAGGTTCAGGGCAAATTTGTGTGTTGTTCTGCAGTCGGACGTTCCAGTGAGACATGAGGTTATGGACGGTTACAGGTTCAGGGCACATTTGTGTGGACTTCTGCATTGGTACAGTTCCAGTGAGACCGGGAGGTTATGGAGGGGTACAGGTTCAGGTCATATTTGTGTGGAGTTCTGCATTGGTACGTTCCAGTGAGACAGGGAGGTTATGGAGGGGTGCAGGTTCAGGGCAAATTTGTGTGTAGTTCTGCATTGGTACGTTCCAGTGAGACAGGGAGGTTATGGAGGGTACAGTTTCAGGGCATATTTCTGTGGAGTTCTGCAGTGGTACGTTCCAGTGAGACAGGGAGTTTATGGGTGGTTACAGGTTCAGGGCATATTTGTGTGGAATTCTGCATTGGTACGTTCCAGTGAGACAGGGACGTTATGGACGGGTACAGGTTCAGGGCACATTTGTGTGGACTTCTGCATTGGTACGTTCCAGTGTGACCGGGAGGTTATGGAGGGGTACAGGTTCAGGGCATATTTGTGTGGAGTTCTGCATTGGTACGTTCCAGTGAGACAGGGAGTTTATGGAGGGGTACAGGTTCAGGGCAAATTTGTGTGGAGTTCTGCATTGGTACATTCCAGTGAGACAGGGAGGTTATGGAGGGTACAAGTTCAGGGCATATTTGTGTGGAGTTCTGCATTGGTACGTTCCAGTGAGACAGGGAGGTTATGGATGTGTACAGGTTCAGGGCATATTTGTGTGGAGTTCTGCAGTGGTACTTTCCAGTGGGACTGGGAGGTTATGGAGGGTACCGGTACATGGCATATTTGTGTGGAATTCTGCAGTGGGACGTTCCAGTGAGACAGGGAGTTTATGGACGTGTACAGGTTCAGGGCATATTTGTGTGGAATTCTGCATTGGTACGTTCCAGTGAGACAGGGAGGTTTTGGTGGGGTACAGGTTCAGGGCATATTTGTGTGGAGT